>NC_142094.1:31395416-31717708 GCF_054644295.1 Miniopterus natalensis
CTATAAATTTCAAAATAGTTTGGTTTGCAGACTAAAGAAAAAAATATATGAAAAGCTAAATATAATTAAATGATCATCACAAGATATTACGGAAATTACTGCCTTGGCATCATAAAAGAATAGCTCAGACCTCACATACAAGTTAAAGTATTATGCTAAAGGAAAAATGTTTTTGGCATCAGCATTACAAGAGAAAATGGGAGGTTAGATAGCTTCATGAGATATCCAACATCTTGCGTCAACAATACTCCTACAGGCAAGCTGTCAGTCACTTAGAAAGCTTAGCTGTAATCATTCTCGTTTTATTTTCTTAGGCTCCCCTCAAACTTGAGAGAAAGACAGCTTTACAATAGCTTTTCGCCTTTCTGCATTAGAGGACATTTATCTTCTTTAATAAAGCACTGTTCTATTCATAGTCATATTTCAGCAACCAAACCAGGTATTCATGCAAATGGAATCATTTTATTTAAACTGTCATCTAGAAAGTAATGTCTTAATGAATATTATTAACAAATGTCCTTGCCTGTCCTGTCCACCACAAATGATATCTGTAAGAGAAAGCAAACGATCGTGGAAATTCAGACACAGGGTTCAGCTTTCTCCTGAAGCTTGGTTCACAGCTAGGAATTTTAAATGCCAGATACGATCACCACAGAGAATGAGACAATACTCAGCACAGAGAAAAGATCTAAAGAGAAGGAGGGGGTTGGTGTGTCAAACCACAGAATATGAAAAAACTTCTTTTCTTTCTGTTTGGCCTGGGGAAACCTCCAGCTTTCGTCTCCCAAGGAGCAGAATCTAGATAAAAAGCAATTCAACAAGGGATGCTGAGAACTCTATCCTGAGGTGTGGAGGTGCCTTGGGGCTGCCGTGTGCAACAGTGAGAAATTGTTTTTGAAACACAGAATCTTGACTGCTTTCAACCTATGTAATTCCTAGATTCCCCAAAATACGGCCTAGTCCTGGTGCTCTCAAATTCTACTTTGCTGAAAAGATACCTTATTGCGAAGTTCTAATTTCATAATACCATTGCTAAAGCTGTTTCTCTGGACTTCATGTGACCAAGAACCTGCCAGCCTTTGGCAGATATTCCTGGTGATTAGAAGAGTCCTAATAACTGAGTCTGAAATCTCCTTTTAAGTCCCAGCTCCTTGTAAACTACTGCATAGCTCCAAGGGGTCATTCCCAAATACTGTAGCTGCATACAGGTGTGAGAAGAAATTACCATAGGCTACTTCCCTCCAGAAAAGCAAGCTCCATGCCTTAAAATACAAAGCAGCCGAGCTCTCAGATGGTAACAGAACTGTTCTCACAGGCACATCCAGCTGTTACATCTCAAGGCTCCAATAAGCCTTTCTGACTTACCCCTTGCCTATCAGCCTGGGATCCTTCTTTGTATTCTTTGCAAATTTTGTAAAAAAATGAAATATCAAGTCTCCGAATATTAAACAATCCAAAGAAAGGGCTTGCTCTAAAAGGCTGACTTTTTTTCAATTATTTTAGATCATGCCATTTTAATAAGAGTTGTCACTTGGGCTTTAGATTTTAGCATCTTGTATCAATCTGGAATGCACAGTTCCGAGCTTGTTCTTTCAGGCCTTTAGAAATAGATTTTGAAACATTTCCTACCCTCTGGGAAAATAATATCCTTCTTTAGACTTTAGTGGACTCCAGATGGACAATTTCTAATATTTCTTCCCCACCGAATGCCAACGATTAAAATGAAATATTTCTCCTTAAATTTTACTGCGTGTGTATATGTTGTTGTTTTGAAAAAATGGGTCTGTCAGGGTAGAATAGCCATGAAGCCAGTGTGGTTCTCTTTTAAATAGTAGGAAGCATTTTGGAATGAACAGTAATGTATCAACAAATGAAATCAGGTTTTACCTTTTCTTAATTGTTTCCACCATGGTTAATTATCTTCCATGATATAATTAATTCTCTAGCAGTTTTACCTATTTCTGGAATTAAAAAAACTTGATTCCAAGAAGCAAAGCAAATGTTACCCATTTTAAGCTCTTCAGGTGATGTTTCCCCAAAATAATAACAATGCAACCCAGAATTCACACTCCCTTTCGGAATTAATGCCCTCAGCGATTTAGAGTGGATGTAAATAAGTACTTCAAGTGGAAATGTGAGGTGGCTTTTGTGGATTGACAAATTCACCAAGTCCTGTGGTACCCTTATTTTGCCATGTTTCAACCTTCAAAGCTCATCTTTCTTAGCTGAGGTCAAAAATCTTCTAAAAGTATAATAGTTATTAATGATTGTTTTTCTTTGAGCATCCCTCATTTGAAGACAATTTGTCCTTTTATATAAAGCCTGCCTTATTTGTTTGTCAGTAAAAATAAAAGACAAGGGCCTTCTCCGTTCAGTCCGTTCTTTATTTTCATAGTTGAGCTTTCACTCTACTGTGCTGTCACTGTTTTTCAGGTCTCTGTGTGATTTGTCTCTAGGGAAGCTGTGTTTACAGACCATTTTATTTATCTGTTTTCTAATGCAGTATGTTTTGCATTAAGAGCACTTTATGAGTGTGGCATCAGTCACCTTGGCCTAATAAACGTTTTATGGAACAGAACTCTCTCATTCATTATCCTATTTAGAAAATAGCACTTTTGAGATTAGGCCTTAAAGTACAATTTCACCTCTGTCGCTCTGTGTTTAATATTTTGTTTTGCTTTTTTCCAATTCTTCAATTATAAAATTCAAGTAAAGGGTGTTTTTGTTTGTTTGCTTATTTGTTTTCCTGAGAAAACTTTAGGAGTATGTACAGAGTGTCTCCCCAAAAATGTATACACACTTTAACAGCTGATAGTTCAATTTTGAAAATGAAATGTATTTTAATAAACACTGCCTTTATAATTATTCAAAACTTGTGTATGCATTTTTGGGACACTCTATATATTAGAGAGAAGAAACAGTATTTTAAAATCATAATCAAGGTACATATTTTTAGAATAACAGTTAACAAAACCTTAAAATACCAGAAATGAAAGCTGTGGAGTTAGACTGGCCAGGTTAATATCATGATTCTACCACTAAATATCTATGCGTTTTTTTCCCCAAAGTGAAATAATTTCTTATATTAGGTTTCCCCATCTATAAATGGGGATATCCCTCTCATAGTATTATGAGTTAAACTTGGCATAATCCATGAAATTATGTATCACAGTGCCCCCCAAGTTGGTTATTGTTAGTAATTCATATTACTTTTACTCAGTCATATACTGCAAGGAGAAAGATGCTGGCAGTTTTAGTCTGTGCGAACTTCTTTCTTTCGTGAAGGAAGGACAGCGATGGCTAAACTTGACTGCCAGCAATCCACTCTCAGTTCATTCCAGAGCGGATTTAAGCCCAGTTTCTTACCTGAGCCGAAGCAGAGCAATGGTTTCGTCTCTCGAGCACCAGCAGCGCCGACTGGCAGGCTCCCAGGCCATGCGGCACGGGGACGGCGTCGCGGCCAGTGCCGGGTGGAGACGGGTGAGCGCCGTCGGCCCTGGCAGAGCCCCAAGGCGGCCACACTGCAGGGTGTTGGCCGACTCGGTCCCAGCCGCGGTTCTTTCTCTTCTTGTTTTTCCCCCATTTCAGGCCATCCTGATGGAAAAAGAGGAAACATGGACAGCAGCTGAGTAATTACAGATATTGTTAAGAGTTCCTCCTGGAGAGGAAACAAAAACAACAACAAAATACCACCTTACTTCTACCTCTCTCGTTTCTGAAATGCTAAATTCTTTATACTCAGATCATTTTTTAGGAGCCACAGGAGTTTCTGTATTATTACCTTTAAGAGAATCTAAACAATAAAACCTGGTCTGGGAGTACTTTGAACTGTTAATACATATCTGTGACTGGGATTCTAGATTTCCTCTTATAAATACTAAGGGTATCTATGTGTGTCCTAGATCATAGGGCTGGAGAAAATGTTGAAAGTATATGAAATTGGGAATCTTGCTTTGGGGAGTTTTCTACTTAACTGAAATAATTTGTTCTTTCCTGCTGGTACTTATAATGAGCCTGTTTTCAGGTGCATAACAAATAATTCACACAAAGATGCAATCTTTAAATTCACATTTTATTTATGTCTTGTTCCCCAAGTAGAGGATTCCTAATGGTGGCGCTTCAGGCACTATGAGTGACATACTTAGGAGAACAGGATCCTTCTATCATCTCAGAAATGATATAATTTAATAGAGCCCTTTAGTTGGGCTATAATTAACGTATACTATTATGTTAGTTTCAGTTATGTAACATAATGGTTTGATATTTGTATAAACTGTGAAATGATCACCAAATAAGTCTAGTAACTATCCATAACCATATAAATTATTTTTTTTTTTGGTAATGAGAACTTTGAAAATTTACTATCTTAGTAACTTTCAAATATGCAATACAGCAGAATCCAAAAAGGTTACATGTTCAGAAACAGTGTACTCGTAGGATACTAAAGAGGCAAGAAAGAAGAGAGCTGGAGCCTATTGTAAAACTACTATGGTATTTTCCGAATCACTGAGAATGGTGACCTCTTATCTCATAGGAAAGGCCTGTTGCTTTCTGAAGTTTACTTTATCTAGATATCTTTGTGTTTGTAGATCTCTGATGAGATTTTTAAAACTATCATTTTTGTATCTTATGTAGCTTTGTAAAATTATTAAGAGGAGTACAATGATCTCTTCTGAATTCCTAGGTCTGAAGTTAAGGCTCGCTCTACCATATACATCACGGCCCTGCGTGCCAGGGCATCAGGGTCAGTTGACTGAAGGAATGAATGCATGCACGAATGAGGGAAAGATGCATTACCTTTCTCAACACTGGTGGTGCTGTCTAAAATACCTTATAGTTATACAATCATTTTCAGTTTTAAAAGCACAGTTATACATTTTATTCTACTTAAGTAAGTAATAATAAAACTAATGTTTATTGAATCCTAACTCTAACACAGAAAACATTGAAAACAAAGCACTTTACACAGATTATCTCATTGGGTCGTCACAATCTATATCTTCACAATTCTCCTGTTACAAAGCAAGAAAATGAAGAACATGGATGTTAAACAGAGGAAGCAGAACTAAGATTTGAAATAAGGATTTTTTAATTTAAAAATCCTAAGTTCTTAAGTGCTAAAATGCTGTGCTTCTCTTATTTGTACACCCTTCTCAGAAGACAATTATTTGAGTGTGTGAGAGATGTGCATGTGTTTTGCACTAGAAAGTAGGACTACCAGGTCAGTAATTCATAATTAAATTTCAAACAACATGCTTCTAACTTCTATATACCAAAAAAGGCTTAAAAACAATCATATAACATCACTGAAAATGACTGTCAAAATATTCTAAAAATCAGAGGGTTCAAATTGAATCCATAACCTGAGACTTCCTTCATTGTAATTATAAGTTTTCTTTCCCCCACAAAAAAAAGGCAAAAGAAACTGGGATCACAAAATGAAGATTGAACTTTTATAGATATCAGCTTTAATATTTAAAATTTCATAAAATAAAGACGCTAAGAGCTTTATTGAATATATTTATTGGGGATTATCTTTTTCCATTTTCCTTATCATTCTATTGAGTCAGAAAAATAGAGCATGTACCCATAAATTTAAGTTGCTTACAGCAGAAAAATTTAGTTATGATGGATGGCCTTAATCACCTCTTTACTGAATAAAGCCTTTGTGTGTTTTTTCCCGAAGTTTAGAGGAAGCGAAAACTATATGAGGGAAGTACGTGATATTTCTGCTAATTTGGAAATTTGGAATGAAAACATAGAGGATTTTCATGTAACATTGTACAAGCTCCTAACCTATTGCAATATTTTATTTTTACTATAGCTCTTATTGCTATCATATTTGTCCCTTGTTATTTTATAAATATATCTCTCCCAACTTGAATATAAACACCTTATGGGAGACAGCTTGTCTCTCCTGTCAGCCTAGTTTCTGCAGCATAGCCTAATATCTTGCATGTGGTAGATGCTCAATAATGGTTGTTAAGTGAGTGAATTATGTGTTCAAATGCCTTAGCATAAACTGCACGTAACTAATGTCAAGGAGTAGCCACTATTCTTTTTCTTATACTATCCAGAGATTAATTTTGGTATGTAAGCTGTCACTAATCAATTCAAAAGTATATCATGTCCTAGAATGAAGAGGTTTATGGAGTGAGAATTTTAATTCACTGTGCAAAAATAAGTCCATGGTTGGAGGGATGGGTCATTGAAATAGTTAACTTTGTTTGTTTCAACTAATTAATTTGTGGAGGGAAAGTAAAAACACAATTGTAAACTTGAAGTTGCAGAGTGTTGCCATTTTATGTTTCCTACCACAGAACACAGGACTGTGTCTGAAATACAGAAGGTAATTAGTGAATATTATTTAGTGTGCAGGAAGCTGCAGGAGTGTGTGTAGCTTGTGCGCACATGCTTGTCATATGTAACTGAAAAGTATCACGGGGTAGTTTGAGCTGTTACCATGATGGCTACGTGCCCTTCTCTGCAGGCATTTTCCAAAAAAAGAGAGAATCTCTTTAAATTATTAAAAGCACAGTTCACGGGCACCCCCTAGTCACTTTCCAACCTGCTCCTAATACCACCTCAGCAGGATCCTCAAATCCATAACAGCATCCAAATGGAATTGAGGAGACAGACTGGTTTTTAATCATTTTACTCTAATTTAATAATCGAAAGCACGCAAGACACCAAAAACAAATAATCAGGACATCCAGAAAATCACCATGTACCTTGTATACGATTCTCCTTTATTATGGATACTTAATCTGGAGGAAAAATTGATAGCGTAAACTTGTGCTAATTGATACGCCAGAGATTTGCAGGTCTCAGACAGTGTCGCTAATGACGGCCTGCCGCCGCGTTGGGAGCGACGCCCCACACCCGCGCTCTGACAGCCCGGCGGGCGGGGCCGCGTGTCCACTCGGGGCGCTGGGCCTCCTGTGGAGCCTGCAGATCTGCACAGAATGCGAGAGCGAGGCGTCAGCGCTCCAGCCGATACCCCCGGGGAATATATTACCTGATGGCCTTTTTGCTGCCCATGAAGAACTAGCTCCAGGCGTAGAGAGAGTCCAGATAATACCAAAGGCAATTAAGATAACAGACAATTGTTTTGCTTCCTCTCTTTTCACCGGGACCAAGTTAGGTAGGGTAGGCGAGCTAAAAATAATCTCCGACAGCAGTCTGCCTTGCTCTTGACAGGGGCAGATTTTGTGAAGGCTTCTCTAGGAAGAGTTGGATTTGGTAGACCTCTGCCTCTTAAGAATAGAGTTATCCAACTGGAGAATTTATAACTAGGAGCAGTAAACACGTTTTAGAGATACTGACCGCTTGTTAAAGGTCCTTCTTGGCTGGTAGCTTGTGAAATACTTTATGAAATTCAGTTTGGCTTTTATATGAAATATTCACATAAAACTGTATCTCAGCTTCTCAGTCTTCTAGTTATTAATATGAAAATCTATAAGTCTGGGCCATGCTGTTTCATATTCATTCATTTAATTTGCATGAAGTTGTGCAAATTTGGGGGGCAATCTCCTTCTAGTTGAGTATACCAGTGTGGACTGTGCTGGCTGATGTGAGCCATATTTTTCCTCTGGTAACATTTTCTGGTACCTCAATTGTTCTTACTCTGTAAAATGAAAACTCTTTAACATGTTGCTTTTCAACTTATATTGATATTGAATTCATGAATAAAGAGCTACATGAAAGTTTTTGCTATTCTATAAAGGAAGGGAGACATTAAATAACCCTTGTAAACATTTATGCTCCCAACAAAGTAGCACATAATATAAAAAGCAAATCTTGATGGACATAAAGGCAGAGATTGACAGTAATACAGTCATAGGGGATTTTAACACCCCATTGACATCAATAGATAGATCTTTCAGACAGAAAATCAACAAATAAACAGTGGCCTTAAATGACACTCTAGGTCAGATGGATTTAATTGATATCTTCAGAGCATTTCACCCCAAAGCAGCAGAATTTATTCTTTTTAAGTGCACCTGAATGTTTTCTAGGATAGACCAGATGATAGAACACAAAACGAGTCTCAGTAAATTTAAGAAGATTGAAATCATATCAAGCATTTTCTCTGACCATAATGATATGAAACTAGCAATCAATCACAAGAAAAAGGAACTGTAAGACTTGAAACCTTAAAAATTCTAGAAGATAACAGGCAGTAAAATCTTGGACATTTCTCATAGCAATATTTTTTCCTATATATCTCCTTGGGCAAGGGATAAAAAAAAACAAATGGGACTAATCTTCACCTAGATATGTTTCCTGACTGGGAATCAAGCCCATATCCTATTGTTATATGGGACAATGCTCCAACCAACTAAGCCACCAGGCCAGGGCAAACTAAAAAGATTTTGCACAGCAAAGGAAACCATCAACAAAATGAAAAGACAGCCCACTGAATGGAAGAACATGTTCACCAATGATATGTCTAATAAGGGGTAATATCCAAAATTTATAAAGAACTTTTAAAGCTCAACACCAATAAAACAAAAAATCCAATTTAAAAAATGGAAAAAGACACTTTCAGGAATAGACACTTCTCCAAAGAGGACGTGCAGATGGTCAACAGACTATGAAAAGATGCTCAGTGTCACTAATCATCAGAGAGATGCAAATTAAAACCACAATGAGATTTCACCTCACACCTGCCAGAATGCCTAGCATCAATAGATCAACAAACAGAAAGTGTTGGCAAAGATATGGAGAAAAAGGAACCCTAGTGCATGGTTGGTGGGAATGCAGATTGGTGTAGCCACTGTGGAAAACAGTATGACCCAGTGATTCCACTTCTGAGAATATATCTGAAGAAATCCATTACACTTGTTTGAAAGAATATGTGCACCCCCTGTGTTCTTGCAGCATTGTTTACAATAGCCAAGATTTGGAAGCAGCCCAAGTGCCCTTCAGTAGATGAGTGGATAAAAAAGCTGTGGGACATTCACACAATGGAATTCTACTTGGCTGTGAAAAAAGGAAATCCTACCTTTTGCAACAGCGTCATGTTGGAGAGCTTTCTGCTAAGTGGAACAAGCCAGCCAGCCAAAGACAAGTTCCAAATGATTTCACTTATAAGTGGAATCTAATAGCATAACAAACTAACAAACAAAATGGAAACAGACTCATAGATATAGAAGCTCGATTGACAGCTGTTGGAGGGGACAAGGGCTGGGGGACTGGGTGAAAAAGGTGAAGGGATTAAGAAGGGAAAAAACCCTCATAGATTCAGACAACACTATGATGATTACTGGAGGGAAAAGGGGGGTAAAGGGGGTGTAGAAGAGGGAAAATGGGGGATAAATGTTGAGGGAAGGAGACTTGACTTTGGGTCATGAACAGACAATACAAATATACAGACGATGTATTATAGAATTGTACACCTGAAACCTATATAATATTATTAACCGATGTTACCCCAATAAAGTCCATATAAATTAGAAAAGTGAGACATTTAAATATTCATACCTGGATTTTATTGTTAAAAGAGATTGTGCATTCTTCATGGCTAGCATGGCATTTCTTATTTTTTATTGCGATTATTTCTTATTCTAACTTTAGTTCTCTTCATTTGAATCCAAGTTCTTGTTTGTTTTTTCTTTGTTTCTTTTTTTTGTCTCTCCCTCTCACCCCTTCTGTCTCTACAGAGCTCTGTGGCTCTGAAATACAAACCAAGTAGTGCACTTAAAACAGGGAAGCCTGTGTGAGAGAAAGGCTTATATGGCTCGTCCAGACCATTTCTCTGAGTCCAATTTCACAAGCCATTAACACTTTGAAAGGAGAAATTAATTTTGTTGTCTGTCATATTCTGGAACAGGGCACAACATGTTAGAAAATATTGCTCAGTTGCTGTGGATGAGACAGTTTGATAGAAGATGCATTTAAAATATTATAAAATAAAGAGATGGATTCTTAAAGAGAGGTGAGAGATTTTTTTTACTTAATAATTTCAAAATTTTCCCCTTTGTCATTGGGAAAATACCAGGCCAAATTAGAGAAAATAATGTAGGCTCCACAGAGTACTTTTTAAGGAACTCAGCAGTAAATAAGGACATGTAAGACATAAGGAATGACATGCTGGCACTCGGGAGTCCTGTGAAGAGGTATGGAATTAGTGTGGACAGTAAAACACAGAAGGATGTACCCTTGGACACATTTTGAAGAAAACAAATTGAACTTTGAATGTGTCAACCACCTAAGAATAGCAAATGAGCAAGAATTGACTAACTACTTAATACCAGTGATAATTATGCAATAAATGAAAAGGAGAAATGTCGAATTAGGAATCAAAAGGTGGTCCTACGTGTGAAATGCAGAAAAGTTGATATTATTCAGCATTGTCCTCTCTAAACAATGTGTTTATTACAATGTAATTTAATTAACATAAATTTGTAGTCTCCTAATAATTAAACAGCAAAAATGGACTGTTATTTAAATGTCATTTTCTCATATTTGTTTCTCACTATTAGAAAATTGCTGTAGTTAAAAATGTAGCTCTGGGCTTAATTTCGAATGTTCTTTTAGTGGATTGAAACCATTAGAAGCCCTCAATTAATGTCTGTGTAATTCATAATGAATAACTTATAGGGAATTAACTGCATATTAGTGTTGAAATCATAGGAAAGCTAGTTTTCTTTGTGGTTTGTTAGAAAGAAATTCTCTATTGTGACAAAAGCTACTCACTTTTGATGCAGTGTTTGTTTTAAAGCTTTGCAATCAAAGACAATGTGATCATAATCTCAGGGAAACAGTGCACTTGCCATGGTACACAAATGTAATCTATTCATATCCTTTGACTCTGTAGTTGATAGAATATTAATTGACTCTTAAAACAGTCAATATCAACTGTTTATATTAATGATGACAGCGTGGAGGATAGTTGCTCAAATACATAATGAGTAAATTGTTTTTTTCAACTAGCTTGAAAACTCTGCGCCTCAATGGGAAGTTTGCTATTTCTAAATAGAATTTGGAATTTCTAAGGGTTTTATTTCAAGTATTTATTTCAGTCCAAGTGTTCTAGTTAGTTTTTAAATTACTTAATAGTTTTAATAAAATCTGTAACATCATGGTAATGATTTTTATAAAATGCTTTCAGTAAGAGTCTGAGGTGGGGGCCAGTGAGGCTACTTAAAATAAGTTCCTTTTTAATAAATGATGTTGCTAGAGTGGGCTTGCTAGAATTTGGGTTCAGTAAGGTAGCATTTCATTGTCCCTTCTGGGATTGCAGTGTAGCATTTTATTCTCAATGAGCATCAATACCCACTATAATTTTATAAGATGTTAGACAGTTTGAATTCAGGTATGACATAACATAGAAATATTATAATTTTACATAACTCTAGCAATAAAAATGACAAACAAAATAAAATTAAGTACTTAAGCCCCAAGTAAAAAAAAATTGCTCAAGTAGCTTATATTTTGAGATATATTTGATGGGTGCTGGGAAGGAAGATCTATTTTGTTTCTCTTAAATATATGGAATTGATTTTACCCACACATAATAGGAGTTTAGACTGGAGTATGGGATTTTTGTCCAGTTGGGTTTGTATAATTCTCCATTAAATCTGCTTAACCATCTTTGCTGTTCAACAGCAATGCCCATGACTTTGGCAAAGTGATTAGAGCCAACATTCTTTCTTTGTCCACTGCTCTAGTCCCATGGACTAGACTGTTGCCTGACACATAGAAGGGAATTACTGAATATTTGCCAAAGACATTTACTAAAATATAAGTGCACAGGCTTAAGTTAGATTTTGAATGAGTCACTTAGATTCCTTGAGCATGCATCACTCCTAACATATGAACAAGGCATATAATAGTCACTATCAGCCTTCCATATTTTACAAGTGTGTTGTGTCCAAATGTTTTTATTTGAGAGTGTTTTTGGAAAGCTATCACAAGCCCTACAGATATGTGGTGATAATTTCAAAGATTACACGCACAAAGATTACACAGGAAACTCATTCCCTTAGTTTTTGTTTGTTTGTTTGTTTGTTTTTAAATCTTTATTGATTTCAGAGAGAGGAAGGGAGAGGGAGAGAGAGAGAAACATCAATGAGAGAGTCATTGATTGGCTGACTCCTGCACGCCCCTGACTGGGGATGGAGCCCGCAACCAGGGCATGTGCCCTGACTGGGACTCGAACCCCAATCTCCTGGACCCTAGGTTGATGCTCAAATGCTGAATCACATCCAGCCAGGCCATTCCCTTAGTTTTTTATTTTTTATTTTGCCATTCATTCTCAATTCTATTTTGTCCCTCAAGGAGGTGCCAAATGGGTGAGTTAAACCAAATGCTTTGGAGAAAGCATATTTCTGATATTAATGCCAAAAAGATTAGTTATCTAAAATTGTTTTAAGAGTTATTTACAAATTTTATGATAGTAAATTTAAAAATGATTCAATCCATTGTTGTTTCCTTTTTATAATGAAACAATTTAATATAGTTTCTTTTTAAAAAATGTGTTTTTATTGATTTTAGAGAAAGAGGAAAGGAGAGAAAGAGAGAGAAACATCAATGAAAGAGAGACATCGAGCGGCTGCCTCCTGCACGCCCCCCACTGAGGATCGAGCCTGCAACCCGGGCATGGGCCCTGACTGGGAATCAAACCGGGGACCTCTTGGTTCATGGGATGACACTCAACCACTGAACCACACTGGCTTGGTGAAACAGTTTAATATACTTTTATCCCATAGTCAGATCATTGCCCTGTAAAGAACCCAGCCTATGCCTCTTATATGAGCCATGTTGCCAAGAAAGCAAAAGACAAACCATAAACTGCATAATGGTCTAGAAAAGAGCTTAGCAACTGAAGCAAAGCCTGGAATCTAGTTTTGCCTTCATGTGTCATTTGGCCTATGACCCTGTGCAAAATATTACTATGTTTATGCTCTTTTTGTATTTATCATATGTGTGTAATAGCCGTGTCTCTAACAATTTTTACAGCACTCTTTTAGAATCTCATGTGTTAATATATATGAAAATATATGACATACATATATATGGTGTGTTTGTGTGTGTGTGTGTGTGTGTGTGTGTGTGTGTTTTAAGGGCAGAAAACAAAGGGCATCACAGAGGCCTGACAGTGACCACAGTGTGCAGGGATCACAGTCCCTTTGGTGTGGCAAAGAGGAGTTATTTTCCTTGCCATTAATCCCATAGCTCCTTCCTCAGGCCATGGGGTGTTAGGAAACTGCCTGGATAACTCTGACTTCTGTTCCCGTGGTTCACCCTTCATCAGAGCCAGGTGCAGTTGCTGCTTTCAACACACAAGCCTACAGGCCACCCTTCAAAAGATACACAGGCATCAAAGCAAGAAACTACAGAGGAAAGGGCGATAAATTTGGCTTCAGAAATTTTTAAACTTAATGAAACAAAAGCATTTCAACATTTAAAAAATATAAATGGCAAATATGATAAAACATTATAACAGATGGCATACAGAGGATTAATATTCTTTTAATATACAAATTTCATATGCATCAATAAGAAAGAGATGAGCAACCCAATAGACAATGATATAAGTGTTGGTGAACATTTGCTAGAAACAAAATTATATTAAACGCTCCTCAGATCTTCAAAGTACTGGACTGAGTTTTTTGCCATGGATATTATTTGTGTTTAGTTATTTCTTAGCATGTCAATATAAAGAAGTAACTGGGTAACATACATAAGGTCCTTTCAAAACAAATAGGTAAAAAGTTTAATATTCTCTACTGATGGCTTTGACAAGTTGTAAAATAGCTTGAGGCCTGTGCTTTCTAAATTCACATGGAGTTCTCATTAATACTGATGGAAACGTATAAAAGCCTGAAGTTTGTATTAAGGTCTTCAACTTAATTGCACACAACATCACACATACACAGACACACCAATACAAACACGCACACACACACCACATCACACACACTCACACTATAAAACAGATGCATTTCTATTAAACTTCTAGTCTAGAATCTCGTCTGAAAGTATTCATGGAATTAAAATAATTTGGAGGGTCTTATATAATGAATGTTGAATATCTGTGAAATATTCTTATATCATCAAATAAACTTTTATTTGATGATATAAATTATGCCTCCTTATAATAAAATTATCACTTCAGTCCCAATCAGTGAAGCTTATAGAGCAAACTTCACTATTCTGCAGAGACATAACCACAACCCTGAAGCCTTTGTCAAGTGGTACTGTTTTCCCTTTACTATAAAATTGACCAGCCGGGCGTGGCTCAGCGGTTGAGCATCGACCTAGGATCCAGGCGATCGGGGCTCAATTCCCGGTCAAGGCACATGCCCGGGTTGCGGGCTCGATCAATGACTCTCTCATCATTGATGTTTCTATCTCTCTCTCTCCCTCTCCTTTCCTCTCTCTGAAATCAATAAAGATAGATTATAATAAATAAATAAATAAATAAATAAATAAATAAATAAATAAATAAATAAATAAAAAATAAATTAAAATAAAATTAAAGCGTGTCATATCTTTCTCCAAATGTCTTGACATATAATCTGTTTTGCACAATGTAAACTTTGTGAACTTTCCTTTGTAGTTAAGGAATTGTCACATTTATATATTTATATAGCTTTCATTCAAGTAAATTATTGACTACCATATGCTGGCAATGTGTGTTATTAAATACACAGTGAGAAAAACCATAGCACTTTTGCCAACTATTTTAGTGCTGTGTACCAAAAATGATCTTTTCTAACAGAAATGCTCCCCATAAGCCTCTGGGTTGACCTTATGCTTGTCTATTTGGTGAATTGAAAGGTCAGGGCCCGAAGGCAATGTCAACTCTTGATCCAAAAAAAAAAAAGAGTGAAGAAAGGTGCAAGTAATAGTCTAACTTCCTGTTGACAGAACTTTGCTAAACCCATTGGAAGGAGACACTGTCAGCTCTCTGCAAATGTCAAATCCAGGTCTGATGCTTCCTGACAAATGAAGAGTAATACTTAGATACTTTTTAAAATTTCTAAGAAGATTAAATTTTTATTTGGAAACTTTACATACCCCCTTAGCAAATCTCCCTTCACTTTTGTATCTTTTTTCATTGTGAACCTTCAGGATGCCAAATATAAACAACTATAAGACACAAGTCTATAAACATCAGGTAGGTAATAGATTAATTGTGTGCATATGTTGTGTGAATGGTGGGCTCTGAGAGAAACTTGAGTGTGCATGCATGCACAAGTCTTTTAAGGCATGAAAAGTTTCTTCAGGTTCTTCTGATTTTGGTCAAGCCTCTTTGTGAACTGTATATTGCTAGAAATTTCAATTACTCAAGAAAAGCTAGAAATCTAAATTCTAAGTGAAAAAACATCATTTTAAAAGTTGGTCTAATTTTTACAAAACATCAATAATCATCAAACAAATCATGTTTGACCAAATACAGACATGCCTATATTGATCCTATATCTTGAAATTGTTATTTATGGCAACATGTCCAAATTTAAAGTAATGCTTATTTTTTAGCTATTTCAAAGAGTTGTAAAATTTATTTACTATTCAGGTACCAGGAACAGGTTATGAAATTGAACAAAAATTAATTTATCATGAAAGTACAATATATAAATGATTAAAATAAACTCATCTATAGAAAATTCCAGAGTAAATTATGCAATAATTAGTAATTAAGTTTAAAAGGTAAAATTAAATTTTTTTTTCAAATATATTATTCATTCATCTTTAATTTATTTACTTAAAAATCTCATTCAATGAAGAAGTAGGTTAAGATATTTGATGATTATTTCTAGTAGTATAATGTGTCCAAATCCTTTGACTGAGATGTCCCCATCAATTTAGGTAAAAATCAAATAGCCTGAGGATCTCCATTAGCAAAGAATTGTCACCCAGTGAAATCACAGAGGTCATAGTGACTACTTAAAACGAGTAAATCATAGGAGAAAGCAAACGAGACCACTTGTCCATGGATGCTCTTCCAAAAACTTTATTTAAATTAAAATTCACAATCTGCTGTTTTGGCTTGTCCCAGATTGCAATCACAACTCTTGCTGACTACGTAGTCCTTCTCATCACCAGTTGCTGTTCCAAGAGTCACAACATCCTATAATATTTAGTAGATGTCATTTTACTTGACCAGAGTTCTGAGCCAAGTCAATTAACCTCTCAAGTCTCAACATCCTCACTTATTTTTTTCAAGTGTCAGAATGTTCCAGTTTCTAACTTCATTCCTGAATCACTAAATGTATGTCATGGGAAGTAGGTGAACCTTTTGGTAGAAACCCACCACCTCTGGGAAAATTAGTACTATATAGTCACAGTAGTAATGTAATTTTGGCTAGGCTTAGAAATACACTGATATTAAAGTAAGAAAAATCACTTTCTACCATAACTAATGCCTCAACCTTTTGCATATAAGATCAGATTTTGCTTATTTAATTAAAGTGGTCAGGCACCTAAATGATTTAATGGGAAGGAGTTGGAAAAAACCCAACTGATAAGAAATTCACAAATAAGTCTACTTAATGTCTTTAGCCTCTTCTTAAGAATCTTAAAGAACTATTTATGATTTACTGAATTATTTAAGTAAACACTCATAGAGAAAAATAATAAATACAGGGTGGGACAAAACATAGGTTTATAGTTGTGAGAACACAAAACAGAATTTATTCTTATATTATTTTTTATTAATTATTATATTATTTTCCATATGAACAACTGTAAATCTATATAGCAGAGGTTGGGAACCTTTTTTCTGCCAAGGGCCATTTGGATATTTATACCATCATTCGCGGGCCATACAAAATTATCAAGTTAAATATTAGCTGTGAAAAAAGCTCCTAGATTTATTGAATTTCAAGTCTGACCTGCGATTGCCTTGGCAGGGCCAGACCAAATGATTTCACAGGCCATATACTGCCCATGGGCCAGATGTCCCCCCACCCCTGCACTATAGTAAGATATAAAGAAGAAAGTATTTTGACCACAAAAGCTTATGCATATCCAGTAAAAAATTATCCAAAACTTACTAACTTAAAGTGACATAAGTTTATTAGTTTCAAGTTATGGAAGTCAACAGACTAAAATGAGTTTGGAACTGGGCATTCTTTCTGGAGACTGGAGAGGAGAATCTGTTTGCTTGCCTGTCTAACTTTCAGAGGCAACCTGCATTGATTAGGCTGTGACCCGTTCCTCCACCTTCAAAACCAGCAGGCTAGCAATTTCTCTTCTCTCTAATCTCCTGCCTCCCTCTCGTAATGACCTTGTGATTACATCAGGCCCACCTAGGCACAAAAATCCAGAATAGTCTCCTAATATCAAAATCCTTAACTTAATCTCACCTACACAATTCCTTTTACCATCGAAGGTGACAGAATAAAAAGTTCTGAGACTAGAACATTGACATTTTTGGAGCCATTATTCAGTGTACAACATGACTGTGTGTTTGACTGTGTGTTATTATAAGTAACACTGCATTGGACAGCTGGATGCATATCCTTTTTGTTTCTCAGATAACTTTAAAAATGTTTTGCTTCAAGTAAATCTTTAGAAGTGGAACTACTCAGTAAAAATCATGAAAAATTATAATCCTTAATTAATGATTCCAAATTATACTTTTTAAATAACACCAATTTATATTCCTCCCAGCAATGCATGAGAGTTTCAAAAATGACATGTTTAGAGCAAACTGATTAAAGGTTTATATTAACTCTTAACTAGGTTGAGACCTGCTTTGTTGGTGAACCCGTTCCTCCCCACAGCCATTTCTTTTCATGCTTTTACAAGTTAGTCCATGGTCACTCTGGCACGTGCTGTACAGAATTGTGATTTGTGGTGGATCCTAAGTTTTCTTGGACCAGCGATTTTCAACCAAAACTTTTTTTTATTGACTATACCTTTATTGTTGAGACCATTACAGATGTCCCTTTTAACCCCACTGACCCCCTCGATCCCACATCCATCCCACCCCCAGGCCCTCCCCACACCATGCCCATAAACATACAAGTTCCCTGGTTAATCTCTCCCCACCCACACCCCCTCCCCGCCTTCCCTCTGGGACCCCTCAGTTTGTTCCAAGCCTCTATGGCTCTGGACCCACTTGGTTCATCAGTTTATTTTGTTTATTATATTTCTCATATAAGTGAGATCGTTTGGTACTTGTCCTCCGACTGGCTCATTTCAACCGAAACTTTTTAACACACGCAGTACCTGACTACTGAGTCTGGGCACTGTCTGTCCTCTTTTCCTGGAGACTGTCAAATTAAAAAATGACAACAGCCAACACAGTAGCTGTCCGGTGTGACTGAATCAAAACTATACCCTTTTTTTTTTTGTCAGATAGGTAAAAAATATAGTTTTTGGTGTGCCTCAGAATGTTAGTAATTCGTTTATGTGTGCCCTGAGAGGACAAAGGTTGAGCATCGCTGCTCTAGGCCATTCCACGGGTGCCTCTGCTTCCCGAAATTCCCTTTTACTCTGACGTGTCTAACAAACTCCTGCTTACCCTTCAGGCCTGTCTGTTCAATACTATTAACAACAAAATTAATAGTATTTGGAAGATAGCTTCTATCTTACACAATCATTTGCATCCTAATGCTATAGACTTAATTACAAATACTGAAATTCACAGATTTGCCCATTTGTAGATGATGCTCCAGATAATCTAACACGAGAATTTAGAGGGAGAAAAATTCCAATGAAATGTTATAAATATCATACATTACTTTTAACCTTGCCTTTACTCCATGGTGATAAAACCGTCTCCATTGATTAGTGGAATAGTGGTTGTTGTTTAACTTTTTATTTTGAAATAGTTACATATTCACATGGAGTTGTAACAGCAGTACAGAGATAGCCTGTGTACCCTTTATTTTTATTTCCAGTGGTAATATACGTAACCGTAGTAAACTGTCAAAACCAAGAAATCAACATTGGTGCATTGTGATCATAATTAGGGAGGAAGCTGGGTTGTAAGTACATTTGTGGAGCCAGGGGTGTCTGGGTACTTCTGAATTTGTTTATTTTCAGTGAGATTCCCACAGTTCACAAACTGTATTCAGCAGACAAAATTCATTGTCGTTATATTTTTTTCTGGAATTTCTTCATAAGTAGTTTTCAGTTGTGAGAAGTCAATACTAAAGCACTTCACCTTGGGTGTATTCGTCAATTACGCCCTGAAAATAGTTTTTAAATCTTTTTAAAGGGTTTTGATAGGAGTAATGCCTAGCGATGCTTCATATTTAACATCCTGTGGCTGCATTCATTCAAGATATGAACATTAAATTCTGAGGGGTTTACACCTGATATGCCTGATTTGACAGTTTTCATTCGAAAACTTGGCAGCATCCCCATCACTCCAAGATAAAATTATCTTGTTAAATAAAATTATATTTTTCTTTAATTAAGTGGAACTAATAATTCTTATTCAAAAGATAATAAAATCATGATCTGAAGAATGTCTGATCAGTGAGAAAATACATTATTTGATCTGTCATGTGTAAAGTCAGAACAAAAGTTCTATTTATTTGTGGCTATTGGATCAGCTGGAGGTACCAGTGACCTCACAGGGCTTCTTGATTTAAATATGAGTGTCTGACAAGTATTTCTGCCTCTTCCTTTCTTTTCTAAATATGCTAAATTCTTCATGGAAAAATATAAAAAAAGGGTGAACTAAGTGCTCGATTCTTAGACATTTTACATAAAAGCATGTAAAAAGATAAATCATTGCCATAGGGACAATGGTAAGTTATGAAGAAAATTTATTCTACATTATAATTATCTTTGTAATAAAAGGTCTACTTTTTGCCCCTTATAGCAACACTATCTTTCTCTTAAATTTATTTCCATACACACACACACACACACACACATATATATTTATTTATTTATTTATTTTTGGCCTCACCTGAGGGTATTTTTTCCATTGCTTTTCAGAGAGAGAGGAAGGGAGAGAGAGAGAAACATCGATGTGAGAGACACATCTAGTGGTTGTTTCCTACACTCACTCCTACCAGGGCCAGGGATCAAGCCTGCAACCGAGGCACATGCCCTTGGCCGGAATTGAACCCGGGACCCCTCAGTCCACAGGCCAACGCTCTAACCACTGAGCCAAACTGGCCAGGACCCCCCCCTATATTTTTAACAACAGTACCTGAATACCTTAAAAAGGAAAAAAAAGCAACACTCTAAAGGGACTATGACCATTTTGAAGACTTTTTGAGAATACATATTGGTACATTATTTTATTTAAAAATATATTTTAAATATCTACTGCATGACGGGCACTGTCGTTTATAACCTGAAATATCAGAGTCTGATTTGGGTTCTCACTATTTATGACTCTTTACCGTAAAGCTTAACAAAACCACTTGAAGTTCGTATCTCTGTGACAATAATTCCTTGTTTCTTTGATATTCACTTCAAGTCCTGACAGAAAGACAGACAGACAGACACACACACACACACACACACACACGCACGTCTTTTCCTTCTTTAAAACTGTTAGAAATGAACACGTTAATTATAGCATATGAGGTAGTGATTCCAGATTTATTAATCTGGGATTTAGATTAATAAATCTAGTTTTAGAATGGATATGATTTTTGTGACAAATCACAGCTATTTGTAGTTGACTATTGTATGCTTAACGATACTCTGAAGTATTGAGCTTAGGTAATAGTAACAAAATAAGGTTTTTCTAGAAATCGGATCCAGTATAATTAGAAAATATTACTTTTGTATAAACAAATAGTTAAGATTTAATAATAGATAGTTAAGATTTAAGATTTAATTTTCTCCAAAACACAGGCACACACACACACACAATTCTTATAGCATAATATATAAATGAGCACCTGTTAATGATAGAGCGTAGAAAGTAGATTCATTAGATTTTGTTTGTTTTATTTTTAATTCTTAGCTTGAGAGGGATTTCTGGAAGGACCAGAGGTATATAAGTGCCTGCTATGTGTTTAATACTATTCTAAAATATAGATAGGCAAAAATCATAAAACAGAATTTGCCTACAAAGCATATTCAGTTTATTTTGAGATAAAATTCAAGCCCCATGAAATAAATAGCGAAAAACATAATTTTATATGAAGTAATAACTTTGTTATAACCAGCAAAAAACAAAACAAGCTTCTGCTTTGATCCCCACCTTCACTCACATATATTAGATGTGGTAAAAAAGAGGCCATTTAGTCAACAGCATATTAGGAGATTTTAGTATCTACAGATCACCCCCAATTCCTGGATTTATGTAAAATTTCCAACCAAATCTCACTTAATATGGGTAGGGGCTTTTTATCCAAGTCACAAACTCTTACTTTACATAAACTTCTTTAATAGCATTCCACTTCTTCATACTCTCTAAGCACCAAGCACTCACCACCTTAGTCTAATTTACCATTTAACTATGGGGAATACAGGTTGTGTAAGGGGAAGGGCATGCTATTTTTTAGGATTAAATGACATACATAAGTCATAGGAATCTTATGGCTATTTGTTATTTATTCCCTCATTTATTCTAGGTTCTATCAGTGATGACAGCTTTGCTTATCACTCTCTATTTTTGTGCCGTAACTTTGCTTTGCACATAGTTGTCATTTAATAAATATTTTAAAGAATGAAAGAAATAAGCCTACTTCATTTTTAAGTGAGTGCTCTTCAAAACTATTATAATCATTGTCTAATTTTAAAATTTGCAGTTTATAAATCATACCATTTACACATTTGATTGTACTAATTAAAAGTTTAATAACTTGTCAAGGGAAATATAATTAGTTAAGTGAAAACTTTACAACTTACTCCCAAGGAGGCTTCCTATTGTTTTTTGAGACTAAATCTTGATTTCCTCAGGGATCATTGCTGTAGTAAGACTTCTAAATCCCACTCACATTAGTTTCTTGGTTTAATCTATCATAAATATCAGCCTGTGTAAGCTTTCAGCAGCCTAACATGTTGCACATATGTGGCTTTTGATAATCCAAAAATCTTAGGTCATCTTCACATGGAGTAATGTTATATTTCTAAATATTATTACATGTATTAATGCAGTGTCCTGAAATCATACTCAAAGTTATTTAGGGGTGCCCTGGATCATGCTGGCAGTTGGTTTGGTTTGGGGCCTTTGTATGGTACACACTACAGTGAACATGTTGAAGATCATCTTACTTGCAGAAGTTGGAAAACTAATCACTGATGGTGGACCCTGACTCCACCAACCTACTATTATGGATAAAATGGCTTTAAGTACTCTAAGTAGCAAATCCCCAATGAAAATGTGGGTGATCTCTATGTATCTAATGAGTTTAACTTCAACAGAACTGAAACTCTATAAAGATTGTAAAAAAGAAAATGACCAATTGGGGTTTGTTGAAAATGGCATGATTAAAATTCATTTGGCAGTAGCCTTACATTTGTATGTGTGTGTGCATGTGTGTGTGTGTGTGTGTGTGTGTTGTATTTCTATTTCAAAATTTACTTTATAATTTATATTTATTACTGGAATAGATATATATACTCTAGTAATTTCACTGCATTGAAGATATCTTTCAAAGTGTTCTTAGATTTATACAAGAGATGTTTATAATCAGTTAATAAGAGTGACTATAAAAAGCGCCTAGATTTCTAAAAATAAGGTAATAGTTAAGGAAAATATATTGGCCATGCAATCATATAAGATAATCCAATTAACATGTTTAATTTAAAGGGTGCCAATTTAAATGTTAATCTCATCCCAAAACACCCTAACAGAAACACCCAGAGTAACGTTTTACCAAATATATGGGCACCTCATGGCCTAGCTAAGTTGACACAAAAATCAACCTCACAAATAGAAGACAAGAAAAATAAATAATGAATTTTCTTGCATTGAACCTTTTATTGAGGGCCTACTTTAGGCTAATGTGTAAATCACATTGTTAACCTGGGATGAACCGAAGAATAAATTGGAATCATAAAGATACTACTTTTCAAAGACACGTAAATTTTTCATTGATATATAGTCAGGAGCTTTCATATAGCTTTTTCAAGGATATAGATTAAATCCAACAAGATGGATTTAGGTACTAAAGTTTAGGTTTTAAAACCTAAGTCCTAAAGTTGCAAGAAGTCTGTTGAAAGTTTGAAGATAAAAGAACAAAACTAAATTTCAGAATATATCTATATATGATACACATTATTAAGAGCCACCAAAGAAATTTATATTCAGGTTTTTACATTTTAATGAGCTTAGAATTTTATTGCTTGAAAACACACTGGTATATGAAGAAAGTAGAATAAAATTCAATATATCTATATATTTATATTCATCTAGACATCTGTCTATAATAGATTTATTTAGACTAAGTTAGATAATTCATTTATATGTGTAACCTTTATTATAATTTTCTCAAGGGTCAAGATCTTCACTAATTCACCTCCAGCCTTCTGGACATGGCATTCACTGTATTGGTAAAAATCATCCAATCAGTATTGACAAATCGACTTGAAAACTTTTGGCTAAATTTCCCACATAAAATCTGAAATGTTCTTATTTTAGTTAGATTATCTAATAGGTATGATATTGTTATTCAATTAAATTCCTATTAGAAATCTATACTTTCTAGAGGTCAACTGTTGATTTTTCAAAGGAGAATTCTTAAAGACCACAAATTATACCCTTCATTTTACAAACAAACAAACAAACAAACGAACAAACAAACAAAATGCTACTGAGGCTGAGAGAGGTGCAATATTTGGCCTGGGTTAAGACTCGCTTTGAAATTAACCCAGGATGTTTCTGTTCATGAATTTCTTAGACTGTGGTGCAGATTACCATAATTATTCTATTGACATTTTACAAGGATAAAAGCACGCTTTTAACCTTTAGTTAAATATTTTTTAATCTTAAATGACAATTAATATAATGGATTTTAGAATCTAGAAATAGTGCTACTTTTTCTTTTCAAAATTGTGAAACATATTATTGACTGAAGTCACTGTCCATTAACATTATACTAAATTATCCCAAGTGAATGTAGTAAGTCTGTTTTTTTATTTTAAAGCCCAGTCAATTATTAGCATTTTAATAACAACTTTAATATTTACTAATGAGGATTTTAAATATAAAAACCATTTGCTTTGCTAACAAACTGCCTACATTTTTCTCAGGAAGTGGAAAACTAACGCATGACTTTAAACAAATTCCTCACTGTCAGATTTTCGCCACAACCTGCCTTTCTGGTTCTTCTATAGAACTAATGGCAACAATCTTCTGGTGCCAACAATTAGTGATCGTGTGATGCTGTATTTGAATATTATGTGCAGGGGACACATATTTAACATCCTGTGGCTGCATTCATTCAAGATATGAACATTTTTGGCATTACACCCAATTGTGACTGTGATAATTGAGCAGTCAGGGTGCCATTAAGCTACATGTTATTATAAATACTAAATATATTATCTGCTTTTATTCTCCTGTTTCCACTATTTGGTATTTTTCCAGAATTTATGGCTGAAAATCCCTGACTCCTCTATAGATTCAGGAAATTTGTGTGGAGGCTTTTCAATGTCAAGACAAGTGTCCAAGGAAAATAGCTTTGCTTTCATAATATAGAGACATATAAAATATATATTGATACCAGTATCTCATTACTTATTTGATCATTAACTTTCATTGGTTTATAGTTCATATTTTATTATCCTGACCTTGGCAAATGTCTTACCATTGACGTTTCATAATGCCATTCTCACTAGTGTAAGCCTGAGAAAGAAGCTGCAGAACAGTAATTACATATATATATATATGTATATATATATGAAAGCAAATGGAAATTTGAAATTTATTATATACACACACACATATATACACACACACAAATGAAAACTTGTAAAGGACAATTCTTGTCCAGGACTAACTTTAAAGCATTTCTTAGTTAGATTGGAGATCAAGTTAACTGTGAGTTTCTTATATTTTCCAGGTGAATAAGATATGTACATTTTCTTTGATAATCCCCCCCCCACACACACAGACATTCCTGTTCCTCTCCCTTCCTCCCGCCCACCCATCCTTTCCCTTCTCACTCTCAACGTCATTATTTATAAACCAGCAGTTCCCAAATGGTCTAAGATGTTTTCCTCATAATCATACAATAAAAATGATTATAATTGCAACATAGCCTGTGTTTACCTGTCAATTAACAGTTACCTTGGAGTTAATATTTGCTTCCTGAAAATATGGTGAGTTTAATGTTATTTGTTTTGTTTAATGTTGTTCAGCAAAAATATGTCATACAACTTTTTTTGCCCCCCACACCCCCTTTTTAACAGTTTCTGAAATTTACTAGTCAGGAAATCACTGTATTGTGTCCTGTAGTTTCTCCTGGCTTTAAAATATTACTTAGAACTTTAGAAAATCTACATTTTAGTTGGGAGTTAGACAACATTGCAGTCGTAGGACCTGGGTTCCAATTTGAGCCCTATCACTTCTGAGCTTTATGACATTGAGCAAGTGATATTTCCCTGAGTATGTTTTCTTATCTGTGAAATGAAAATAATAACTCCTTACCCTTTTATTCCAGGTTTGCAACATTGGTTTAACATGTGAAAATCAGTCAATCATTGTAACATAAGTGATGATTATCTTTAGATGTGTCAATTTAACAAGACTGCGGTAACCAGAGCACTGGTTCAATAGAGCACTAATTATATGCTGTGATGGTGCTTTAGAGATGTAACTAAAGTCCATAGTCAGTTGACTTTTAAAAAGAAGATTATACTAGATAATGTGGGAGGGCCTGATTTAATCAGTTAAAAGGTTTAGAACAGAGCTGAGCCTTCCCTGAAGAAGAAATTCTGCAAATGGACAGTAACTTCAACCACACCCCAGAGTTCAAGCTTGACTTTCCCAACCACCTACCCTATGGATTTAAGGATGGCTTACCCAGATCCTACAAACTCTATAAGCTAATTTCTCCAAATCAGTTTTGTAATATATATCTTACTAGTTCTGCATCTGGGATTTGAGTCCTGACTGATAACCATTTTAACAGAAGAAAAGACAAATAGTATATGATCATTGCTAAATAGACTTGAAAAAAAGCATTTGACAAAATCCAACTCTCACACATTTTAGAAATACTCAACAAAGTAGGAATAGAAAGGAACTTCTTTAATCAGGAAAATAAACCCACAGCTAACATCATATTTAATGATGGAAGACTAAATGCATCCCCCTCCCCCAAAGTTTATGAATAAAATCAGATATTTGCCCTTACCAGTTCTATTAGACATTCTACTGGAGTTCCAGACAGAGTAATTAGTGAAGAAAAAGACATAAAAGGGACTGAAATTGGGGAAAATAGTAAAATTACATTGTCAGATGACCCAGTATTGTACATAGAAAGTCCTAAGAAATTCACTAAAAAACTCTATTAGAAAATAAATGGAATACAAGATCAATATACACAAATGAATTGTGCTGGAAAACTAATGTCACCAATAATGAGGAACCATCGTGATCTGAAATATTTAAATCCCATTATAAAAACGAACTGTTCATAGCTCACATATAAAATATCAATAATTTCCAAAGAATAAGTATACTGCAAAACCAGTTTCTGATCAACCCCTATGTTCATTGCAGTGTTAGTTACAATAGCCAAGAGCTGGAAACAGCCCAAATGCCCATCAGTAGATGAGTGGATAAAAAAACTGTGGGACATTCACACCATGGAGTACTGTTCAGCCATAAAAAAGAAGGGAATCTTACCTTTTCCAACAACATAGATGGACCAGGAGAGCATTATGCTAAGTGAAAGAAAGACCAATCAGAAAAAGACAAGCACCATATG
Source organism: Miniopterus natalensis (assembly GCF_054644295.1). Taxonomy (NCBI): domain Eukaryota; kingdom Metazoa; phylum Chordata; class Mammalia; order Chiroptera; family Miniopteridae; genus Miniopterus; species Miniopterus natalensis. The sequence continues at coordinate 31,422,236 of NC_142094.1, forward strand.
ATTTCACTCACATATTGAATCTAATGAACAAAATAAATTAACAAACAAAATAGAAACAGACTCATAGCTGCTAGAGGGGAGAGAGGAGGGGGGCTAGGTGAACATGGTGAAGTGATTAGGCAAAAAAAACACCTTATGGACAAACAATAGTATGATCATCACCAGATGGAAGTGGGGAAGGGGGGGGCAGGAGAGTGTAAAAATGGGGATAAATGGTGATGGAAAGAGACATGACTTGGGGCGGTGAACACACACTACAATATACAGATGATACAATATACAGATGCTCTATTATAGAATTGTTCACCTTAAACTTACATAATTTTATTAACCAATGTCACCCCAATAAATTCAGTAAAAAGGGGGGCTATATTTACAGTCAGCAGTAGCACATATAGCAGATTGACAAGAAATGTAAAGGTAGTGAAACTGTGAGCTGAAAACCTATAAAATGGTGTTTCATCTGATAACCATTATCATCACCTAACAACCCAGGACTATAACTGCAGATCCAGACAACATTTACCAAATGAGGCAAATCAGAGGGGGCTGAACTCAGACAACTTTGGGCCTGGGCCAGTCTTAGCCACATAACTACTCCAATATTTTAGACAAATCATTTGACTTCTTGGGACGTTTTATTTCTATTGGTCAATTGATGGTTCTAATGGCAGATATTTTAATGCTTACGAAAATGCTTTGTAAACTATTTACATGCTGTATACTGTATATCTCAAATTCTAAGAGGCACATTACTTTTCATGTTTTTTTTAAAATCTTCACCTGAAGATATGTTTTTATTGATTTTAGAGAGAGAAGGAGAGAGAAGGGGAAAGGGAGAGAGAAAAAAATCCATGTGAGAGAGAAACATCAGTTGGCCGACTCCTGCATGCGTCTCAGCAGGGATTGAACCCGAACCCTGCTATGTGCCTGGACAGGGAATCCAGCCCGCAACCTTTTGGTATATGGGACAACACTCCGACCAGCTGAGCCACCCAGCCTGGGCACTTTGCACATATGTAAAAACTCCGAAGTGGGGTTGTGTATTATAAGTGCTAGTTTGTCAGTGAAATTGGTAGCTCCTTTTGTTAATGAAGGGGGTCAAGGGGTAAAAAAGAAAATAAAACCCCAATAAAGTTAAAAGGCAAGCTAGAAACTGCATAACACTGTTTCTACATAACAGGTTAAATATTAATTTGCTAAATGTAAGAAGTGCTCTTATAAATAAGTAAGAAAAGTGGGAACTAAAAAAGTGAAACAGCCCTTTCCAATGCTTTTCTTCATGATTCTGAAATTTGACTTAGAACTAATATAAATGATTTGATGAGTTGTCCTGGAAATAACTCCACTATGAAACAGGATTTTTTTGGATAATACCATAACATCTAATGACAACAACAAGAACCTTTGACTTTTTTGAAAAGGAGATTGCATGTAGGTGGTGTGGTTCATTTTATGTGTAAAAATCATTTTAAAAAATTAATATGGTGCATCTGACAGGGTAGAGACAGAGGCTAACATCTTCAAAATTCCATCTTCAAAATATGTCTTTCAGGAATGCTCATGAGGTCGCCTCTATTCCATCCAACCTAAATGGGAAAAAGATACAGAGAAGCATCCTGTGGGACGTATACTTGGGCCAGCTCAGTTTAGGTTATATTTATTTGGCCATATCTTTTTCATGTAGACTGATAAAACTACAAATTGGGCTAGGAATGCTAGTTTATGTATGTGCACTTGGTTCCCAGAAAGACTCATCACAGGAAAGGGGAATAAAACTGGCATTTGGACTACTGGTTTCTTTAGTTGCAACTCTATAATATATGAGACAAAAAGAACATCACCCCTATGCCCTTCATTGGATCTTGAGGTCCCTAGACAGTATGACTTCTTGTCTACACCTTTTAGAGAGCCTTCATATATATTTATGTTTAATAATTAATCACAACATTTAATAATTAACTACAGCGCTGTTTGTTGTATTTAGTGGGAGCAAGCAATAAGGAATAATATGTCTGCTTGAACTTTCTGAAAGTGTTTATAGTCTAGTTTGTTTCTTTTTAAGTAAATTTATTGGGGTGACATTGGTTAATAAAATTATATAGGTTTCAAGGTTACAATTCTATGATACATCATCTGTGTATTATATTGTTTGGCTTTTAAAAGTATTGGCTCTGCAATAAGTAATCATGGGTTCAAATTCTAGTTTTCCTACACAGAAAATCTAGACCATTAAGCAAGCTCTTAACCAATTTTTTTCCTAAGAATATTTACATTTAAAATAGAGAGAACTATGATATCAATTTAATAAAGCTGATATATAGAACAAACAAGGATTTTTGAAATATGCATGGCATATATTTAGCATTCAATACATTCTAACTACTAACAAACACACCACCTGTATATTTTCTGTATATTCAGAATTTTTGTTTGAATATGTTAATTATGGAAAATAAGAAAGAACTCAGTAAATTGAACATATTTAATTCTGAATATCTCCTCTTCCCATAATTTGGTTTCCAGAGCCCCTGCACACAGCCAGCTTTCATTTCCTCAGCAACTCCTGATAGCATGTGGACCATGACAGTCATAGTCCTGTTGCTGTTGCTGCTACCTGGATTTTAAATTTCCTGTCACCAATCATTAGAGTAGAAATTGTAAATGTGTTATGGTGTAGCTCTGGAATCTTTCCCCTTTCTGCCTTTGTTTAATATGACTTGAACTCCGTAAGTTCAGCATTCAGCTATTTCTGTAGGATCCAAATTTTATCCTATATCCTACCTAAGCAAATAATAGTCACTTTCAGTCAGAGGACAATCTCTATGTGCAAAAAAAAAAAAAAAAAAGTGTCTTTCTTGAAAAGCTTGTATTTTTTTCACTAAAAAATAGTTTATTTTGAAAGTATCTTTAGGTTAGAATTAAAATATTCAGCTTTTGAATACTGGTATTTCACATGCTCCCTCAATGTTTTATTTTAATGAATTCTTAAGGTTGTCAGTTTTAAAAATGGAATGGTTGAGGAAATGGTTTCCAATGGTTTATGATGTTGAAAAATCATAAACATAATGTCACCTTTATTCAGCATTTTATGTATTTCCTGCCTCTGCTTAGCATCATCACAAACCTAAACTACTTTACTCTTCAAAAAAATCCTTCCTAATTGAAACAATCTTTAAGTTCAACAGAAGCTCCCTTTCTCCAAACCAGTAGTATTCAGTACTGTTAGTTTTGTTTTTTTCTGCATCTTAGACACAATTTGTTCAGCAGGCAATTATTGATTTGGCTTTCAGACCGGTAGGAGGCATCATTACGCTGCGCTGAAGGAGACCTCAGCCATCTGCAAGACAGTATTATGCCTGAGCATCAGCAACACAGAGCGACAGAAGCGGTTTAAATGTCCTCTCAGGAGCTCAATACAACAAGCTGAATAAGTGACACATCAAGTATTCCATATGCAAGAGCCCAGAGGGTTCAGTATTTGGTAAACAGATTGAGACATCACAAATTATATTGCCACCCCAGCCTAGGGTTAGCATTGTCATTTTGTACTAGTTTCTTCCCTTTTTTTTTGTACTAAGAGTTCATTTTAAAGCCATCACATAAATGCTTAAAACTATTTTAAAACCAACATGGAAATGCTGAAGAAACAGAAATAGTGATGTTTTAAACAATACATTTTTTTTAAGTAACAGCTACACATTAGCCACGTATTTTAAAAAATCACTTCATACTTTTTATATCACCACCACTGAAACCAGAAGGAACTTAAAATTACAATCTAAAATATATATTATGGAGAAAAAACTAATTTTAAATAATATTAAAGCTCTAGTAAAGATGCCCTTAAAAAGGGAAGGTTACATTATGTAATTTTTGTGAAAATGAGATTGAATATAATTTAATACCAACATTTAAATGATGATTTAAATTGTACATATAGTTTTTTCATTTTTTAATTTAATTTATGGCCATTGAGTCACTTAAGTAATTGTAAGGCATATTTTAAAATTATGTACTATTTAATGTGCTTAAATATCACTGTAACAAATTATATTTATTAACATCTTCAATGTAGAAAGTTTAGGCTGTGCTGACATATGAATCTGCAAAGGACAAGTTACAGATTGATTGCATTGTGCAATACTTTAAAGACAAAAACGCATTGTCATCTTACAAAATGACCATGTGAGGAAAAGTGTACTTGGTTATTAACTGTAACACTTAGATTAAATGAGAATGTTTTGCTTTGGTATTTACCTTTTACCATTGAAACAAATATCTTCATACTATTGGCTGTCAGACAATTTTTAACTAAGAAAAAATAAAAATGTGTTTGTGCGATTACTCTCTACCTAATACATAAGTATATGACTAAGTGTCTTAACTTTTTCAAGTAACAGAGTTTGGAAGACACAGAATTCCCCCCTCCCTCCCAAACAAATGCAGCCTTAAGACAGGACTGAAATAATGATTTTATGGCCAACAAAGTAAATTATGAATGGTCTAATAAATGGCTTTGTAAATAGAATTCTTTTTAGTGATATAATTAACTACCCAAGTAAGAAAACATATTGTCAAATCAGACTGCTCATATTAAATCCAATTTTTATAATTTACTAGCTTTAGGAGTCAAGTAGAAGAAATTATTTAATTGTCCTAGGGCCCTGTTTTGTTGTTGCTATTGTTATTTTAATATATAAAATGTGAATGATAATATTTAGCTATCTCAGTGGGTTTCTTGGATAATAAAATAATATAGTTTATATAAATTAGGATTAGTATAAAATATTATACCTGGTAATATCTAACTCATATTAGTTAATATTTTATTAACACTTTATATAATTACTGTGTGATCTATACTGATATTTAGAGAATCTTAGTTATAAACCGGGCTAAAGGTTGTCTAGCAATTTTTTTTCTATATAGAGACTTTATTTTTAAAGCAATTTTAGGTTCACAGTAAAATTATGAGGAAGGTATAGAGATTTTTCCAGATATCTCCTGACCCCACACATGCAGAACCTCCTCCATTACCAACACCTCCAACTGAAGCAGCACATTTGTTACAGTTGATGAACCTACACTGACACATCATCATCACCCAAAGTCCATAGTTTACATTAGGGTTCACTCTTGGTGCTGTGCATTGTGTGGATTTGGACAAATGTATAATTATATGTATCCATCATTACTTAAAATAATGCAATTTGTTATGGGCGAAAAAATAAATGGCAAATAAAAATAGAATTCTGAATATACTCATACAAAAGAAGACAGGCAAGAGAAAGAATGGAATGAAAGTCAAGGGAACAGAAAAAGAAAACGCATATTAAAATGTTGGACCCTAAGCCCAACCATGTGAATTCTTAGATTAAATATTAATAAGATAACTGTATAGTGCCATATTCAATGGAAATCACAAAACCCTACTCTTGTCACCTTTTAGTCACTATCTACCCAAAAGTACTAATTCCCTGGCATCTAATAGCATTTATCTTTTTTGTCTGTTCTAAAACTGCATATGATTAACATCTTATAATATATACTCCTTTGTGTCTAATTTATTTCACTTAACACTTTGCTTGTGACATGCATCCATATTGTTGCTGGAATTTTCAGGTAAATATTTTGACCTGGAAAATATTTTCCTACTTTTAATAGGAATTTTACTGTCTAAATGATTTTTGTAGAAGGAATAAAAGTTCTTTAAAAATTGTCTTCTGTTACTATTGACTGCAAAACTTACCACCAGACAAGAACATTAAAGTAGTTTTGAATATATTTTCAGTATATACTGTGGTTAAATCTCCTGTATGAGAAACGATTTCTTCTTTTTTCCCTCTTTAATAAGAAAGTATGTGCAAGAAGTAAACGGCATAGTCCAGTTATTAGCAGTTGGCACAACAGGTGAGAAATGAGAAAAATTTAAAGGCCTTTCAACCCTAGGGAACCGTATACAACCTGGCACATAGGGAATTAAGCAAAAGCCCTCATTAGTTTTAATGAGTGTATGTATCCAATCTGGAATTTTCATATTGAACCAACACACAGTTATGTAGCACAGGTGTTTAATTGTCAATGGATCTGACATCTGATCTGAATAGATTAAAAGTGGAATAAAAAAACCCAAAACACCCTATCATTTGTACAGATAGAAAGGTCTGGAATACAATATTGTTACATTAAATTGGACAAATTTAAGCAAACTTGAGGAACCGATTAAGCAAAATTTTAGCTTTATCTCATTTAAGAGATTTATGTGTAGATGTATGTTCCATATGCTTAGCAGCAATACATTAAAATACTAAAAATTTATGTCAGTATTTTTTGTGGTTCAGTCTTCAGTTCTATCAATTTTATTCAAATATATTTGACAGAATAAAACTCATTTCTGAAACCTAAGCACTAAATTATTATTTTTTCATTAATTTGTTTGCAGTGGAATGTCCCCACTGTACTAGTTGATGCATCAATGAGTGAATGTGGTTTTTTATTTTTATCCTGTTGAAGGGAGCTGGAACTCCCTTATCTTGTTCTGGGGCACAATGCAATGGGAAGCAAGCATTGACCTATCTAGTCTGTCTTTTGCTATTTTTGTATACAAGATTTGTATTTCAAGATTCCCAGCGGATGCCTGAAACAGTGGATAGTACTGAACTATATATATATACTATTTTTTCTATATATACATACCTTTGATAAACTTTAATTTATAAAAAGAAGTAATTGAGCCCGGGCCTGTATGGCTCAGTTGGTTGGGCATAGTCCTGTGCGCCTAAAGATTGCCAGTTTGATTCTGGGTCAGGGCACATGCCCAGGTTTCAGGCTCGATCCGCGGTAAGGGGCATGTAGGAGGCAGCTGATCTGTGTTTTGCTCACATTGATGTTTCTTGTTTTCTCTCTCCTTTCCTCTCTCTCTAAAAAACAATTTTAAAATCTTTAAAAAAATAATTGATAGAAATAATTTATAAAAGGGGTGAGAGATCAACAATAATAAAACAGAACAGTTATAATCATATACTGTAATAAAAGTTTTATGAAGTAGTGTCTCTCTCTCTCCCCTCAAATGTATACTATTTAATATTTTTAGACTGGTTGACCATGGGTAACAGGAACTGTGGAAAGTGAAATGGCAGATAATGGGGGAGGACTGTAGGTGAAATTTTTTTTCCTTGGTTTTATTTTTGGATAGAAATACAACAGATTTGTACATGTTCATCTACCCTAAAACTTCTGGAGGTTGTTTATTAGATCTAGTCATTTCTTGTGGATTCTTTCAGATTACTATATGTAGAATCATGTGATTTGTGAACAGAGATAGTATTACCTCTTCTTTTCCGAATTGAATACCTTTTATCTTTTTCTTAACTTATTGCTCTACCTAGAACTTCCTGCTGACTAGCAGTGGTAAAAGTGGGCATCCTTGTCTTGTTTTTGACTTCAGAGGGAAAACTTTCAGGGTTTAGCCACTGGGTAAGATGTTAGCTGTGTTTTGTTCATAAATACCCGTTTACCTGTTAAGGAAGCCTTCTACTGTTCCCAGTTTTCTTCTTCTTCTTTTTTTAAAGCTTCTCAAGCTTAAAATATGCTACATTGCCGTGTGATGGAACTATGGTTGACAGGATTCTCTAACTTATTGGATGCCTCTTTTTAAAAATTATAGTTGACATACAACATCATATTAGTTCAGGTATGGAACCAATTGAACCACCCAGGCAGTGTTCAGATCTTTTAAAAGCATTTAATTTGGGCAAAGGCATGACTTTCTCAGTTTCCCAGTAAACATGGATGCTTTTAAATGGGCAGAGACATGATGAGGGTTTTTTGTTGTTCTGCCAGTATTTCTTTTCTTTATTTGAATGCTGATTATGTGAATTTATTTGTGACAAATTAATCCTTTTGTATAAAAATGACATGTATATGTTTTTACTTATTTATATTTTGACAAATATTTATGTGAAAAAGGTGTACTGTGTATTTTCAACTATGCTTTATCACAGGAATGAAAGGGTGCCATAGTTGCAGGAAATCTTTTAATGTAAGTCATTACAGTGATAATTTAGGATAGAAATACTGTATAATTGTAATAGTTTAATTAAACTCCAAATTAAAATTAAAGAATACATAAATAAGACAGAAACAGTTTACTGGAAGGTAATATCAACTCTCTTCCAAAATATAATCCATATTATAAAAACAGAGGGAACTGCAGATAGGTGATAGATGATAGATGATAGATGATGATAGATAGATAGATGATAGATAGATAGATAGATAGATAGATGATAGATAGATAGATAGATAGATAGATAGATAGATAGATAGATAGATAGATGATAGATAGATAGATGATAGATAGATAGATAGATAGATGATAGATAGATAGATAGATAGATAGATAGATAGATAGATAGATAGATAGATAGATGATAGATAGATGATGATAGATAGATGATAGATATAGATAGATGATAGATGATAGATAGATAGATAGATAGATAGATAGATAGATAGATAGATAGATAGATGATAGATAGATGATAGATAGATGATAGAGAGATAGATGATAGATAGATAGATAGATAGATAGATAGATAGATAGATAGATAGATAGATGATAGATAGATGATAGATGACAGATAAATGATAGATTAGATAGATGATGACAGACAGACAGATAGATATAGATACAGCCAATTCTCATTACTAGTGGTAGTTATGGTGTAGATAGTTGCTTACAAACACTGAATTAGTGAATATTGAACAATTGCTCACAAGGAAATATGGGGTTAGATTCCTGAATGCACCTGGTTAAAATATTTTTGTTATCCTATTAACACGTAAGTTGCTATATGTGTTTTCCTGCTTACAGAGGCCTTATTTATTATGCATTGCTGATTCATTAACTTTGAATTCAGTCAACAGCAGTAGAATTTGTGCCCAATGAAGCCGATCTAAGACTTATTGTCTGTAAGACACGTCACAGTCTTTCTGCACTCGTTTCGATGGGCATTTGCGTTGCTTCCATCCCTTGGCTGTTGTAAATAAGGCTGCGATGAAATGAGGGTGCGCATATTCTTTTGAATCAGTGTTTTGGGTTTCTTCTAATATATACCCACAAGTGGAATCGCTGGGTCATAGGGCAGTTTGGGGGCACCTCCACACTGTTTTCCATAGTGGTTGCACCAGCCCGCATTCCCACTAACAGTGCCCTCAGGGCCCCTTTCCTCCACACACCCGCCAACACTTGTATGGGGGTGGAAGGCAAAGCATAGGGAACAGAGTCACAATATTGTAAGAACTACCAATGGTGCCACGTGGGCACTGGAATTAGCGAAGGGACACTTTGTAACTGATATGAATGTCTGTCCACTGTGCTGTACACCTGAAACTAATACAAAACAGTGTTGAATGCAAACTGTGATTGAAAAATAGAAAAAAAAAAATACTATTACATAGCACATGTTCTATAGATGTTTGTTGGATTGAACTGACTGAAATTGATAAGTTCTCTTTTCGCCCTGACCACAGAGCAGCTTCCAGAAGCTTGCTGGCGATGCTAGGTAGTGATTTTCTGCACATTCTGAATGCTGAATTGTCACAGATGAAAGGATGGCTAAAATGAGCTTTCGTGTAGCTATTCAAGAGGTAGTTTTAAAATGTCTTTTAAGGTGCATAATTTTCAATGTTATGCCACATGTAATTAACAGGGAATATACCAGGTAAAATTATTTTCAAAGTGTGCCTTAGCAATAGATACAAAACTTAGAAATTATATTTTTCCAAGTCTCCTATGAATTATTTCACTTCTTTTTTCTGACATTGATTTCCATGTCTACATTACACTTTTAAATTATGCTACAGAGGGAAATTCTTAAGCATGAAGCGAGATGTAATACAAAACCTATGAGAGTTCACAAGGCCTTTTCATTCGATGCTGAGACTCCTGTCCATTTTAAAAGCAGAAACAACCACTCCCTTGATATCAAAGAAGAGAGGTTATTGCTCTAATAAATGGCTAGAGATTTTATTATGTTGGAATAAGACGAAGAGGGAAAAGCGGTTGCCTTTACACGAGGCCTTCAGTTTAGACTACGGAGAGGATTAGCCTTGAAAAAGGGCTGCAAGACCAAAGGCAGAAAAGAGCGGGTGGGAGATGGAGAGAGAGTCTGACATCAGAAATCAGAGAGAAAAGAACTCGGATGTTAAATGATCAAAAACAAATTCAAATTACTAATGGTGATTTCTAAAAAAGCGTCAAGCGTTAATTTAGATCTCCAGTGCAAAGTCCTTTTCATTTCCTCCTTTCAAAATCCTGCCAAATGTTTTAAATCTTATGACACTCTGGAGACACAGTTGTACTTGTTTCACTTCCCCCTATCTTCTTAGATAGATGGAAATCCTCAAACTGTGAAAGGCCATCACTGTTCTAGGCAAACATTATGCATCATTGTCAGAGGTGAAAAGTCGGAGCAACTGTCTCTCCTATGTTCCCATATGCGTCTGATGGAGTATTAATGTCATTTTCACATGTGATGGAGTCTCTTATATATCTATATATACAATATGCCTCTCTCGTATATTAGGTAAGGCACAAGAATGACAATCACATAGAGAGAAAATATATAATTATTTATTTTAATTAATGTAGCATAAGTAGGCGGCATACACCATCTTGTTTAAAATTCTTTCCTAGAATTTGATTGACTTGGTATAATTTTAAAAAAGAGCAAAGTAATTGATATCTTTGTAACCCTTAACTAACACACACCCATTTTTCCTATAACAATAGTATTTGAATTAGGTGGCATTATCTGTAAAGTACTTAGCTTGGAAACTGTCCCATAGGAATGATTCATAAATGTGTACTACTTATAAATCATAAATACATATATTTAATGTGTTTAACCAGGCATTGAGACTATTAAAAAATCATATTTTATAATATGTAAAATTAAAGGCTTCATGTAATTACATATTTTGGGATAGCAACAAATTTTAAGATATTGAGTATGTCAGTCACAATTTCAAAATGGAAAAAAACAAAGACAGGTTAAGTATTTAATGTAAGTAGGGGAATGGTTATTCAACTAGCTATTAATATTGGTCATGAAAAAGTTTAGCTTTCATAGTTTATCAAATTCCATCTCCTATGAAAATTGACATTTTACATTAAGTAGAATATTCAGATAATTCAGGAGCATACTGATGCCAGGGAAAATAGGGCACTTTCATTTCTGATCTACAACTGGCTGAAACAATGGAAAGGAATGAGAAATGGTTATTAGAGCAGTGAATAGAGTATTTTATTGCACATTCACAGTCTTATTTTATGTCACACTATGAAATAATGTCATAATCATCTGATCTACCAATAAAACAATACTTTACAGTTGAAATACCCACTTGACCATAAAACCAGCAGCCTCGTTTTTAAATATATGGCAGTGTGGTTATATCAATTAAAATCTGCAACACTGTATTTCAAATATCTCATTAAAACAGACGACCAAGGGACTCTCTATGATTATAATGATAGAGAATCACAAATCACCTTGCACTACCTAAAGTACTGTCTTTCTTGAAATAAATTAGTTGCAATGGAAAAGGTTACACACAGAACACACCTAATGAAAAGAAAAGGGAGCTACATTGGGCAAATATGTCAAACTCTGTATTTTTTCCAGATTCTACATGCACGTATAGGAAACGTTCAGGGGAGAAATTTATCTATAGTAAATTTCCATAGAAAAGATGCATTTAACTGATAGGATAAATTATATTACTATTTTTCTTTATGAAAATGTAGCTCAGAATAGGATAGACATATGACAATAACTAGGATCCGTTTATTTTAGACTCCAAATATCTCCTATTTTTATGCTAAAGCCCTACACAAATTGTTATGTATAAGGTTGTGGGGTTGTTGTGTTTTCGCTTTTGTTTTTGGTATTATATAGCCTTTTCAAATTTATTTAATACTTGTGTAGTGATATGTGTAAATGTTTCACAGAGATAAGCTCACTTAATTCAATTCCCATAGCAAGCCTCTGAGGTGGAATGCTGCCTCAGGCCTTATTCTACGATGTAGGGATGCCTTTCCTGCAGCTGCTCCTGCCTCACCGGCCACCCCGAACCTCTGCTGGGAGCTCTGCCCACCATGTATCCTGTCCTCAGGAAGAGTCCATGCAATTCTGTCACTCACTGTCTGTCAAAGACCTTTGTTTCGTGAAAGCATTCCTACCTGTTTTCTCTTCCATTCTTTTTGCAAGTTCTTTGATGGCAAAGCCTCTGGATTATTTTATTATTTTAATTTATAATTTTATTTCATTTGTTTTGTGCACTTCACACAGCCTCCAGCTACAGCTGGTGACTTTTTGTATGAAGGATTAGCTATCTTGGACCATTCTAATTTCCAAACTCCCACTGAAGTTATTTTGCTCCCTGAGGTATTTCTCTTCATATATATATATATATACACATGCATCTACATATTAATATGCATATATTAAGACTGTTCTGGCAGACATCTGTAATGTAGGGACTTAATTGTTTAACTCCCAAAGTGATATCTTATTTTTATGTTCATTTTGGGGTAAGTTTGACCACAGTGCAACTTCTTAAATACCTTTGTGATGCTGATGATACTGTACACCATTGGTGTTAGGAAATTCACCAAGACATAGGGGATTTTGTGTTTTGTTTTTTTTACCCTAACAAAAAATAAACATGAGCTGTTGGAAGTCTAAGCACTGCGGAGATAGGGAAGTAAAAACTTATTATGATTGTAACGCTAATATATAGAAAGAACTAGTCATGTTTCTTAAGTGGGTAGACATTACAAAAGAGAGATAGTTTCATAACAGGAAGAAAAAACACACAGTATTTTATCTCATGACTTCGTAACAATTGCTTACATAAATTGAAGAAGCAGGCGTCTGAATATGGCTATATCTTCCCTAATCTTATATCTGCAATAATAAAACACTGGTATAAAGTGTTGCACACGCCCCAGCTAGGGCCGAGGATTGAGCCTGCAACCCAGCTCTGCGCCCTTGACCGGAATCAACCATGACCCTTCAGTGACTGCGCCAGTGCTCTAACCGCTGGGCCAAAGAGGCCAGGGCTGTTCCTGCTCTTATAAGTATAAACATTAAGTCTGAGTCCTGATATGAACTCAGACTTAATGTTTAAGTCTGAGTCCCTAGCCAGTTTGGCTCGGTGGTTAAAGCATTGGCCTGTAACCTAAGGATCCCGGGTTCGATTCCAGCTAAGGGCACGTACCTAGGTTGCAGGGTCAATCTCTGGCCCTAGTCGGGGTGTGTGAGGGAGGCAGCCAATTGATGTGTCTCTCTCACATAGATGTCTCTCTCTCACATCAATGTCTCTCTCCCTCTCTCTTTCTCTCTCTCTCCCCCTTCCACTGTCTCTGAAAAACAATGAAAAAAAAAAATGTTCAGGTGAAGATGAAAAGAAAAGAAAAGAAAAGATACTGAATATAATACCACATCAAGTAAAATCCCCACAGGAAGGCATATGTCATATTCTCTTTTAAGGTAATGTGCCTTTGCGGGTAGGGCAGGTAGGATTAAAATAGTATCTTCCTACTGACTGCAGGTTGGCCTTAGACAAATCATTTGTTGGAGTTTAAATAGCATTAGCAGAGGCTTCATGCATATGAAACATGGCTAATATATGGAGAGAAGCGAGGTGATACTACGTAAATTTGAAATTCTCAAAAAAAATAGACGCAGTTTGTGTTTTCTGTTTCCCATGTTCTCTAGAAGCACATATGCCCCTTTTGTACAAATTACAAGAAGGTACTCCTTATAGATAGACAATTCATAAAAATCACTGAGCCCAGGAATAATTAGGCAAAAGTTCCCCATGCTCTGAGTTGACCCCACCACATAAGGGCTTCTGGCTTGATGAGCAGAGTATGGAGTGGGTTTCAAGTTCCACTTGTGTCCCTTTAGCCAGTTACCTTCAGTAAGGTACCATCTGTCTTTACATCTGAGGAGGAGACCTATTACACGTCTCCATGTGCTCACATAGCTTTGATGGTTCTTTGGCTCACTTGATTATAAGCTGGATGATTATCTTGAGTCCGAATTATCTAGCGTTTACAAAAACCCATGTACTCAAGTAGCTTTAGAGTAGCCAGATTGGATTTCCCAGCTATATTCCCCTTCAGTTGTTGAGCCTGCACCGAGATTCCTCAAGTCCTTCTTTGTTCTGTTCTGTTCATAATCTCTTAAATGTGTGGTGTTGACACCTCAGGCTTTAAAGCACTGGGGAGAAAGGTTTTAGAACTTATCTTAAAGTAAAAAGTTTTCACTGGATCATTTTTTGAATATGGTAGTTCTGAGTCTATTTTTCTTAAACCTCACATAAACTGCTTCCGTTCATCTCAGGGCCTGTAATCATGCTCACTCTTGTAGACAGCTGTTCAGTATGTCTGCCCTTTACCTTAAGCTTTTTTCCTCAGAAAGTGAGCTAGCCTTTTCACATAGATACCATGCATAGAAAATGCATTATTTATGAATTTGAGTTGCTTGAGCTCCCAGCTATCATACATATGCATTCCAATTTTTGATATATTAAGATTAAAAATAAATAAGTAAAAACACTTTGATTTTGTTTCTCAAATGTTCCCAAGGACTGGATTCAGAAGTGGATGCTTAGATCTCCAAGACCCTGGGACAGAGCAATATTTCACTTGGGGGAAGGGCTCTCCGGTGGCATTCCATTCTAATGCATCACTAATACAATGGTGCTTTGAGAATATACTACCTAGTCTTATCTGTCAGTGGAGCACTGGGGAGAGGAGAGGAGTCAGTTTAATTATTTATTAGTGTAATATATCATCACAATGTCATCAGCTGGTGCTCAAGCACATGGCCCCAGATATGAAATGGTGTGCTCATATTTTTATAAGTCATATCCCTGAATCCAGGGTGAATAAACTTATAGTCATTACAAGGTTTGTCAAGGATAAAGTGTTATAATTGCAGTGTGGGTGCAAACATTGCCAAAAATGTCAATTAGAAAATAAGGATTATAATTTAAATTTTCTTTCTAAAGCTGCTGTTTAATCACAAATTGCTTTTTAATCACAAATTGCTGTTTAATCACAAATTGCAATAAATATTATATATTTTTTACAGCACATTTTATTTTAAATCATGATTATTCTCTTAAGAGAAATGAATTTGGAGTTCACATTTATTTTTGACAAAGAATGCACTATTTGTATATTGGATATATATATTAATGAGTCAATGATGATAGAGGAGATGGATATTCAATAAATAAATGAGTGTTCCCTTTAAATATCTATCAAAAAACTGGTAATATTTTTTGTTACATAAAATATTAATTCAACAAATATTCATTGTATTCTATTACATGTCTGGGGTTATGGCAAGTTCTTGGGGTATAAAAATGAATAATCCTTTAATCTCAGAGGTATATTATTTCAGTGGGAAAGAGACATATAATAATGTAAGGTAAGAAAAAGATAAGCAGGCCTTGGTATTACCATGAGCAAGCGTACTTACAGTCAGGTCTTGGTGTTCTTCTGTTGAACATAAATAATTTTATAGAACATCAATATTAGACAAAGTTACTCTGATCTTGATGGATCTAGACAAAAACAGAAACATTGGATAATCATGCCTGAACAGAGATAAATATAAACATTGTCTAACATACAAAATACCAAACGTTCCACTCTTTTGACTAAAATGACTGACTGCTGCTTCTTTGCCTTTTGTAAATTTAGCTTTGCCCTAGAATGCCCTTCCTATATATAATATTTATTAAGATACTGAGCTTAATAGCTATGGTCTGAATGTTTGTGTCCTCCCAAAATCCGCATGTTGAAATCTTAACACCCGAATGTGATGGTGTTAAGAGGTAGAAGCCTTTGGGAAGTGACCAGGTTATGAGAATGGTGTCCTCGTAAATGAGATTAGTGCTCTTATGAAAGGGATCCCACAGAACTCCCATGCCCCTTTTGTCATGTGAGAATACAAGAAGATTGAAGAAGAGGGCCCTCACCCAATCACGCGGGCGCCCTCGTCTTAGACTTCCTGCCTCTAGAGCTGTGAGCAATACCTTTCTGCCGTTTCTGCGTCACCCAGGGTGTGGTATTTTGTTGTAGCAGCCTGAACAGACTAGGACATGAACATAGAAGTACTCCATTTCCTGACCACATCCAGTCCAGAATAAAGGCCCACTTCCTTACACCTCTCCAATTCACAGAACAGAAATGGACGCCCTTTTAATGATGAGTCTTTTCTAAATCCTATCACTGAGACAACCCGCAATCCCCATTGTGTGTGTTTTCTTTTGCTGCAACAAATCAGGTATCCAACGTATTAAACTAAAAGTGTGTTCCTAGTCATCTTCATCCAGATGGTATTGACAAAGGAAATGTAATCAGAGATATAATAAAATGTTTTCAGAGCACAAAAGATTTATAAACGAAGTGTGTGTGTGTGGGGGCGGGGGCAAAGGATACCTGAGGCAGTGATTGGGCAAGGAGATATGAGGAGCAGATTCTAGAAGGATAGGAGACATAGATAATTGGTATGTCTGAAGAGGTGAGGAGATTGTAGGCTGAAAGAATAATAAGAACTTGTTTAAGACAGAGAAAAATCCATAAGAAAATAATAATAATGATGCTTACTTATTAAGAGCTTTACAAGTGCCAAGTTTTTTTATGTATGCTCTATAATTATTAAGTAATTTAAGTCTGGCTACAGCACTGTTATTATCTACATATTTTACGTGAGAAATTTGAGGCAGAAAGAGGTTATGAAACTTCCCAAAGTGGCACAGCTAATAGTGTCAGAACCTGGACTCACACAACTCTAATTCATAACCCATGCTTTTAGCTGTGATCTACATAAAGCACAAATGTATATTACTGACTATTTGATAAAAAACAAAAATGTTCAGTATTTCTAGATTTGAAATAATATTTTATATTGTCATATTCCAATAATTATGAGGAATAATACCCAAATGAATACTGGCTATCATGCCTATTCCATAGTTAAGTTTTTTCCAGGAGTATGTATTAAAGAAGTAGACAGTAAAGGGACATTTCCAAAGAATCTACAGTAGAGGTCTGTGTGAGAGAACCGGGACACTTGGATGAGAGTCACAAGGACACAACCATGCCAGTTTACACCAGCTCTAGTTACCTGAGACATTCTCAAATCTCTTTTTCCCATATTGTAAAACCTAGAAAAGCCAGTAATTTCATAAATAGTGTGGAGGAGATTAATGGAGTAGAGTGAAATGACAGACTTAAAACACCTTCTGCATTTAAAGTGTAGAATTATGGAATGACCTGAGCAGGGGGAAGGATGACAAGAGAACATTTGAATAGACAATATGTTGAAATTCTTATTGAGATCATTGTGGTAAGCAGAATAATGGTCTCCCAAAGATGCCATAGCCTAATTCCAAAACCTGTGAATATGAGATACTGTGTAGATTCAATTAAGAAAAGATTTTCCTGGATTATCCAAGAAGGCCCAAACTAGTCACATAAATCCTTAAACTCAGAGAACTTTCTCTAGTTTGAGGCAAAAACAAGTGCAGTAGAAAGAGAACCCAGAGAGTTTCCAAGGATAAGATGGATTTGACATGCTGCTTCTAACCTTGAGTTAGAGGAGCTCATGTGTGCAAGGACCAAAGAGAGAACTCTAAGGGCTAAGAGTGCCCCCAGCTGCTAATCAGCAAGAAAATGGGAACCTCAGTCCTACAATTACAAGGAAATGGATTTGGCCAACAACTTGATTGAGCTTGAAAGCAGATTATTTTTAGCACTGTGAAACTCAAGGCATAGAAACCAGCAGAGAGAGCCAATCTGGACTTTTGATATACACAACTGTGAGATAATAAATTTGTTATATTTGGGGTTTTCATTACTGTGATTAAAAAAAAAATACAGCATGTTCAACATCATATTAATCATTGCGCAACTGAAGATTGCTAGCATTTCATGGCCAATATATCTATATTTACAATCATATTTTTGACAAGTAAAAGCTAAATGATCTAGTGCTTTTTGAAAGCAAAGATATCTAGTAGTCTAAATTTAGTCCAAAGAATCAGGGGAACTGAGCTATCACACAGCACACTCTAGTGTAGGTAGCAGAATTCAAAATAAGAGTTAGTATTATGTTCACATTTTGAACAGATATCTTCTTATATTTGAATCACCAAGTCTCATGCAACAACCTGCAACACTCTTTATGAAGTAGTAATAAGTAAGCCAGAGCATTTTTCTGTTCTAACAGTGATTGGATTACATGCTCATTCAATTCAGAGTTTATTAAACGACAGGGTCAATCTTAAATTTTAGGTAATGAGGTAACATTATAATAATAAAATGGCATTCTTTTACAGTGGCAAATGCTCATTAGTGCTGTGTTGGATAAGTATGAAGTTTGATTATCTAATAACAAAGTTTTAGTATTTTTAAGTCCATATTTTACAATGTAGTTTGCAATTATTGTATTCTATATTAGTGTTAATGAAAGAAAAAAAGACATTATATATAGAAGAAGACCTAGCACATCATATATCTAATTTAAAATCAAGATCAATGATTTATTTCTAATCTAGTATCATTCATCATACTCCATTATGGTTGTTAATTGGAATTTTACTACCCTAATAGGTTTGTTTGTGATTAATTTGTAAATTTGTCTCTGACTTATAGTTGCATAAACACATATACAAAAGGAGCTTAAACATAGTTCTGTGCTTGTACAAATAAAATGGAGGCACAGAATTATATTTTATTTTAAAATAACATAAATAATTTAAGTTTAAAAATTCTTAACATAAGGAATAATGCAATAAGAATATTTAAATTTGTAGCATGTTTTGCACTTAACAAAATACTACCTATATGATCTTATTGGTTTCTCCAAATTAGGTTGGGATCTCACAATCAAAAAGGGGATTTTTTTCTTTGTGTGTGTATTGTCACTAAAATTGGTACGATCTTGAGCCAGAACAATTTGTCTACATTTACTCACCGGTAACATGAAAATAATACCTGGTTCCATGCATTTACAGGTTAATTTGTAAGCCAAATGATTAAAAAGTGTATTAAACACACTACATTCAAGAAGAACACTTGTGGAAAATATTGGGTGCCAAGCTTCACGTGGGTCCACCTGACTGATACCATACGTTACGTTACCAGATGGGAGACACTGTCGGTAAAAGAGGAAAATACAGAAGAAAAGAAAACAGCTTATCTTCCTTCTTAGACTGTTTATTTTGTTTTGTTATTTTGCCCTTGTGACTTCCTTGAAGTGGTATTGATTTTTCTCAGCTAATTGATAGGAGAGTTGTAAAAAAAGAGAAACATTTCAAAAGGATTTACTCACTTTATATACTATTAAACTCATCTTGGCTCTTGAGGGGCAAAAAAAAAAAAAAGGCCTAACTCCTAGAGAAGATAACTTTTTTTATTTATTATCACTGACAATAGTGATTTCTCCATCTCTAAAAGGATCCGTCTGAAATTTTGGAATTCTAAACTACAACGTTAGCTGACAGTAGACAAGAAAATGAGCTTGCTACTTAACTAAAATGAGTTTATATTTCAAAGGAAACATTTATTTTTTATTTTGTCTTTGAGATTCCAAATATTCCCAAGGGGTTGTTTTTACTAAAGCTCATTTAAATTTGTGGACTCTTGGGTAAAATGTCCTTTTTCTGTATTATCAAAATTAACATTGAGAATTTCTTCCTTTTTAAAAAAAAGTATGTTTTTATTAATTTCAGAGAGAGGAAGGGAGAGGGAGCGATAGAAACATCAATGATGAGAGACACTGATGGGCTTCCACAGCCCAGGCATATGTTCCTACCCAGAATCAAACTGAGACCGCCTGAAGCTCACCCACTGAGCCGCTCCAGCCAGGCTTTAAATCTATTTTTTGTGATGAAAACAGATCTATGTTAGTAATTTCTTCCTTCTGAATGCTGACATCTCAGTTATAAAATAACAAAAAATATGCTGTATATATTCACATATGTATGTGTATATATAGTATATATATACTTTTGTAGTTGCTGACACAATGATATGATTACCTTTTATACTTTCTTGTAAAGTTTAATAAGAAATTAATTTCTTCTCTACAATCTTACATCCAAAAGACTTCTCTTTCATTAACTTTTGAGACTGATTAATGTGAGAATGGGTGGATATTCTTTAAGTAACAGGACCATTCATGAATGTCTTCAAACACATCTCTTAACTTCATTTTGTGATAAATTACAGACAGATAATATTGGTTCACTGTCTGATGTAGTTATATTGAAAATTACTTTATGGATCGATTTGTTCTTGGTAAACAGAGAAAACATTTGAGAATGGATTGTTATTTGGATTAGAGATTTCAGAGCACAAAGTGGGGGCAACAAGTAAATGATAAGAAAGCTTAGGGGAAAAAATGGCTAGAGCAGAATCGGTCTCTAAACCACTAGAATTTGATAGAAGATGCATGGACCAAATATGTGCCAGGGATTACAAATTATTTTATATGTATGCATATATTATTTGTAAACATACACTACTTTATCACCTCCTATAGGATTGGGAATCATTCCTATATTTAAAAACACAAACAAAACAAAACAAAAAAAAACTTTTGCTGTTTTTGTTCTTCTTATCCAAAGTTATTATAAGGAAAATGGCAATTAAAACAGAATAATATTTCTGATCAGATATAGAAGGCTTAACAGAAAGACATGCACATAAAACAGATCACAACATTAATATATAAAATTTTTCAAAAACTGCCAAAAGAATTTAGAAAACAGTAAGATCTGTGATGGCAATGTTTAAGCTAGATTTAAAAATCTCTTCAATGAAATGATTGAATAAAAATGTATCACTTGAAAAGAGAACTGACAGAATGGAGTTAAAAAAGAAATAATAAAAAAATGGCTTTTCAAAATGAAGGCTAAGGTGGAAGTGATACAAGAGAAATAAAGCTGTGTAGATACTATTTTAAGAGCAATATAACATGGAAAGAAATAAAATACAATAAGTGGAAAACAAAATGAAAAAAGAATGTTTTGAAAGTCCCCCAAACGAAAAAACAGCTTTAAATGAAAAACAGACAAAGAAGATCTAAGATACAGGAGACAAGAGACACATAGAAGAAAAACTAGGAGAGACCAAACTGAAAACTATAATTGAAGAAAGTTTCTCTGAGCAATAAATAGCCTGATCTCTGCATTGAAAAGGACCTACGTACACCCTAGGCCAGCATTCGGAAATTCCAGGAACATAACGGGGCACAGGAACAGCAGTAATGAGACCCCCCTACCACTGGAATGAGTTCTGTCCTGAGCTGTTTCAGGGTGAGCCACCACTAGAGGACCCTAATTGAACTAAACTTTCTATAATTTTTTTATAAAGTAAGGATATGGACAGTGTAAACAACAACATTGAAAAACGTGTCCTGCTTTTCCTCTATAAAGCTATACTCAAACATTTACAAAAGAAACATTTATTCAGTTAATATAGAATATTTACTACAATGGGCTATGCATTAAGTGATAAAGGAAACCTCCACAAATTATAGAAATTTAATTAATTTAGAATATATTACTGACCACAGTGGAATTTAGCTTGAAACAAAATGACAAAAAAAAAAAAAAAAAGATTTCCAGTGTTTGGAAATTAAGTAGTACAATTCTGAACACAACATAGAGCAAAGAAAAAAAAATGCTATGAAAACTAGAAAATATTTTCAGTTATAATGATAATGAAGATGTGACATTACAAAACAGACAAAATGCTGCTAAATTGATACAGCTCCAAAATCATATATCAAAAGGTGAAAATGGGTGAAAATGAATGATCTGTGCATTCATCTCATGAAAGGAAAAGGTCCTACAAATCAAACCCCTGAAAAGAAGGAAATAAATAATAAATATAGGAGAAAAAAGCAAAATAAAAATGCAAAATTGAGAAATCATTGAAGTCCAAAATTGGTTGTTTTAAAAGATCAATAAACTTGATTAAGCTGTTGTATAACTGACCAAGAAGGCAGAACACATACAATATCATTATAAGGATCGGAAAGAGAAACATCACTAAACTTATTACAAACATTAAGAAATACATATAATAAGAAAATATTATGAATATATTTGTTATTATATTTAACCATTTAAATGGAATGGAAGAACTTCTTGAAAATAAAAATAACTTATAGAAAGAACAGATCTAAACATTATGACATTTTAATTTTTAAAAATTATTTCTGCACCATTTAAAATAATTACTCCCTTACTGCAAACTTTTCCACAGAGAAATCTCAGTCATCTTAATCTTTCCTGATATCTTTTTCCAACATTTAAATTGCAATTAGCACCAATTTTACTCTAAATCTCTAACACTTTATATATAATAGTAAGCACTTCCCAATTAGTTTTGCAGTACTGATTTATCCCTAAAAATCAATTATTGTCATTAAATACATTAATAGAAAAAAGGAGGGAAAATATGAAGTATTTTTTTTACAAATGCTGAAAAATATTTGATACAATTTAACATCATGGGGGATGAAAAGCTCCTAGAATTGATACTTCCTAGCAGAGGAAGCTCCTAAATAGATGATCATTTTGGTTGATTCCATAGTTATTTGTTTTCCTTTTTCCTCCACTTTAGAAATAAGTTCTCCTACCTTTATTACGTCTACTATGTATTTTTTTCTGACTAGACGTTATCTTCTCACTGCCCCAGTAAAGAAATAACATTATCTTTTCCCAAACTACTCTGTTATAAAGGTAACATCCTGAAGATGAAGGGTATGTTTCTTATAATAATTAGGAATAGAATAATAATTAGTATATTCATGTGTAAAATGCTGGATATCATCTATCAATCTATCTTTCTGCACTATGATGCATATATATTTTCCTTTTTTAAAGGCATTAGAAGAAAACCATCATACAGATAAGTTAATAGGTGAGATGACTTAAGCAGTAATAAAATATGCTTCTGAACTAAGATTCAATTACAATTCAAGGGAACAGTTGAAGTCGACATTTCCTAGGTGTTTCATCCCAGTATCTGGAGTAAGGGCTATGGCACAATGAGCGAGATTGGGGGTGAGCAAGCTTGGGAAGCGAGACAAAGTGGAGAGAAGGCCAACATCAGGGTGCGCTATTAAAGGCACTGTCAGAGCTCAGCAAAGTTGCTCCGGGACCTCAGAGAATTGTACAGAATGCCTGCTAGAATTGCCTTTGGGGAAGCCTGAGGTATTTATTGAATATACTCTCCCCTATTAATTGAGAATTGCTCCTAGGGGAGTTAATGCTTATTTTCAGCCTGCACTTCTATATGAGCTAATCATTTCCAAAGCTTTAGAGAAAGCCCTGGGTCAAAAAATTGGAAATAGCAACTCTGCATTACAATGAAGCAGGTCATTGCCAGTAGAAGTAAGAACTGTCCACCACCATTGGCCTGAAATCACCAACAGACTCAGAGAATGTGATTATAGTCACCAAAATCTCCTAATAGGCTGGAATTAAGTTAGGCATTCTATCTAGTTCGAATAGCAATGGATGTGGAGGTAGGAAGAATTTAGGCCCAATAATTAGTTCATTCCTTTGTTCAATGTATAGCACCATTTTAGGAACAAGACACAATGGTGAAGGAGTTCCTCCTCTTAAGAGTGCATTGTCTTCAGGCAATGAAAACAGACTGTGGTTAACATGCAGGGTAAGAGAAAATACATAGGTGGAGCACATTGACATCCTTTGCAGGCGCTGATATGGGAGCACCTGACAGTCTCCCTGGGGCAGACACTTCCCAGCTGAAACTTGAAGAATGAGCTGAAATTGCAGACCTTACAAGCACACATGCATCACCCATGGCCACAGACAAGAGTGCAGTGAAGGCCTGCTGAGAGGGTGGGAGTGGGTGGAGGGGGCTAGCTGGGGGGTGGACATCTGTAATACTTGCAACAATAAACATATATAAAAAGATTTTAAAAATTACATAGGCAAGTTTGGTGAAGGAATGTGTCCCATACAGATAAAAATCTTTCTTATTCTTACACAACTTACTTCTATATTTTAAAACTGTTGTTTATTGGATTAGGGCCCATTCAGGACAGGCCTTAACACGCTCTAACTGATTAGTAAGTGTTAATTTTAACTTTTATCACCATCAGAGTCTTCATTAAAATCCTGGGTAAATTCTAGCAGAAGGAATGCTAACATTTCAGAATTCCTTTGACAATGGGATATCATAAGTAAACGTACAGGTAATATTTACCACTATTTTCATAGAAGGACATAGAGGAAGAGCAGTGTGAATATTGCAATGAATAGCAGAGTGAAGGTTAGGTTTTTGTATGGAAATAATAGAATATTAGGAAATGTACTGTCAAGGAGCTCCTAAGAGCCTGGAATTCAGCATGAGAAAGGTCTGGGTTCCCGAGTTGCTTTCCCACTTTACCTGCATTGCAATTTGTAGCAATTATTATTACATTTTTATATGTTTCAATGTATTTAACTATAACATGAGTATAATTATACTTCATAGGTAAATAGTCTTGCAGGTTAAGTGGGATCACTTGTGCAAAGCCTTTAAGTCAGTGTCTCATACATAATTTGCCTTGAATTATAATATTTATTGTTATTACTATTTTTTTACAAAGCTCCGATAAGGCAATCATTCCATCAAATGACTAAAACTGTCTCCAAGAATATCAGTGTTCTCCTATATTAAACAGTAATATAACTGCGTTTTCAACAGCAGAAATGTATTGCTCAAAGTTCTGGAGGCTGGAAGTCCAAGATCAGGTTGCCACCAGGGTCAGGGGAAGGCCTTCTTTTGGATGAGACACTTCTGTTGTTTCCTCACCCAGGGAAAGGATGAGGGATCTGTGGGATCTCTTTCATAAGAACGCTAATCCCATTTATGAGGGCTCTGTCTTTATGACCTAAGCAACTTCCAAAGTTTCACCTCCAAATTCTGTCACCGTTAGGGGTTAAGATTCAACATAAGCATTTTCAGGGGACACAAACAAATAGTAGCTACTAATAATTCCCATAATGGCAGAAGTAGATATAGGCATATGCCACATTGTTTATTATTTTGTGACTTCCCAGTGGTCCCAGGTTAAGATTAATCACTAACACTGAATCGCATTGTGCTCCCTGGTACTGAGAGTCCTGATGGAAATAAAGCAGCCAGATCAATGGGATAAAATCAATTATTTTTCTACAGCCATCATGTGGGCTTGATAATGCTCTCAGTATACACATGCTTCATAAAGAAGGGTAAATAACATGTTTTTTCGATGGACAGTATGAAAGGACAGAAGGGATGGCATTTCTCTTTGTGGTTACTCTAATTTATGGGGGGTGGGAAAGGTTTTGGTTTTATCACATTATAGACTACAGTTCACTTTGTGACTTCATTTTCAAAGAAAAATTCGGTTCAATTTCACAGCCTCTTTTCGAATTTGGTTCCTTGACATCCCTGGCCTGAACAGAGACTGCCTTCTGGATCTCACCACTGCAGTGAGGAATGCATGTGGCCATTTCAGCAAGTTCCCTATAATTCAGTTAGTATCTTGCCATCCTCTTGTTCGAAAAACCTCAAAAGCTCCTCAAATGAAATGCATGTCTCTTAGCCTGACATTCACAGGCTTTCCAAGTTTTGTTATAGCCACGGAGCAGCTTCATTATTTTCTTATCCTACATCCAATGACACAGCTCTAGGATTCAGTTCAATCAAAACACCATTTATTTTCTCACTGCACATGCTGTTTTTACCACCACACAACTGGAACTTTACCTTTCTCTGTGAATAAATATCTTTATCTCTAAAGATTTCAGTGTATTAAAAATGAAAACAAACCCCCCCCCCCCAACAGGCCCAAATCATCTTGATTCACGTTGCCCTGACTCTCACAGTGAAAACATATGCTGTTTCCTCAACAATTAGTTTAAACTTCTAGCAGAACATCTATTTGTGTAACCAGGTTGATATCTTTTTGTTTGAATCACCCTCTTAGTTGTAAACTCCTTGATGTTACAGAACTAGACTCTTTAATCTTAGTAGCCGCACCAGGTCTGTATTATAAAATGCAATTTTGCGGGTAGTAGCACTCAACAAATATACATTTGATTAAAAAGATGGCCATTTGTAATGAGGTGCTGATTCTTATTATCCAAAGTATATTTAGGCTAAATGATTTAAAATTTTACTTAAAAATCATCTCAAATATAATTGTACATTGGTAAATCCTACTGATTTAAAGAGATTACTAACTCCTATACAGTCTAAGCACAATACTAATTATGTCCAAAAAACACTTACTACCTAACACTTAGCAGGATTACAGAGGCTTTGAGGACTTTAATATAACAAATTTAATTATCACCATCATAAATATTATAAACTATACCTTTAAGCTTTAGATGATAAAAATAAATGCACTTTTAACATGTTTACTGGGTAATGGATACATTTGACCTCTTGCTAATTAAATAAGTGGTGAAAAACACATTTTATTCCCTTGGTTTGATTTTGCATTTCTCAGATTCATCTTGTAGTCAATACGATAGAAGTGTTTCTCAGAGACAAGAACCCTGTTAAGGTCTCAGTTAAATCAATACAGTTGAGCTTTGAATAAAAATGATACATGCTCACATTTCTGAGTCAAATATATTGTCAAAGTATAAATTTCAAATAAAATAAAAAGTATTTAAAAAAACTGTACTATGTGGTTCAAAGATTCTCTGCTTCAATATGTTAAGATGATAGAATGTCAGATTATTTTTCAAATGTTTTGAAAAGTTTGTTGCTCAGAGTGACTTTTTAAAGTTTTCAAATATTTTACCTGTTAATAAATAAAAACAAGGACTGTTATTCAAATGCATAACTTTATTGTATTTTAGAACAAAGGGTTATATTCTTGGAAAAGAGGAATTATTAGCAGCCTTCAATACATCATAACAAAAAAAAATTGAGAAATATGAAAGCACTACTTTTTAAAAATGTTAAGTGCTCATAAAAATAAGTTTACTACACACATGTAATTCAAACCATAGCCAAAGTTTAATATACCTTACCTTGACAGGCATGATTTATTTGGACTAAGCCAGAGTCAAACCAAGAGAATTAAACATTTTTGGTACATGGAAGTACATGTATATACATACACACCTGTGTATGCATGATCACAAACAAACTTTTATTCCTACTATTTATCATCATTTGGTGGAAGCAAAAATAAGTCTATATACTTCTTATGTCATGTTTTACAAACTATGAGCTGTCACTTTAAAACACATTCTTAAATGGTGATTTAAAATAAAAGCAGAGCCCTGGCCAGTGTGGCTCAGTTGTCTGAGTGCCGTCCATGCACCAGGAGGCTGCCGGTTCGATTTCCAGTCAAGGGCACATGCCCGGGTTGCAGGCTCTCTTCCCCTGTCGGTGGCGTGCAGGAGGCAGCCAATTGATGTTCAGCTCTCACATGGATGTTTCTCTCTCTCTCCCTCTCCCTTTCCCTTCCTCTGTCTCTAAAAAAATCAGTAAACTCTGAAGACAACAACCACCACCAAGGTATTTAAAATAAAAGCAGAATAAATCAAGTTACTGGAGGAAAAAAAGAAAATATATTAAACGCACTGAGATTCACCATTATAGTTCAGCTTTAAATTTATTTATTTATTATTTATTTATTTATTTATTTATTTATTTATTTATTTATTAATATATCTTTATTGATTTCAGAAAGAGGAAGGGAGAGGGGGAGAGAGAGATAGAAACATCAAGGATGAGAGAGTCATTGATCGGCTGCCTCCCGCAGCCCGCAACTGGGGATGGAGCCCGCAACTGCGATCTCCTGGACCCTAGGCCCACGCTCAACTGTTGAGCTAGGCGCTGCCAGGTTCAGCTTTAAATTTAAATTTGATGTTCCAAGGAATTAAATGGAAAATAATTTTTACCCATTAAAAAACTGAGATATAAATAAAAAGGTGGAGAGAGGAAGAGGGAGAGATAAAGAGAGAGGAATTTTCTTATTTTCTTTTCTTGGGCTTATCAGGATCTTAAAACACACAATATTTTTAATTTGATAAAATCTTACTAGTAATAACCCAAGAATATTCAGTCTTATTGGGTAACAGAAATAGGTTTTTGGAAAGATTTTAGATTATTTAAGTTATAAAGTAGGAAATATATTTCTTCAGTATGTCTCATAATAGATGACAATTGTTTTAATACTGAACAATAATTCTCTTATCATTAGAATTTTTAAACCTATAGGCAGCCTTTAAGTAGCATACCTTAGAAATTTCCATTGATAACATCCACAGAATTATCACTTCCCACTGTGACAGTGTATAAATGTTTCTTAATATCATGCAAGTGTAATGCTGCTATTGATTAATAAGTACAAAAAAGGTAGTTTTCCACTGTAAACTAAATATAATAAAATAAATATAAACAATTATTATTTATATCAAAATATGTATAAATAATCCATCTAATAATTTAGTCAATTTATATAATGAGTTTTGATTATATAGAATAAAGATAACATTTTTTCTTTAACATTCTCTTCATGTTTTTATGTGTTTGTTACTTTAACAGTTAATTGTCTCAGCTTTTTTTTAATATATATATATTTTTATTGATTTCAGAGAGAGAAAAGGAGAGGGAGAGAGAGATAGAAACATCAATCATGAGAAAGTCATTGATCAGCTGCTTAGCCCGCAACCCGGGCATGTGCCCTGACTGGGAATCGAACCCCAATCGCCTTGATCCTAGGTCAACGTTCAACCACTGAGTCACACCCGGCTGGGCAATTGCCTCAGCTTTTAACTTTTCTTTGCCTTGTAGTGAGTCTAAGAAAATCTCCTTCACTAGCATAATCAAAATAATTTGAAATACTTTAGTTGAAAATGTGAATTGACTTTTCACAATGTTATTTTCCTATGTTCAGATGGTTAAAAATGATACTACAAGCGCGCCCGCACACACACACACACACGTAATGGACCAGACTTTATTTTGGATAGTTAGAAAAAAATTGCTCTAAGGTCTAAAACATTTGAAAATACTGAGTTGTACTAAATTAAAGGAGCTCTTCAATCAACATTTCAGAGAATCTTGCAGAAACTAACACTTGCTAATACTCCTCTGAGATGAGAATGTCCATTACTACATTTCACAGACTTACTTGATCTTGGTTCACTTTCTTTTCAAGACCATCATATAGGTCGGGTTGGCAAGGAAGTCTTTGATGTATAATGCCAAAGGATGAGAGAGGACTCATTGACAGACACCAGGATTTAGGAGGCTACATCATTGAACAGAAGTTCACCTACCCCTGAAACTACACAAACCCAAATTATGCACTGCTGAAATAAACTGAGAGTTGCATTTGGAGAATTTGAAACTCTAATATTTATAATTATAGGCCAATGACAACATGATAGTTCCTTAATCCCTACATTAAATGTGACGGACACTTAAACACCACCATGAGGTCATATCCTGAAAGATGTTTTACCCAAATGCTTTATCTCTTTCTCATTGTATGTGTGTTTGTGTTTGTATGTACACATATATGAAAAAGGTGAAATCATTTGTGAAAATAAAGGTAGTTTAAGTGTTCAAGAATTAAGTTTAAGCTGTACACTAAAAATGTTATTCCATATACTGAAAATTTATAATCTAATAAAATGACATAAAGCATATACCCAGAATAACTAAAAAAAATGAGAGAATATGTGATTAGTAGCACAGGTTGCAAAATAAAAAATCTACAGGTGTAAAAATATGACAGTAACAGAGCAGATGTTTTCTTATTAAACTTGTGTTTAACATTTGTCCTTGCATGTAGAAATATACTTGCTCCTGTGTTTCAGAACACCTAAATTTCTCACTCGTGACAGGCATAATAGATATATATTTCTACCCTAATGTAGAAAACAAAGAGTGAAATTTCTGTGGTAAATAGGCTCCGATAAAGTTGGGGATTATGGGGACTAGGCCATACCAGAAAGTCCTGCTGCTTGGCAATGCAGTCTTAGTCCTGCCCGATGTTCCAACATTTCAAGAGAAAGTGGAAGTTGTCGTTTTTGTATGAAAAACATTAACTGGCAAAAGTATTTTTACCACTCTGTGGATGAAATATATATTATAAGATTTAGGAGAGACACATTCCTATATGGCTCCTTCTCATTAGATTTACATGTATTTAATGCACACCTTCCCAGAAGAGAGGGAAGCACTTTCCCTGGTGATAGCTGTGCAATACATATTTCATGGAGAAAACAGGATTCATGCAGTCTTACAGAAACTTAAAGAGTGACAGGATTTCAGCCAGGAGTCTTGAGAGAGAGAAATGAGAGAATTATGCTATTATGTGTGCACATGGCATTTCATGCCAAAAAAAAATGAGAAAGGAAAAGAATAACCAGTGTTGTGGAAGCTGAAAAATGAAAATCCTATTTACTAATGAGGTTGCATTGGGCTTGATATCGAGATAATATTAAGTTTCATGGCAACTACTAATTTGAATTCCTTATGATGTGGCAGTCACCAGTGAGCGTGAAGGCTATATGTGTGCCAACCCATTTAGTTGTTACAACGGCTCTGTAAGTGACCTTGTAAGTTGAACAAGAGACAGATCAAACAGAGACAGGGTGATGATATAATTGTATAGACATAAGATAATAAGTCCTGGCTGAGCGTCGACCTAGGATCCAGGTGATCGGGGTTTGATTCCCGCTCAAGGCACAGGCCCGGGTTGTGGGCTCGATCAATGACTCTCTCATCATTGATGTTTCTCACTCTCTCTCCCTCTCCTTTCCTCTCTCTGAAATCAATAAAGATATATTTTTAAAAATCTTTAATAAAAAGATAATAAGGATTTGAATGGGTGGTAGCACTGAATATTGAAATTAAATAACTATAAAATATTTCAGAAATAAAAATATAGCTTTTCTTCTATTTATATATACACAGTTCCTTTGGTTTGCAAAAGCACTGAGGAAAGAACTTACAGATCAATGAAAATTAATAGAAACATTAAAATGTTTGATTTTATAATGAAATCAGGCATATGCTGCTTTGACTTTCAAGACCATATTTCCAAGTATGTAAAACATCATCTTTCCCTGTAAATTGTCTTTATCTTAAAACCTTCTGACACCTGTGAGAACAACCTTAGTAAATTTCAGAAAAGCATTATTTCCGAGTTTTGGATAAACTCTTTTAATTCAGTGTGGCTTTCTCTATACCCTTCTCCCCAGACCTAGCAACTAAGTCCTCAGGATAAAGACACTCAGATAACTTTTCCTTATTCTTTTTTTTTTTTTCTTTTTTTTGCCACTGTGCTACCTATAAACCACTATCCAGTGGTAAACCACTTTCTATGTTTGCAGCTCAATTCTCTGTCATCTGATGTCAACAAATGGCATTAATGTCCCCAGTCAATGTCCTTTTATTCCCATCTTTGCCATATAACTATATACAGTAGTCACCTCTCATGAGAGGTACTTTACCTACATAATAGTAACATACTTGGAGCAAACAGCCTTGGAAATATGCTTGCACGTCTCTGCTCCTTCCTTTGACACTGCCACCAAAATAAGAGGGTGGCTACCTGAGAGATGTGAGAGACACACAAATGAGAGCAAACACATCCTAGCCAAAGTTCTCCTAGACTGGCCGAGTCAGTCTCCAGTCAAATATCTAACTCATTGCAGATTCATGAGCAACACTGTCCAAGGTCAGATAAGGCCAACTAGACCCACAGAACCCACAGCCCACCCATAGGTCTGTGAGAACTAATAAATGCTTGAGCTTCAGTCACTAAAATGTGCACAGCAATAGCTAACAGATGTAGTTGTAGCTACCGAAATGTGGAACCCTATCACTCTGGTTTTATATTCCACACTGCCTTTTGCTGCAGCTTTCCCTCATTAGGACTATGGATCCCTGACCCATTGATTTTAGCCCTTGAAAAAAGATGCCCGTGTCCTTCAAAGTAGCACACTGAAATTGAGTTCGCCTTCAGTCATGTGCAGGCCATTAGGGGACTGACAAGCTACCTCAGGCCAACTCTGTTCTGCTGGGACACATGTCATCACGAAGTCCACTCCACATCTAGCTCTAGGGGATATCTGGACCACATAACTAACCCATGGCCCAACTGAAAATTAAGCCATCTCTGCTCTCAGATTTCCACAGAAGTCTTGGTCTTCACTAACTCCATTCACTTCTGAAATAGGCCCAAGAGGTCATCATTCAGGAGATTTGTTTTATAGACCCAGAGAAATATGTTACATTCTTCCAGATTTTTCTCCATTACCTTTTTTTACCTAGTCTGGGCACATGAAAAGAATTTTGGCAGTATAAAGTTTATATTTCTGCTTTTATATACCAAGAGCAAAACTCTTATAGCTCATAAAACCTTTTGGTTTTCCTTTCCACACTATTTTCAGTGGCAATTCTAGCATTTCTGTACAGAAGGGCCAGAGGTGGCTAATTGGGTAAAAAAATAGCAAGATAGTATATTTATTATGGTTCCTGTCCTCAAACTATTTTTCTACATAGCAAGGATGTTGATTTTATATAGATTATATTGTTCTATGTGGTGACCTGGATGGAAGAGATTGCTGATGAAGAACATTTACAATTACCCCTATAAACTATTTTTGCTGTTATATTTGACTTATTTTCCAAAATTAATTTTGAAATTCAAAAGCTACATATCAACTCATTGCTGTTAGCAGCATTTCTGAATAACAGCAAGGCACTAAGACATAAGACCATGATGCCTTGGCTCTTTACTATGGAAAAGTCTTTTAAAAAAATATTTACATACACGTTTATTAACTTGCTATTTAGAAATGGAAATAATTTTCCTAGCACACTCCTCATGCTATAAAACCTGCTAAAACACAGCCAGAAACAAAACAACCAGATCAAAGTAAAATATAATCTATAAAAACATGTATGGGATTCCAGGACCTGGTCAGAGTGCCATGCAGGATAATTCAGTCCTGTATTCACAGAATGAAAAATCATAAATTGATAATAATGAATAGACTCTAACTACATTCTACATTATAGATGATCTCACAAACATAATATTGAGTGAAAGAAATGAACCACACAATTTATGTATTCTACTGTTACATCTATATGAAGTTCAAATGATTGCAAGACTAATCCATGCCTAAAAGGCAGGATATTGTTTATTCTTTTAAGGAAGTCAATTTGACACACAACAGGGGTTACTGTAGTGCTGACAAATGTCCAGTAACCTTATTTGGATGCTGATTAAGCAGACATTCATTTAGCATAAATTTATTAAACTGTACAGTTATGATTTATTCGCTTTTCTGTATGTATGGCATACGTTAATGAAAAGTTTAAAAATGCAAGCAGATATCTAGCAACAGGAAAGCTAACAGTATTTCTGTGACAAATAATTATGTTCTCATTATCAATATCTTCATCTGAAGCATGAATGAGACAATGAATTACATAATGACTTTTATTTCTATTTACTGCGTCAGTGTTATAATTAAACAGGAAATGAATGTAGAAATGCTGAAGTTCCACTCACCATTATCTCTGCACATGGCATGAAATGCCCTGCACGAGAGCAGTGCATATTTTCTGTTATTACCAAACTAAAGAGCTTCATTTGCCTGTGTGCATCAAAGCCCAATAAGACACCAACAGGGGTTTGCAGCAAAAAAAGTTAAGGGTTTATTTTTAGGAAGTGGCCTATTCCCAAAGACAGGTGAGCTAATGCTCAAAGACCTGGCTCCCCAGTGGCTTCCAGGGGATTGGTTATACAGGGGAAAAATCATTCACCATGATGATAAGTTAGGGTCATAGTCAAGGTTGTGGTCTCTACTGATTGCTCTACGCTAGGGTAGAGGGTAGCTGATCAGTGCAGCTGGTCCTGATGTCAGTCATGGCCTTTCTTTGTCTAGTTTTGCTGCTTTTTCTGGGCCTGGAGCTGAAACGCAACTGAGGCCTAGAT
Source organism: Miniopterus natalensis (assembly GCF_054644295.1). Classification (NCBI taxonomy): domain Eukaryota; kingdom Metazoa; phylum Chordata; class Mammalia; order Chiroptera; family Miniopteridae; genus Miniopterus; species Miniopterus natalensis. Next base: position 31,456,333 of record NC_142094.1, read on the forward strand.
ACACAGTATCCTTAGTTTGATTGAAACTCTGTCTCTCTGGTCAATAGATTCCTAAGATTATTCGATGCTGATCAGAACCTCATTGTCCTGAGGGCCTATTGATTAAGGGAGTGAATGTGAAAGAAAGAAGGAGGCAGGTGAGGCAGGGTGCTGGATGAGGTCAATTTGAATGAAAAGGAAAGAAAGGAGAAAGGTCATATTAAAGAAATTAAGTTTCTGCGACAGGAAAATAGGATGCAAACAACTCTTTCTATTTTAATCCTTGCTATAGAAAATTTTTCGGTACCCAATATTTATCCCAACTAGTCATTTTATCTTAACTAATCCTAGAGAGTTAACGATGAGTGAATTGTAAAATGTTGAATTGCATACTATGTTGATTTATGTGCTAGTCAGTTGTGCACTCAGTAATTATATAGTTTTAAGTTGGGTCAAGTTGAATTGCTTCTGATGGTCATGTTTTTATAATTTAATTCGTGTTATACAAAATTCATTTTTAGTACCCAAAGCTGGAAATCCTCATCCTGTAAGATGTGATCACACATGCACGCACACGTACACACCCAGAGATATATATGTGGCCCTCAGAATAAAGTAGCCTTTACAAATTTCATTAAAAAAAAAAAATTTAAAGGTGGTGTTTCCCATTTCAACGCCTATATTTCTGGCTTCTCTAGAAATGCTGGTCTATCAAGTAACCCTAGGCCCATATTTTCACATGGCAAAGAGATGCTAGGCATGAATAGACTGTCCCTTTGGAAAGAGACCTGTGATTTCCAGTTGAGAACATTCTCCAGTATTTGTTTAGCGTTCTGTTACTAGCCCAAAGTCTGTTTGTCCAACATTCCTGAAAGCCAAAACTCAAAATATCAGGAGTTTAGAGTAAGGAAAGGTTTACTAATTGAGAAGGTGCCAACTGAGAGGATGGGAGTCCTAATCCTCAAATCTGTTTTAAGAAAGTACAGAGTTCAGTCTTCTAAGGCAAGGAAAGGGAAAATAAGAGGGGCTGTTTTTGTAAAACCTCAAGCCCCAAGGAACAGTCTTCTGATGGTTAGCATGCCTGAAGCAGGAGCTATTAACCTGAAGGCATGGGAACAGCTCAGGTTTAAACAAAATGGAATCAGTGAGCATTTCACTCTTACGATTCTTCAACACTGGTGTTCAGTATAAGTTAATTTTTTCATTTTTGTTTTTTGCTATTCTTAGCCTAGAGAAATATGTTTTTATCATCAAATATTTAAAGTAGGAAAAACAAAATTTAGAGTTTTATCTTTTGAGGAAAAGAGGTGAGCACATATTGCTTCCAGTTTTTATTTCAGTGTTTTAACATGAAAACAAAAGTGCTACAAGCTTGTTTCAGTTATGATCTGCCTAGACCCCCGAGATGGCTGCATTTATAATTCTTGTTCTAAACAGTCTTCATATTGTCTTTTTCTCTAATGAAACTCTTCAGTACCTTAGTGGAGTAATTGTACCTTCAAGGGATGCATGTACCTTTTTTTGTCTCTGAATTTATTAAGGAAATAAATATACGTAAGAAAAAGAGGGATGGTAAAAAGCTCCAGTGAAAGGATGAAGAAGAGACTAGTGCTGAGGTTAACCCAAAGACCCAGGCAGGAAAACCAGAAATATACAGACACATGTGACCTGCTCTGCAGTTTCGCCTGCATTTACCTAAATGAAAAAGAAGAGTCTTTGTTATAAATGTCTGGAACTGATCTCCTGGGGAGATCATGGGACCTCAGTTCTTATCTTCTTGAAGGAAAGAGTTCAATCAAGAGACAAAGTGTAGCAAAGTAAATATGAATTTATTGACTGCCGCAAAAATATGCTTAAGAAGGTGAAATAAGGAAGATGCATAGAAGAAATAACAGGAGAGCCTCCTCTGGCACCCTGAGAAATCAAGGAGAGAAGGGGGCCTTGGAGACAGGTTCAGGGTGTAAACCCAGGATGAGCTGCCACTACCCATTGCTCCCCTGGTTGCAAGTCTCATGGGGTCCCCTCAGAGGGAAGAAAGAGGGGGAAGGAGATAGTGCTCCTGGGGAGCATGCATTGGGTCCTTTGTCCTGAGCATATATATCTTTTCGTGCAGGTGGAAATCTTAGGGGAGGTCTCAGGGGAGGGCCTCAATAGAATATTCATCAGCTTTCCAGGTGTACGCTTTCAGGGTCCTGGTCTCCACTGACTGGTTAGTGCCAGGGCAGGTCATTAGTCAATGTAGCTGGTCCTGGGGCAGCCATGGCGCTGCTTGTCTGGTTTTGCTGTTTTTCTGGGCCTGGAGGTAAAATACAACTGAGGCCTAGATGTTATTTTTAGGGAGGAACCGCTCAGGGGGTTTAAACTGCCATGACCTTTGATAGGCTGGGGAAGGATAGGTTACCCTGGGGACAAAATTCTTGTTTTCCCAGTTTTGCCCCTTGCTAGACATCCAGGGCTTCCTGCCCTGGTGAGTTTCTGTACCTGGTCCACTGTCCTTGCTCTGCTTATGTCTATCTAACCGCCTATAGAACAGAACAAGTGAGAAAGACTTCTGTGTACACAGGAAGTAGGGTTAAAACAAAATTTCCCATTTGCCTATCTGAGAAATGCCAGTGTATTGCCAGTCCACTATTTCTGTCTTTGTATAATATCATATTTTTGCAAGGGTTTTACTAACTCATAATTATTGCCAAAACCAATTGATGCTATTCATTTGTTTTGGAATCACAAACAAGTCAGATGTCTGTGCTTTGGAACTCTTCATCATAAACTTAATGAAAAATAAGCTTAGACCCATACAGAATGGGAGGTTATTGGGCTGTGAGTAATTTTGTCAAGAACTGTTTTAAGCACACGCTGTTTTCTGATATTCGCCACTTTCAGCAGAGTAACACAACAGGGCCGAGCTTAACAATGCTTTCTCCGTGCCGTTCAACAGGGAACACTGACCAAAGCAAAGGGCCTTTGTTCCTGATGGACAGTGGAGTTGAGCAGATGTAACAGAAACAGGTTAAAATGTAGTGTTCTTGGATAGTTGGTTACTTCCCCAAATGCAGTCGCTAAACTTTGCTCAGGGCTGCTAAGCAAACACAGAGTGAAGAACCCCGGTTCCCATGTAGGTCTTTATGCAGCCTGGCAGTTATCTGCCTGGTATTGTCTTCTTTGCATTTTCTGGGAAAAGAATAGGATTATCCACAATGGCACTGAAATACAAAGATTTTTTTTTTTTTCTTTTGTGTACCCGTTTGTCTAGATTCCAGCAAGGGGAGAAACCAGCGGTTGTTACTGAGAGCAAAACTTCCATTCAGAATGAACGCTGCTGCCTGGACGGAGAGAATGGGGAAGAGCCCTGGTGCTGGTAGATACTCGCCGCTTCACTGTCCCGAGGTCCTGGCTTTGACGTGCGAGGAAATATGAGCCCAGCTCAGATTTAAATTCAGCCAAAACAAAAAGCAGCACCGGCCCCTCCAAAGGTTATTCTATGCTGATTACCTTTCGAGGGGTCCTTCTAAACTGCAGAAATCCTGTCGGGTGCTGGGGCCTCATTTTGAACATGTTGCTTGGGTGATACAAGGCTCTGAGCACAAAGCATCTGCCTATTTTCAGGGTTAGCAAAAGGAAAGCTAGCTCAGGATTCATTCCTTTTCTCACTACCCTTGTGAATATGCTGGTTAAAAACATCTATGGAGGATTTAAAAATACTCAGGGTAGTGTCAAATGGGCATATGCTCTAATTTATTTCTGCAGAATTAAAATATTGGAATAATAATATTTAAATATAAGTATTTGGAATCAGAAAAGCAGGATTATAATGTTGATTCTGCATTTAATAATCACTTGACCTTTGCTAAATTACATAATTGTTTTGTTTTCCATCTATAGGGAATTTCTATTAAAATTAAAGGAAATACTTTGTATGAAAAATGCTAAGATACTTATCAAAAGCTCTAGAAATATTACCCTTTTAAAAAGTTAACATTTAAAAGGATGAGTTTAGACTAGATACTTTCAAAAAAATTTTTACACCAGTATCAGTCAGTGATTTCTCTCTTCACATGATGCAGTTTTTATTCATCAAACATAACTTGCAAGATACAATTGTAAATAAATATAAATTTTACTCTTTTACTACTGCCTTCTGAAGGCTGCACAGTCCCCATAACCAGGATGAATCATAGCCTTTGAGTGTTTTCCGTGTTGGATTATAAAAGTTCTCTGACCCGCAATTAAAATTTTCAATTCTTTATCATTTTAAACTTCAGTTAATGTTGAGGCATTCCCTTTCTGCCCTAGCCTGATCTGTATGTGGAGATAGAAACAATTTGTAATGATAAAAAGGTCAACCTATCAAAAAATATCAAATTGATTTCAATTATGCATTTTATTATAGTGACCCAGACCCCCTAAAATGTCTCTAGGCATTTCCATGTAATACTCAACCCCTTATTTGGCCACTCAATACATTTTCAAAGCAGAGGGAACTACAAAGTGTATAACTTCTAAATCACTTTTCCTCTTAGCCTAAAGTCTTTTAGACAATGTCATTAGATGCTATAAATGACATACAGTGTGTCAAATAGCTGGATCTTTAACAGCAAAGTAATTTAAACAAATACAGTGCCATGCACATTTGCTTTTCACTAATATTTACCAGGAAGTCAAGTAAGTGATCTGAATTATATTCGTTTTACAGCTAGAGAACATGGACAAGGGGAGAAGAGAGCTCAGCGTTAGTGATGCAGCACTGAGACATATTATCAGAGAAATGAAATCGCATCATCTAGAATAGTCTTAGGACACTGGGGTAGTGCAGATAAAACAATGAGAGGAGGAGGCTGTGTACGGCATGTGAGATCCTGTTCTCAAATCACTTGGCTATTTTAGAAATGTGTTCATTTTTATCAGGAATCCTAAAGCTGGGCAGTCAGAACAAATTTTGCTAATAACAAACCATATCCAGACCACATTCTTGCAGATCCATACTATTAAAGAGATTGTACCTGCGGTGGCTGTACCCTTTAATATTTGTACTTTTAGACCTGGCATGTATTACTCACTCAATAATATTTGCAGAGGTTAGGAAAGTTCCCTATTATGTAATATTGCGGATGATTTCACAAATACACGTGAACTTGGAGGGAATTGATCCTGCTTTTCATGTGGTAAATTAATAATCGTCTCAGTGACAAACTGTCTTGTGTGTGAGGTGGCATAATCAAACCTCCGGAAAATAATTTTTATTTTTCAATAATTGATTTATGAAATTTTTTCCCCATTCCAACACTTATCTAGGCTTCAAGGATGATGAACTGGAATCAAAACACCCTGGAAAGACAGGCCTGGGTTGCTGGCCTTGGGCCAATTGTCAGTTGCAAATATTATTTTCTGCATCTGCTTCTGTCTTCTCATTGACTTCTAAGCAAATAAAGGGAAGGATCAGATCGACCTTATAGAGCAATTACAAAACATAGTAAAGGTCAAAGCTATAGTATTATCTTTCAAGGAATATGTGAAGCCATACAATTCTAAAACCTAAGAAGAAAAAAATAGCACAACATAAATTCAGTCCTTTAGGAGCAGGAGGGAACTGTATCATCTTAATCTGTTTTCATTACAAAGCAAAGAATGTAATCTTGTGACTAACAATCCTTAATCAGAATTGAAGAAATTTCTAACAGAATTTTATGGCAGAGCTCCTTTAATTGAGCTTTGTAATCAACATGTTTCCTTGTTTTATTAAATATTTGGTTGGAATGTAAAACAAATCTCTGAGATTTAATACATTTAAATTGGAAGAAATTAAAATTTATAATCATGAGAGAATTTTAGAGGTACTCTCTAACATCTAACAGCCTATTTGAAAATAATCACTTTATAATCAGACTCATTATAGGTCTTTTCAATAGCAAATATGAGAAACAATACATCAATTCAGGTAGATATAGGCATAGCTCCATGATTAAGTCAGTTTAGCTTAAAGCATTTTTGTACTAGAAGTGTGTGTGCCTGTGTGTGTGTGTGTGTGTGTGTGTGTGTGTGTGTGTTTAGTTCCACACTGAAAAATTTCTAACCAAAATATGTGTTCTCATATATTGGTAAAATTACTAGCTTAAATTTTTAGTTAGTTTTAAGTCCTCTTAGTCTGTAGCAAATGCTAGGTAAAGAACACTGAAAAATTATCTAGATAAAATTTTAGTTGCCAGGTTGCTAATGTGCCAGCAATTCTTTAACAAGTATCATATATCATGACCACAGACATGAAAGTGGGCACATTTTCTGTGATGTGGAAATAAAGTTAATATCAGGCTTAGCATGAGAGAAAAATTAGAAGGAGGGAACAGCAGAGATGTATCAATAAAAGAAAACACGTTTTTTCGGAAGGGAAAATGTTGATGTCTTGGATTAAATAGCTATCTCATTTTGAGGAGGTTGATTATTGCACATCCCTTATATATATATTGCAGGGTGAGAGAAAGGACCAGTTTTCTGCATTTATACCAAACCAATTTCAGATCAATATTTCTTCATCCGTGAGTCACCCTCATGCTATTTTGAGGCAACGGCCATTTGGACATATTACATCCTACACCTTCCCATTGCTGTCTGCAGGAATTCTGCACCTTTTCCCTTCTCATCAAGTCCTTTGCCACTCAGTTATTCTTTTTACCTTTTTGGAGGGAAAGAGGGGGATAATTTCAATGTTTAGATAGTCCATCAAAAATCACTTTGGCCCTTGGTCCCTGATCTCCCTAATTTCTATGACTTTCTCTTTCAATCCACATTAGCTATTTCTTCCTCTGGCAAATTTCTTGCTTTGTTTTCCCTTGGGTGGGACAGGCCCACTGATGAAGTGGGTCACAGAAACTTTCCACCAAAGGTCCTTTCCTGTTTTCTTGTTTGTTCACCACTTCTGTTTTTGTTCTTCAAACTCAAGGGGGAACTCAGTCCCCTTGTCACTATCATTTCTGTTTATTATTTCACTTCTATTCTTTCCCCTCTTTTTTTTGGTTTTGTTTCAGGTTAAATGTAATGGTCCATAGCTCAAGCTACTTTCTCATATATAACCACAGTTTCGTAGGTCTCTCTTGTCTTCCCATAAATTCCCAGTCAATTTAACTGTCAGCCTTAACATTTAACTATCCCTCGAATGCTGCCACAAATCCTTCAAGAACAACATATCTATTTCCTCTTACTTACTGTAAAAATTTATGCTTCCATATAAAGATGATGCTTCTACCTCTGCTCTGAGTCCAACCACATTTGCCTCATTAAGAACAGAACTTCAATTCCGATTTCCCTTTTCTGGTATATTTTCAATTTCTTCTTTCTATTGGCTTCCTGCTAAGAGTGGAACTGTGCTCAAATTTCTTACCCTCCACCCCTGCCCCTTGCCAAATCATTACATTTCTTTTCCCTTTCCAGCCAAACTTTTTGATAGATTTCTATTTTGTTTTTAATAACCTATTGTACATTCATTTCTGTTATAATACAGGGTGGGGCAAAAGTAGGTTTACAGTTGTTTTTATAGAAAATAATACAATAATTAATAAAGATAATTCAATAATAAACTGTGTTTTATGTGCTCACAACTATAAACCTACTTTTCACTCAATCTAATGAAACTTTTATTGCAATAATCCTTAAGAATTGCATAACTTAATTAGTAAAAATGGTAACACCTACTTCTTAAAGAGTTTTTTAATCAGTCAACAAATTTCATATCACTACCACTACTGTACTTTAAACTGATATCTGTGGCAGGCATTACTACGATAATGTTTTTATTTAGCCAATATATTATTCATTTTCATAGCGTAGTTAGAGGCTTCTGTGAAAATCTTAACAGGCAACATCACTTTTTACTATTCTTTCCCACTTTCAATTCTGTGCAAGAGTTATGCTGTTCTTTTCATTGTTATTTCCTAGAACAAGCCTCTCTTGCTGTTATAGTGCACAGTGTTACCTCTTTCTGAAATATCATTTTTCATGTACCTTGCCTTCTATTTGCTAACTTCTCCTATAAACATGTCAGGCCCCAGGTGAAACTTCATTCCCTTCATATCCTTTGTGACTACCCCTCCAACTCCAGGTCTTTACACATACCCTTCACCCCATGTCACCTCTGAGCTTATTGGGCTTTCCCTTCTGAAATACTTACCAGGCTCTGATGCAATTGTTCCATTTTTTCCATGTCTCCAGGCCAGTTTTCATTACTAATCTCTAGACCCAGTAGACTAAGAGGTAGTAGACAAACACAGCCTCTACCACTTAGTAGATGCTCATAAATATGCAATGAATGAATCAGTGAATGAATATATAATAAATAATGTCACAAAAAATTCCACTGTGATTCATTAGGAGAGAAAATATCTGTGGTTTCAGTTTCTAGGGAATTATGGAGTCCCTTGTTAGTTAAATAACTGAAATTACATGTGACTTTCTTCTTCATGCCTTTATTTAAATTCTGCATTGTTTTGTTTCCAAGAGGACCTAGGGATTTTAATAACTATTTTTTGAGCAATTTTCACCAAATATTTCTCTGCTTTAATTACAAATCTGTTATAAAGTACAGCAATATCCAAATTCCTTATCTCTATGCTCTTTCTGAACTTTTTAAAAAATATATGCAGTGCTAGCAGCAACAGGAAGATAAAGAATTTGTTTAAAAAAATCAAGAGAGAGTTAGGAACTCTTTTAAAACTACTAATATTCATGTAACTGATCATTATTGAAATTTTAAAGGACCTGGGCCTAATATATCATCTCCTCTTCGCAATAGGCCATTTGTTCTCTTGGGAAATAGATTCACTTTAAAAAATTTCAGTAATTAAATTCATAAAAAATTGTAATAGATGTAGGGGAAAAAGCCTTCCAGAAATATACTCTCATATTTGAACTAACAAAATACCTTACGCATACGAACAGAAACATTTTTCAACCAGTGAAGAAAGATATTTCTCTCTTAGAGTAAAGAAAGTCAATGCAAGGGACTGTTAGGGTCTAAATAATGCAGCATTTTCAGTAATGTTGGCCTCTTACAAAGATCACCTCAAAATTGGTTTTGCGTTAAACATGACCCAGAATGCCTTGAGGCATTACATATACTGCCTCGTGCTTTGAAATGTAACAAGTCTGACGCTAATCTTTGAAGTCATAAAAAACATATATTTCAAAGTCTGTTAATCATAATCCCTGTTAGATTGTCTGACTCTAAAAACATCAAGGTGGGGCTCTCTTCTTACAATTGACCAAAAGTTTTACATCTTTTTGCTGTGATGTCCCACAAGGAAGAGCAGACAAGCGTTTTATCCACTGAGGAAAATGAGATGAAATCTAAAAAAAGAAGAAGAAAAGAGAAATTAAACTAAGATGCCTTGCATTATAGCTTATGGGTCATATATTCTTGGCTCTGTCATTTTTACTGCTTTTGAATACTCAATTTCATGTTTATTGCTAAGTATCTCTAAAAGAAAATCTCCTTTTGAAATAGATTAAATATGCATCTCCAAATATGTTATGTTTAAAATCTCACGGGGGACTTGCAAACAAAGTTCAGACCCATTATTTTGATGTATGCAACGGTTAAGCCTCAGGCATCTGCCTATATTTCTTACTGTGCTCTCTTGTCCATTTTAGGATGTGGTTATTCCAGCTCCCTAGGGGTGCACAAATGTGCTGAATTTTCCCCTTCCTTTTAGCTTCATCACCTGCTGACTTTTCTCCACTTAGAGCACTGTTCTTTCCTGGCCTAGATAATGCCTAACCATTGTTCCACTCCACTTAGAAACATTTCCCAAATCCTCCCTCTCCCATCTCTGGGTTAGGTGCATCTCCTAGTTTCTCCATTAAGATACTCTATATTATTACTTATTATACTTTAAAAAAATTATCGTTGTGTGGATCACATTCGCTTTTGAAAATAAGGTCTAAAGCCTTGTTAATTGGTGTCTGAGATATATCAGGGACACAGATAATATCCACTAAATGTATAAAATGCAGACTTTTTATAATATTTCAAAAGAAATAGTTCATATAAATACTGTTTAATTACCAAAATGGATTTGAATTTTGAATCAATTGAAGACCTCAGTTCAGGTTTTACATACTATACTCTGCAATATATTTTATTCAGATTTTGTTTGACATAATGAAATACAAATTGTAATATATAAAAGTGGATATGCCCTCAAATTTCATGTAATTAGATTAGGTACATCAGTATTTGCTTGATTCAATAGTTTTAAAGTGCTTGTTAACCTTTCAAATTAGATTTGTCTTATCAATTATACTTAACAAGGAAATTTTCCCCTTACCTTTTAGATTTTTAATTAACTATCACTCATTTGAGTGATAGATGTATATGTAGCTAGATAGCATCCAAAGACTGTTCAGTGATTTTGTTCAATGACAGCTAGCTAAAGGATAAAGTATGTATTTTTCCTATATTTGAATTCATTGTTGTGGGAAGGTTTTATAGACAGATTAGTAAAATGTAAAAGCAAATCTCTAGATATAAAAGCAAATCTCACTTCCATGAGCTTACTTCTCACTTTATTGCTGCCCTTTGAAGTTCAAAACACAATAATTATTAATGATACTATTCCTTACAAATTACTATAATGTATTACATAAATGATAAGCAAAAATAGGGGAACTCACATTCTTTATTTTAAAATAAATAAAACTAATTTTAATTTTTAATTGTAGTTGTGCTCTTTGATTTTTTCTTTTTTTTTTTTATTCTAAGAACTCAAGGGACTTCTGTAAAGAACACATCAACATGATAGCAACATTTTAAGTTCATTACATTTTGTGGCCAGGTGTACCAAGCATATATAAATGAGTATCTAAATGCTTCAAAAATTCAACTTTCCTTTAAGATAAAGTTTTTCCATCTTGTGTCCTAATCTGGTATCTCAATTGCTATGCTATACTAATCAGCAGCAGCAAAATAATTTTAAGAGATTAACAGATTTATTGCCTTGAATTCTGTATTTTGGGCGCTTTGAGCTGTACTGCGCTTTAGCATCCCTCCCCAGCAAGCACATACACACACACACACACACACACACACACACACACCCCACCACGGATCAGGCGACGTGGTGCTGAGCTCATTCATTCATGGGGGGAACAGGAAAGCAGAAAGCAGAAGAACTCAACATTATTTTCGCCCTTGTTGTTTGCGTTTTGATTCTCCAAATTTAAGACCTAAGGGATTATGATGGTTCACAACAGTGCAAATAATTTTAGAAAGCAGAGTGACAGATTTTGTGATGAGGGTGGCCAGGGACGGAAAATTAGAGGAGGAACTAGTGAGTGACCTCCTGGGAAAGGAAGCTATTTTTTAAAACCCACTTCTAAGGCTAATTCCTAAGAAAGAAGATAGTAATATCCATAAAGAAAGACCTGCGTCCTTTAAGAAATTTAAGAGCAGAAGAGAGTTAAGACATGTTTCTTTGACACAGCTTCAGAAAATAGGAAAGAAAACAAAGAAGTGGAAGAACAGAGCTTAGAGAATGGCGGGCAGACGAATGGAACAGCAGAATGAACGTGCTGCTGTGTTTCCTACATGGGTACAGGGGAGAAAATGAAGGTCCCAGAAGGACTGTAGAGGGGAGCTCGCTGTCAGCCGTGGAGGCTGCTGTCTGAGGACAAGACTAGTTACTGGGCTTGAGAATTGGCAGCATGGACAGATCACAATGAAAACAAAAGAATTCTTCCCCTCCCAGTCTTTGCAGTTTAGATAAAGCAGTAGATCATAGGAAGGAATCACAAATTAAATTTATATATTTTTTCCTCTGATGAAATAGAAACATAACAGAAAATAAATTGAGTTAAATAAATGTAAAGGAAGTTGTGTCGTGTGTGTGTGTGTGTGTGTGTGTGTGTGTGTGTGTGTGTGTGTGTGTGCTGTTTTGCCAAGCCATTGCTCTTGGCATTTCAATAACATGCCATCCTCTCTTTCTACCATTTCCTGCTTTTCAGACACCTTGTGGCCATCTTCTGTCATCCAATGTTATGGCTTCCCTGGCATATATATTTATCATTTCTGGCCACTCCTGAATGTAACAAATCAACTAGACATGCTCCTGACATCTCATTTGGAACAACTCAGAAAATTTACCCGATCCTATTAAAAAGTCAGTGGAATCAAATGACAACCTGGGCTCAGTACCATCACTCATGTCATTATGCGGTTGACACACACACATAGACATACACACAGATACAAATAATTATATGAATATTCATGAATATATATTTACATTTTTAGGTTGATACATTATATAACTTAAAAAGATGGGCTCTTCCATAGATGCCTTTCTTAAGTTAATGGCCCATACCAGCTTCTAAGACACTAACTAGCTCTCATGATTCTTGTATTAACTCTAAGCTCCAACCTCCATGCATATCAGCTATTTTTTTAACCTCAAGTATGCCAATTTTATTTCTGCTGTAGAGCCTTTGCACTGTCTGTTCTCTCTGACTGCAAATCTTCAAATGGATTTTTTTGGTCATTTAAATGTCAGCTTATATATCACTTTCTTAGTGATCACTCTCCATTCTTCCATAACACTGTTGTAGTACTCTGTGTACCCCTTACCATTGCCCTCTAATTTCCCTCACCCTAGTCTGTTGTTTTACGGTACTTTCAGGCATCTAACATACAATAAAATGTATTTACATATTTGTTATGTAGTTATTTCTAAAATGTTAGGTCCACAAGAATGCAAACTTTTCTGTCTTATCCAATGTTATACCCTAAGGAGCGTAGGTGCTCAATACATATTTCTTGAATGCTAATGAAATAGTTTATATTTCTTATTATAACTATTTGTTAGTTTATTACATGTTCAACACCTTTATAGTTAAGGTCTATAAAAAATGATGTTTTTGTCTGTCTTCTTCACCAATTTATCTAAAGTACACAAACAATGCTTGGCAAACATAGAAAGTACTCAGACATATTTAATTAAATGATTCATTTATTGTGGGATGAGCAATTACTTTTTAAGTTTACTTCCAAAATTTACATATTTCTGGCCTAACCCAAAACTTTAAAAAACTTCTAAATAATCATCATATATCTAATAGGCTCTAGTATAAACTTATATAAATCCTTTACAATTTTATCAATAGATCGTAATCAAAGTAATTTGAAGATTATTATAGAAAGATGGAAAGAATTATAATACTTAAAGTGTCTATGGAAATGGGTCCTTCTATGCAGTCATAAAAATCTAACTTGGGTCAGTATTTATGAAAGATATTTTCAAATTTTATAATGTGCATTTGAAAAATTTAAATGTAAAAATCTAGCTATTACTGTTTTAGAAATTTATCCTAGTTATATAAGCAGACTGATATGTCAAATTTCTGTACAAGGATTTTTACTGTAAGGTTGTTTAGTGTAGGAAAAAAAAAGAAAGCATCCTGAACTTTCTAAAACGAATCAATGGTGGTGTATTGATATAATGGAAAATGTATGATGTAGGCACAAAGATGAATGAGATAGGTCCATATTTTTCTCACATGGACATACTTGGATAATTACAGTATGAAATCATAGAAACAGGCTTTGAAATCTATCATTTGATTTATTATATAATATTTATAATTACAATTTATAATATGTAAACTAAATATCTAATTCAATTTTTATCTATTTTTTTAAAACATATCTTTATTGATTTCAGAGAGAAGGAAGAGGGAGAGAGATAGAAACATCATTGATGGGAGAGTCATTGATCGGCTGCCTCCCGCACGCCCCCCCACCGGGGATGGAGATGTTCAATCCCCAGTGTGCCCTGACCAGGAATCGAACCACCATCTCCTGGATCATAGGTCGGTGTGCAACCACTGAGCCACGCCCAGCTGGGCTATTATTTATCTTTAAAAAAACTAAAATGTACTAATAACTATTTCTTATTACTGAAATTTTATTAATTTTTAATTTTTTCTTTTAAATTGTGTTAGTGCATGAATTACACTATGTTCATAGTTAATATTGTTTTGATATCAACTTATTGCAAACTAATTTATAGACTTATTACAATTACAATTAATATCTAGCAGATATTTTGTAGAAATTATCCAGCTTATTCTACAACTTGTAGAGCAATGCAATTGTCATTTAATGTCAAAAACTATACAGAGACGAACAAAGATAGAGAACTTGTATGAACTAATTTCAAGAGTTTCTACTGAGTAATCAAGACAGGATGTCACTGGAATAAGAATGGACGTATAGATTAAGGCAAAAGAATTGTGAGTCCAAAAGTAAGTTCCATGTATATGCTCAAGTGATTTTTGGCCAAAACTTCAGCAATATTAAATGAAGGAGAGAGCAGTCATTGTTACAAATGGAGCTGATGAACTTTATGTCTTTATGAGGGAAAAATGAACCTTGAGCATAAACTGTCATCATACAAAATCAACTCAAATTGGATCATAGATCAAAACATAAAAGTAAAAACTAAGATATCTATTTAAAAATCTATGACATGATCTGTCATTGGGGAAAGGAAAGAATAATTGAGAGGAAGCATGAATAATTTGTAAATGAATAAATCCCCTTTATCAAAATTAAAAACTCCTTTTCTTAAGGAATGAGGAGGAAAAGGCACCTCAGAGACTGGAGAAAATATTAAAAATATATGTTTTCACTTGTAACAACAATAAATGAAAATTCTTACAACTTAATGGTAAGAGGAAAGTAACCCAATAAAATGGTCAAAAAATTTCAACAAATAATTGACAAAATAAGATATATGAATTTCTAATAGGCACATAAAAGTATACTCAAAATTAGTCTTTTGAGAAATGCAAATCAAAACCAGCATGAAACACAGCTATATACACATTAGAATGGCTAAAATCTAAAATATTGAGATAGTAGTGTAGATGTTGATCCACTAGTACTCTCAGGCAGTGCTGGTAGGAGAGAGAAGGTAAAATATGATCACTTTGAAAATTATTTAGAGTTGTTAATGTAGTTATACCTACACTTACTTTGGAAAACATTTAAAGTTATTTATAAAATTGCACATATAGTTACCAGTACAACTCAGAAGTTTCAATCCTAGGTTTTTACCCATATCAATCTTAATATTTATGCATGAAGATTTATAGCAGCATAGATTTCCATGCAAACATAGGATTCAAGTAGACAAGTGATTCAATGTGACTGATTGATTAGATAGACAAAAGTAAAGTAGCTATTATTAGCCATATACAAAGCATCAGAATTTTTGACAATATTATTGTATGATTTTCTGTGATGTCCTAAGTAATCAAAAAAGATTTCTTTCTTAACAAAATGTATGACCTTTTTTTGAATATAAAGTTTGGAAGGGATCATAAACTTAATATATGCTCACCTTTACTGATATTTATCAGACAAACTATCTATAATTGAGTTCTTGGGCTAGATAAGTACAAATTAATCCCTCAAGTTCTATATTCTTAGAGAGTTGGATACTTACTTAGCCACTTATTTCTTATGCCACTTTAAAGTATTTGCTTCACCATTTAGTGCCTCATTCTGTAAAATGAGGATAATAATGCACTTCTCACAGAGTTATTGTGCATCTTCGTAAATGGTTTTACTCAGTGCCTAGCATATGGTTAATGTTCCATAAATTTTAGTTTTGGGTTATTTTTATTTTAAAACTAGGACTCCTGGGAGACTCAATGCTTCTTCTCTCATTCAAATGAGGCTTTACACCTTGAAGCTGATTGTTGCTATGACTCAGAAACAGTATCAATGAGCAGAGCTTTGTGTGTGATGGTTCTGTCTTTTGGGCTTGTCTTTTTAGAGTCCTTGTCTTGTGATTAAGAGAACAGGAAGGGTGCAGCTCAGTTGGCTGGCCCTTGTCCTGTGCACCAAACGGTTGTTGGTTTGACTGCAGTCAGGGCACAGGCCTGAGCTGAGGGCTGGAACCCCAGCAGGGGGTGTGCAGGAGGCAGATGATCAATGTTTCACTCTCACATTGATGTTTCTCTCTCTCTCCCTCTCCCTTCCTCTCTCTCTAAAAAATTAATTAAAAATTTTAAAAAAAAAGAACAGGCATGGAACCAATTGCCTTGGTTGAATCTGGATTCCTCCATTTATTCATGTTACTTAACTATGGTTGTGACAGAGGAATATGGGAAGCCCTGTAGGTGTATGGATTCTTGTTTAATTATTTAAAAAGCTTCTCAATTTTATACAAGGGGGTTTCCACAGCCTGAGCATGATACTATACTAAGATTTTGGGTAGTTAACTGGATATGTGTTTCTCTTGTAATTTTGGAGAAGAACTTTTAGTAAGCCTGTTATGTTCGCAGGTAAATCATTTTTTTAAAGAGTATATATGGAAGTTAGAGGGTTGAAAGTTAATTCCATTAAATCTGTCTATGCTTTCACACTCTCCAAATAGTCTTCAAGTACCCACACATACAAAGCCACTGAGCTAGGCTATAGGGAAAGCTGTTGTAATAGACCCCAAATGAAGTGAATCAAAAAACTCAGAACTCCTTCTACCTTTTAATGTGCTCCCCAAGTGTTCCTTGTCTGCATTGTTGGAATTGATATGTACCCACAATTTCTGCTGTCTGGTCTGTGGGAAAGGAGAAGAGAAAGTGGAGAGCAAACTCGTCCTCATTAAGATCTGATAGAGAAGCTGCTCACAACCCTTCCACTCGAGGTCACTGAACAGGCCTTCACCAGGACACAGCTGGCTGCAGGGAGGCTGTGAATGCTCTTCTTGCTCCTGTAAAACCCAAGAGTTCTTTAATAAAAAATAAAATTGTAAAATGAATTTGAGAGGAAATTAGCAGGTTGTAATACTTTCAGTAAATATGTCAGGCACTTCTTTTTAAAATATGTTTTTTAAAACATCAACTTAAGATGCCTCAGTGGTAACCAAACTAATTATATCTCAAACTATGAAAAGCAAACAAAAACAGGAATAAGGAACTATTTTTAATGTATTTTAATTTTTTGTGTAATTTTCTACAGTATTTATGGGAATGACATACCTACCAATAACTCCTCATAAGGCCTCCCTTCCATGAACAACAAAATCTCAGCACTAACATATAATTTTCTTCTTTTCAATTTCTCTAAAGGGCGATTGTCTATTTTTTCTCTGCCTTCAGGAAATGAAACTGATTTTCTCATAAGAAAACTCATTTCAGTATCATGAAGCATGAGTTGTTAGAAAGTGTTTACTTCTTTCAGGCTTATATTAACTATCATTTACTATTTATCAATATTGTTTGCATATTAATGTGTATTTTTGGCTGGAAATAATGAATAATTTTGTCCTTATGAGTAGTTCAGAATTTTGTAGATGTTTTGAATATTTTTATCTTATTTTGAGATCTCTGAATTACCAATTTTTTGTACATCTTAAAAAATATTTATTTCGTATTTCTCATTTAAATGTCTTTAGTTGTTAAAAGGTATTTACTTTTTGTAATAATTTTGCAGTTGGAATTTACAAAATATAGTTTGAAGTACAAACTACTCTTTATACTACAGGAAATTTATTAAAATTAAAATTAAGTATTACTGAACCAAAATCAAGTGCATCAGCTTCTTCCTTAAAGAAATCCCATAGTCAACATTTCAGGTCACTAGGGTAACATTTGGACAATCATGTGTGCTGTAATTTCTCTACAATAATAACTTGTGGAATGAAAACATAACTTTTAAGTTGCTTAATTTGCAACCAGTAGCAGTTTAAGCACTCAGTGAGTTCTTACTGTATTTGAGGTTCTGTGTAAAGCCCTTGTGAATGCAGACTTTCAAAGTTGCTTCACTCATTTTAAAAGGCTGTAACTTACTATGCAGTCTTCTGGAAGCATCATGCTTTCACTCTCCCTCAGACATGCCATATGATATTTTTCAATACAAAAGAATACTCAAGGTCTATGAAACTATCTGTTGACCTTAATATAACCTTTTGTAACCAAAAATAATTTTTGTAAGTGCAGTTTGTTTTGTTTTAAATTATGAATTTGACCAAGAAATTACTTTAGAGTTCTACGATATGTACAGTATAGAACCTCCAATGTTATTAAAGCCTGTAGGAAAAACTCCCATGTGAATTTTTATTTATTTTACTTTTAGGAATAAGTATAAATCTTGCATTACTTCATGAAAGTTGGGATTATGGGGGGGAAAGAAAGTAAACCATGAGATTAAAAGAATAGTAATAAAAATAAATGTTTAGATACTATTGTTACAGGAAAGATAATTTAGAAAATGTGTCTAATAAGGTAATTAGAAGGAATTAAAGAGGAATAACAATTTTTTTCTATTTCATTAATTTTACAGTTAAAATGAGATGCAGTATTTATTAATTTATCATTTAGAGAAATAAGACAAATTGTATATAGTACCAGGTACAGAATCAATAAAAATTAATAAATAAAAATAGAAAACTCTATATTATGATGGAATTTTAAAACATGATTAATATAAATTCACTATAAAGTATAAAGGTATAAGAAAGATTTAAATCTAACATTGACTTCTTGATATTTTTGGGATTTCTGCCCATGATATTTTTGCTATCTTAATTTTGTCACAAAACAAATTAAATATTTTTATTTTTCTCATAGTTTATGTTTTTCCAGATTTGCCTAAATAAATTTTACAATTTATTTTGCTAAAAATTCCTATAAATCAGTGATTTTCAACCTTTTTCATCTCATGGCACATCACAACCTTATTATGCGATGTGACCAATAAAATACAGCTCTGTTGTGTGCCCTGTATATTTATGGTTCAAGACAGCACCAGAGGGCTATTGTTGTGTTGGCTGCTGTCATTTTTTTTTATTTGACAATCTAAGGGAGGAGATGTCAGTGCCCCTGACTAAATAGTGAAGCACTGAATATTTTAAAAATTCTTGCAGCACACCAGTTGAAAATCAGTGCTATAAATATGTCCTTATTATCAAGTTCTCATGTCACTAATTTAATAAAATATGATATGTGATATATTTTTAGACTAGGTATTTTTTTTTTCATCCTTTATAAGGTACTCTTTATTATGATTTTTTTTACCACCCTCCTTGGATCTAACAGGTTTAAGACAATCAAGAACTATTGTTTTCGTATATTCTCAAATTATCTTGGCACATTTTATATATTTAAGATCTTAAAAAATGAAAGGTTTAGAAACTGTTGTTACATGTGAAGACAATTTAGAAAAATGTGTATAATAAAATAATTATATTTTAATTTTAAGTTAATTTATTACTATATAATTATTTTATTTTGAAATATTTCAAACTTATAAAATAGTTGCAAATATAGGACAAAGATTTTTTTCTGAACCATTTGAGAGCATGTAATTGACCTGATACTATCACAAAAAATTTAGTACATATTTAGTACAAAAAGGATATTTTACTCTCTGACCTTAATAAATCATCAACTTTTGCAATAAACCTTGATCTATTACTACTATCTAATATTCAAACTCCATTACAGATTTTCCAATAATGTCCTTTTTAGCCCCAAAATTCAGTTCAGAGTCTTGTGCTGCATTCAGTTTTCAAGTCTCTTTAGTCTCCTCCAACTGCAAACAATTCTTTAGTTATTTTCTAACTTTTATGACCTTGACATGTTTGAAATTACAGTCCAGTTATTTTTTTTTTAGGATGTTCCTCAACTTGGAGTTTTGCAGTGTTTCTTTTGCAATGACACTTTAGCAGGAACATCACTGATATGATGCTGTCTTCTTATGGCATCTTATTAGTTGGTTCAGACTTCAGATTTGTCCCATTAGTAGTGATGATCACTTTGATCACTTTATTACTCAAAAGTCATATACTTTTTCTTTGTAATTAATAGCTGTTTTCTTAGGAGTTACTTTGAGATTATGTAAATACCTGCTTCTTAGGAAACTTTCTTTAAATCACATATTTATTGTTTTCCTATTTAATGTTATAATCCATTACTATCATTATTACTTTGATGCTCAAATTTATCCAACTTTGACCAATAAGAATATTCAGTTTGTATGTTTTGATATGGTTGCCTTCTTGAGCAGTTCCTTGCTATTTGGCAAAATAGGTTGTTCCAAGACCACTGTACACTTTTATTTGCTTATAGCCTGTGTGAGCCATTTCCAATGAGAATGTTTTAGAGGATGGTATTTGTAAGCCAAAATTTGAAGATTCTATATGTTACTGCTGTTGAGGTGTTGCTCCTTCCAGCTCTCTCATTGAGTTAGAAAATTTATATTTGGTTACATCAATATTTATGCTTCTATCATTTATATGCCTGTCATCAAAAATTTTGAGTGCACGTAAATATATTCAAATCTAATCTAAGACCATAAGGTCCATTCTAGTTTTTTTTTCCTTTCCATATTTGTAAATACCTTCTCCAACAGTGAGAAACTGGCTTCAGTTATACTTAACACATCTATTTATTTGTACAATAAATGCTGTGTTACCTCCTCCCCGTGTAGATGCTCTCCTCGCACTATTCGGGCTCCAGCCTGCGGTACTGTACCCTCCCCAACTCCTCATGGAGATATCCTTTCGAGTCCAATCAGCTTTAGATCACTACCTCATTTGTTTCCAACTATTTGCTTTCGGACAGAATCTTCATGAGTTGAAGAGAGTAGGTATAGGAAGAGAATGCAGAAGAGAAAAAAGCACCATTCTATTTTTGAATATTTCCCTTTCTCCACTCTCACTATCACCACCTATTCTAAGTCCAATTTGTAATATAGCTTTTGCTCCTTTCATCAATAATGTCTCTACCAAACATTGGTGTTTACTATCCTCTTGTCTATATTATATTCTGTGTAGTTTACTTCTCTAGGATGGCAATTGTATACATATCTTGTGGAATATGATCTACTCTTTATTTCTGGATTGAATTTCTAATTTCTCTCTCTCTATGGATATATGTAGTGGTTTTTCATTTTGTTGTTTCTGATAACTTCCATTCACAATGGATTAATTCTGCATATACTTTTCATATATTTTTGTAATTATTCATGTTGAACCCATGGCACTTGCACCTTATCAGTGGAAATTTTTTAAAAGTTTAACTGCATTTCTCCTGAAAGAATTTTCTTTTTAATTTATCTTTATTGTTGAGAGTATTACAGGTGTCCCATTTTTCCCCCCAATTGACCCCCTCCACTTCACTCCCACCCCGTCCTCAGGCCTTCACCCTGTTATTGACTGTGTCTATGAGTTATGCATATATGCATATAACTTCTTTGGTTAATCTCTTCCCACCTATCACTCCCCTTCCCTCTTTCCTCTGAAATATGATCATCTGTTGCCTGCATCAATATCTCTGGATCTATTTAGTTCATCAGATTCTTTTGTTCATTAGCTCTTCTTAAAGAAGACCCTTCAACTTTTCCTGTAGTGCTGGTCTGGTGGTGATGAACTCCTTTAGCTTTTCCTTGTCTGAGAAGCTCTTTATCTGACCTTCAATTCTAAATGACAGCTTTGCTGGGTAGAGCAATCTTGGTTGTATTTCTGTTTTTCATCGCTTTGAATATTTCTTGCCACTCCCTTCTGGCCTGCAAGGTTTCTGTTGAGAAATCAGCTGACAGTCATATGGGTGCTCCCTTGTAGGTAACTAATTGCTTTTCTCTCGCTGCTTTTAAGATTCTCTCTTTGTCTTTAACATTTGGCATTTTAATTATGATGTGTCTTGCTGTGGGCCTCTTTGGGTTCCTCTTGTTTGGGATCCTCTGTGCTTCCTGGGCTTGTAAGTCTATTTCTTTCCCCAGGTAGGGGAAGTTTTCTGCAATTATTTTTTCAAATAGGTTTCAATTTCTTGCACTTTCTTTCCCTTCTGGCACCCCAATAATACAAATGTTGGGCCTCTGGAAGTTGTCCTAGAGGCTCCTTATACTCTCTTCATATTTCTGGATTTTTTTTTCTTTTTGCTCTTTTGGTTGGGTGTTTTTTGTTTCCTCATGTTCCAAATTGCTGATTTGATTCTCAGCGTCCTCTACTCTACTGTTGATTCCCTGTAAATTATTCTTCATTTCAGTTTGTGTAGCCTTCATTTCAAATGGGTACCTTATTATGTTATCAATTTTCTCAGTTATTTCACTAATAGTCTGCTTAAACATCCTTATAACCATTATTCTGAACTCTGTGTCTGTTAGCTTGCTTGGATCTATTTCACTTAGTTCCTCTTCTAGAGATTTCTGCTGTTCTTTCCTTTGTGACATGTTTCTTTGCCTCCACATTTTGGCTGCTTCCAGGTATTTGTTTCTATGTATTAGGTAGAGCTGCTATGTCTCCTGGAATTTGTAGAGTGGCTTTGTGTGGTAGGCGTCCTGTAGGGTGCAGTCGCTCAACCTCCCCAGTCACCTGAGCTGGGCCTTCTAGGTGCTCCCCTGTGTGGGCTGTGTCCACTGTCCTGCTGTAGTTGAGCCTTGGTTGCTGTTGCCGTCACTGGGAGGAACTGATCCCCAGGCTAATCAGCTGTGAGGACCAACTGCAACTATAGCTAGAGAGCTGCTATGCTGGGGACACCCCTATGGATCAGGACTGACTTCAGTGGGGCTTTGGTGTTCACCAAATGCTCCCCTTGAGTGTCACTGGTGGATGTGGTAGGGTTGTAATCCAGCGTGGTTGAGTCTGACCACCAGGTGCACTGTCTCTGGGGCCTCCCGGGAGGTGCACAGTCAGCCTGTGCCAGTGCCTTGCCTAGGGCCCCCCAGCATGAGCTACACAGCAAACCGTAGTTGGCTGCTACTTGTGCTGGGCTTGGAGGTGCCCAGGAGAGGCCAAGCTGTGAGCCATTGCAGCTGCCGCTAGTGCCAGGCCTGGGGCCGCTTATCAAGCCGTATGGGGCCCGCTGCTGCTTGTTTGAGAGATTTTAGGAAAGTCCTAAGCATGAGGCTCGAGGGGCCACTTGCACAGAAAAGCCCCTGGAAACGGCCTGGATGAGCTGCAGGTGGGGAGGGTGGGGCCTCTGGGAATCACGGGGCGGGGCCAAAGGTGGGAGTCAGGTGCTGGCGATTCAAACATGGCGCCTGCCTGCCGGCTGTGTGCGGGGAGGACTCGCCAAAGGAGCAACGGCCTCTGCAGCTCCTCTCCCTGGGAGGAAGTCGCCCTCTGTGTCTTGCCCGGATCTCAGGCAGGTTAGTTCCTCCCCGAGTGTCCCGGGTCCTTTCAGGCCGCTGCCCGGCGCTGGGCTCAGAGGGAGCGTCCGAGTGAGTCCGTGCCGGGCCCCGCTGGTTTCACAGCCCAGAGTTGTGGGGACGTCTCTTCCCAGCCCTGGAGCCCTGGGCTGGTGGCCTGCTGTGGGGCTGGGACCCCTCACTGTTCCGGGAAACCTCCACAGCTGAGATTCCCTCCCGGGTTTATCCCGCAGCACCGGGGGTGTGGGCCTGTGGCCGCGTCTCTGGGATTCAGCCCCGATCCGCCTGCGTCTCCGCCCCTCCTCCCGGTCTCGGTGCTTCTTCAGTCCTCTGGTTGCAGGGCTTCTGTGCAGCCGGATCTCAGGAGGCTCTGAGTGATGGTGGTTCTGTATTTTCGTTGTGATTGTGATGTGGCTGCGGGAGGCAGCGGGTGCAGCTGTTACCTACGCGCCATCTTGTTTCAACCCCACCGAAAGTATTTACAGTTGTTTCTGACATATCCCTCATGGCCTTAAAAATCTAGGACAGTCATTATTTTTATTTTTGCCTGTGCATTTTTAGGTGGACAGAAATATTATTTATGTCATTTCCAATACTGTGTGATATTCAGCTTGTGGTTAGGAATTGATAGGGCAGAATCTTCTTATTTTATCTCCCTCTATCAAATGTTTTTTTTCCTTCATTTTTTTCCTCTGAGTTTAGTGTGTCCATTGAAGGCACTATCTTTTAAGAGGCCAAGACTTGCTTGGGAATTCTTTGCTTCACCCTCTCACAGTGGAGTCCTTATATTAGAGCTCATGTGAGACTTGTTACCATGTAAATTCAGGGCTAGTGTCTTCGGTGGAAGTTCCTATAGCAAACACTGCTTCAGGACGAACTATCCTTCTCTGGATTCTCAATTTAATTTTATTTATAGCATTTAAGATTTAACTTATCCTTCTCACTAATACAATTGTCATCATGATTTTGTTTTGTTTTGTAAATTTTATCCAGCATTTTGGTTGATTTCTTCTGGGTAATTCCTAAAAGAGTTCCTTCCAACTGGTTTTTGTAGGCACTCTTTCTGTTATACAGCTAGAACCAAAAATAAACATTAGATTATAAATTTAATTAATCTTGAAATAATTTAGTAAACAGAATATGTATATGTCTTATGATGGAAAATAACACATGCTTTTTAAGGTTGATAGTGTTACATCTCTTCTCTTTGTTTTATCACCCTTTGTTTTCAACCAAAATCATTACTTTTAAGAAATGAAAGTAAGGTCGACTGTTTTCCTCTGTAGCATTTTTTTAAATCATCACCCGAGGATATGCTTATTGATTTTAGAGAGAAGGGAATGGAGAGGCAGAGAGGAAAGGAGTGAGAGAGAGAGAGGGAGAGAGAGAGAGAAACATTGGTGGGAGAGAGAACATTGATTGATTGCCTTCTGTACCCCAACTGGGGATCAAACCTACAACCTAGGTATGTGCCCTGATGGGGAATCAAACCCACATCATTCAGTATACCAGGCAATGATCAGCCCACTCAGCCACACCAGCCAGGGCCCTCTATATCATTTTTTAAAACAAATCTAGATGGTCAGGTGACACCCAAATCTTAATTAAAAAGCCTGCTCCATTTTTCAGAGAACATATTGCTTTAATCAATGAAATTTTGTGGTGATAATTTAGAAATTTAATTTTTAAATTTTATTTAATGCTTATAAGCTATAAAATATCTTCTTTGGCTAAAACCCCATGTGAAATAGCTTCATACCTGAAGTGAACTGTTAATTTTTGTTCATCCAATTTTGAATTTTCAGAAGTAAGAAAATCATCTTTTTTCCCGAGCTTGGATCTTTTTCAGTCAGTTAAAAAAACACAAAAGCTCTTCTTGACAAGATTTCTGCTTTGATGGATGTGTTGGCATTTTCTAGAATGTATGATTAGTAACTGTTTAAAAATATATACTTGAGCAAAGTATAAGACCCTGTTTTTTTACTAAGTGACTTCGCCCATCACTGTAGATTTAGGCTTAAGAGACAATTTATGGGGAAGTAAATATTTTAAAATTGTTTTTTGCATAAATGGTTTTCTATATATGTCAGTTTATTGCTAAGGCACATAGTTCTGTTTTTGGCAAACTGGTTAAAGAGCTGATAAGAGAATTGTTCTAATGCAGCCAGAAAATGGGTTTAAATTCTCACTTGGGTCAATTAACATTCCTTGACCCGAGATCAGTAATGGCACCCCTCAGCCAGTCAATTTGAATTTCTGATTATTGGCATGAAAAAAAATTGCAAAATATTTTACACAATTTAAAGCAATTTCATTATAATGATTTACTTTATTATTATTACAGCTAAAAAATATAGATGACATGTTACTGCTGTTGGAGGAAATAGAATTCTTCCACAGTATCACAGGAAATGCATTTCAGGGATACATGCGTAGGAGGATTTGAAGTATAGTGGAAAGATTTATTGGAGCAAGGCAGAGGACTGCCCCAGGTACGCCATGCCTGATGTCCAACCAGGTAGCTCAACTCCACCTTGCTGCAGAAGTCCAGCCTCTGTGGCCACAGGCTTGCCCTTGTCTCCACCAAGCCCAAGAGGACAGTCAGGACCAGTGCTGCCTGCCATTCGCCTGGCATCTGAGGCTCCAGTAGTACACACAGTCTCTGTTCCTATCCAGCTCATATTCGGTGTGGCGCTCTCTCCCTTCAGCATTTTCACTATGATAACTTACTTATTATTATTACAACTTAAAAATATAGATGCTATACTTTTGCCTTGGTTAAGATTTGGTTATATTTCCTTGCGCTTGGGCGAGAGTAGGCTTTCTTTCAATCCACCCAGTACCTTTCCTCGATCTTCTGGGGTTTGGTGCCCTTACTCTGTTTTTTTATCCAGGTTTTCCCAGGCTAGACTTTCTTTCTTTGAAAAAAATCACATGACAGTGTTATGTGTTCTGCTTAAGTTTCTAAATGAAGATTGCAAGTTTACACCCTATACTTCTGTGTAGGGGCTAAAATACCTATTTTCAGGAAACATTAATCATAGGGATCATTGATTTACGCAAATAACTGAGAAACACATTATCCAAGGAAAGCATTTACAGTAAGTTGAGTTGATCTAAATACAACCTTTTTCAAATTCAGATAATATATTAACTATTTTAAATGCAGTTTTATATTTCTTATTATACCCATAAGGTAATTTTATAAATAAGGTTGTACATGAAATTAACTCTCACCCACAGTGAGTGAGTAATAAAGCAGAGCTGGGAATTTGGCTATGATTATTTCAATATCATTTTCCCCTGCTAATTATCTCTTCTTAGTGTTTGATATAAATGATACATTAACAGTGGGGTGTCTTTGGTAAAAGACACTTCATTTATCCTGATGATCATGCTTACTTTTCTCACCTAAACGCCTTTGCCTAGACCCTCCCCTGACCGTCACCTTCAATACAAACTCTATTCCTTGATGCACTTCATATCCTGTCTTCACTATTTACAGTCCTCACTGAGTAATCTCACTCTTTGCACAGCCCATGCTAAGTATTACAAGTAATAGATATAATAAATAACATCTTAGCTTAGACAGAGAGCCAAGTGCTTTTGGATTTTCAGGAATCATTTCAGAATTGACCCTCCTCTGCGCTGCTGCAGATGAGTTGTGCTTCAGCTGTTGTGACCTTAGTCAAATGATTTCTGCCAACTCAAGGCCTCACAAGAAGTCCTCAATAAATGCTCAATAGGAAGGAAATTCATTGTTATTTGCTCATGTGTTTGTTTTATTTTTTACCAACTAAGAGTCCAATCAACTCTTGTTATCATCTTTATTTTCCCTGCTTCTCAATCATATTAATATTAGCTATTTAGTCAATACAATGATTATTAGACCTTTCCCAGAATGTGACCCAGGAAATACCCAGCAATATCTAGATAGCACTGTGCACAAAATTATATGATAAATATATAAGACTGAATGAACTGTAGATAGAAAAATTTAGGAAATCATGTGTATACACGTAAACATATGCATGTACATACATTTTAGAACATGAGAATTTTAGAAGCTACCTATTTTCTATTAAATTCATTCCATGCTTCTAAATAATTACTGAACCCAATGCTATATTTCATGAAATCTCTCAAATACTTTGAGCCATTTGCCTATATGTGAATAATTTTTAATTAATTATACATTAATTCACTTATTAATTGCTGAAATGTTTTTTCCAAATCTGGGAACTTGAAATAAAAATATATAACCTGTTAATTCATTCTTGAAGCGATGCTAGATAATTTGATCAAAATTTTACACGGCATTCTGTCACCTCAGCAGAATCCCCAAAGAGTACTTTACTAGTTTTTATTTTTTCAAATGTAAGGAAATAGCTGGTATATCATACTTCAGAACTTATCTTGAAATCAAATTAAAACTTTCAATTTCTTAATTAGTATATTTATAGATTTTGTCCTAGAGGGAAAAATTGTAAAGGGGAGCAAGCATAACTATGGAGGGAATTTCTCAAGCTGGATAGGCTAAGTGCTTCTCCATGCATATTACTTTAATTGGCATATATATTCAGATAGTTTAGGAGAAAGATCGTACATATTTAATGTAAGCATCTATTCAGCTGCTGAAAGGGTAAAAGCTAATCTTTGCAATGCTGTTGCTGCATTAAGTGGTAATTGATGAGACACACGCATACACAGGCATGCACACACACAAAGAAAACTAGAAAGAGAAAGATACGATAAAACAAAATTTGGCTTCAGGAATACAACAAAATGATGGCCAAAGTTGGAACAAATCATTTTGCATTGGAAATAGAATGGGAAAAAAGTGACCACTTGTTCCAACAATTTTATTCCTTATGGTTGAGAAAGCTGAGCTTAAACCCCTTTGCTTTTCTGTCCTTAATAATCTTGATCTTACCTGGGTCCTCAAATTTGTAGTTCAAACCTCTTCCTTACTTGTAAATCTCCTTGCCCTTGAATTTGACCCAAGTTTTAGATTAATGAGGAGTTAGAGGAAGAGAAGAAAGGAGACTTAAATCCATCCTTAAAAATACTCTAGTTCATCTACCTCTTAGCTTTGAGGGCTTAAATAAATATCTTAGCTTCACACATTAAAAACTGAAGAACCTACTATATATTCTATGCCTGCATAAGTGGCAATGTTAATAAATTCTGATAAAGTTTGGGCCCTAATACTTATGTTAACTCTAATTTGACATTATTTTTCTTAGTGTGATTCTTTCTACACGTTTCAAATATGTATATGTCCATACATATATATGTATATATGTCATAAGTGATACATATATTTTTCATATACATCTCCATATATCTACATATAGATATAGTACCTATAAGTGGACATAGGAATATCATAGGAACTGCCATTTACTAGATTCTCATTATGACAACAAAAAATATATATACCATTTATATTATTCTAAAATGTGCAGACTACCAATTAGTTAGAGGAAGGCAATGTATCTCAAAGACATTGAACACTTTCTTCCAAATAACAAGAAGAAAAGTTTCTATTTATTAAACAGCAAAACTCATAATTTTCCAATAAATATTTGGACTTCCCCAATTCAGTAACTTGCCCAAATCCATAGAGCTAATAAGTAAAAGGAACCAGTTTTAAACTCAAATATATGAGTAAAAATTTATTGTTTTTTCCAATATTCCAAATGTTCAAGACTTTAAATAGGAGTAATTTTTTTCATATTTGAACAGGACTGATTTGATAGACAGCTTTATCTCTACATGAGCAACCCAACATGTAACTGAAATTATAAATATATAAAATTCAGTTTGTTTGTACATTCACACAAATGTGTGTGTGTGTGCAGTGTTCTAATGGCATCAAATTCTTTTTCTTTCTAAAACTTGTTTATTACCTCATAGGAAAAACCCCCTGGACACCTGTGTATGGGTGGATACACAGGGTAAAATAAAAATCAATATTTTCTACTCCTGGAATCTGTCTCTATTTCAACTTCCATTTCCTGGCAGAATGAAGGATGTCACTAAACTTGAGAATCCATTCATTTCTTCTCAAAATATTGGATTAAAACTTGGCTACTGTGAAGTAGCTGCATATATTTCTGTTTTGGAATTTAGAATCGAATAATTACTGAAACAAGACAGTACTATAGGATATGATCTGACTGATCTTATTTCTGTGAATCAAAATATTTTAGCACAGAAAATGCTAAAACATAGACATTTTAAGTATTGGGGAAAAAATCACACAAAGTTTCACCAAAGGTATTCACAAAATCAAATAACTTATTTAATTTTAAATGAGGCAAAACACATAGCCAGGTGTGTTTTGTTGTTGTTGTTGTTGTTTTAATGAACTTTATTTGTCTGGGCAAATTAAGGTTCACAGCAAAATTGAGCTGTGAACATGCAGAGATTTCCGATATAACCCTTGCCCCCACACATGCACAATTTCCCCCACTCTATGGACATCTCATAGGACAGTTACAATTAATGAAACTCAATTAACACATAATTATCACTCAAAGTCCATAGTTTACATTAGGATTCACTCTTGGTGTTTTACAATCTCTGGGTGTTGACAAATGCATACTGGCATGTATCCCCCATTGTACTATCAATTAGAATAGTTTCCTTCCCTAACAATCCTTTATGCTCTACCTGTTCATTCCTCCCTCTCCCTAAACCATGGGAACCACTGATCTTTACACTGTCTCTGTAGTATTGCCTTTTCCAGAATGTCATATAGTTGGAATTATATAGTATGTTATTTGGCTTTATAGCTTATTTCTTTTTAGTACTGAATTCCATTGTCTGAATGTATCACATTTTATTTATCCATTCACCTATTGAAGAACATCTTGGTTGAGTTCAAGTTGCTGGCAGTTATGAATAAAGCTGCTGTGAGCAACCATGTGCAGTTCTATGTAGACATAAGTGTTCAGTTTATTTTAAAGGGTAAAATATTAAGGAGCGTGATTGATTTATTATATGGCAAGAGTATGTTTAGTTTTGGAAGAAACCACTAAATCGTCTTTCAAGGTAGATGTATTGTTCTGCATTCCAACTAGAATTGAATGGAAGTTCATGTTCTCCACATCCAGACCAGCATTTGGTATTGTTAGTGGTTTGAAACTTGACCATTTTAATAGGTGTGCAGTGGTAAATTATTGTTATTCTAATTTGTAATTCCCCAATGACATACGATGTTGAGTATATTTTCATATGCTTATTTGCCATCTGTATATATATCTTTTCAGTGACTTGTCTAAGATCTTTTGCCCATTAATTAATTGGTTATTCATTTTCTTATTGTTGAAGTTGAGAAGTTTGCATATTTTGGATAACAGTCCTTTATTAGATGTGTCTTTTGCAAAATTTTTCCATCTTTGATATGATTGTATTATAACAAATGTGATTTAATAGAAAGTGTTTAGAGCCATAGATGAGAAAAAGGTAAGTGATGAAACCAAGTCCATGGGGAGTAGGTAAGAGATATAGGTCCATATGTAGGCAGAGAGATAGAAAAGCAAAAACAAGGTGAAATAATATACTTTGAAAATCAGGAAGGAATAGAATAGGAAGAGAAGCAGCATTTTTAAAGAATCTATTACTTGAAAAATGTTTCTTTTTGAATCCAGGATGTCTTATAAGTATATAAAAATTATAATATATAAGAATAAGACCTAGTTAAGTTAAATATCTTGCCCAGCTAGCATATGTCAGATCTGAAAATCAAGTCTTGTACTACATTACATTGTCTCTAATATAAGTCACTATGAATGACTGTATGTGTATGTCTGTGTGAACAAGTGCACACAAATACATGACATCAGTATAGAAATGTGCATGCACATATAGTCATCATCTAACTGTTTGTTCCAACATTCACCCTACTTTTATTTCAGCATTATGCTTTAACATTTTTATATATTTATATTTAGCAATCGCTAAATAATAATTTAGAACCCCTTTCCCATTACTTAGTTATGTCTGATGATAAGCCCAACCTTGATGTGGTATATGTTAAAAGTATAATAAAATACATGTGTTTAAATATAAGGAGTGATTAGGATATGAAGAATTTATAAATGTCATAATGAAAACAGATTACTTTGAATATCATTTAAATAGCAAACTGCATTAATCAAGTTATACATCCATTTTAATTTTCCAACAACCATTCCTTTAATAGCTAATAAGCCATTAAAATGTGCTTACTTTTGAGGTATAATTATGTGCAGTAGGCAATTATAATATGTAGAAGGGGAATTCAAGGTTCTTTGGCACAGTGAGAAGGCTATTTTACAATATGATGCAGAACCTGTTTAAGAAAATTCAAATATAAGCTGTCATTAGCATAAAATATTAAAAGGCAAACATTGGTAATATTAAGTTTTAATAAAGTTCAGAATATATTTTTTTATTAATCACTATACATTGAATATAATTGACCAAAGCAAATGCATAATATATCTGCTATATGCAAAATTGTTCCTCAGTAGCATAGACAATCCTAATAGACTAAGTAATTATTCCTCAATAGCAAAGACTAATCCCTAAGGACAGTGACAAGTGGCAACTGGACTAGGAGCCTGTTTCTCTAAGACTGATTCCCTGTCAATTAAGAAATCAATAACACTAAAAATATGAGAATTTGTAAATCACAGAATATCGAGGATAGGTGTTAAACATTGAAACTTATTTTTTATAAGCATCTTATAAAAGGAGTGCATTAGAATGCAAATATAAAAATTAAAAATATAAAAATATAGGTTAAAAGTGAACCTAATAAAGTTGCATCTTCATGTTCCAAAATCAGGGCAAATTCATGTATGACAATGTGGCATCAAAACAGAACTCACATCCACATCCAAAAGCTTGAAAAGTCTTACATGTCTGTGCTGAGATCTTCTGAGGACCCTACAGGGGATTAATTGCAACATACTTCAAGCTGTAAAAAAAAAAAAAGCTTCTTGGCCATCCATTGCTGCATTTGCCCCTTAAATTCTCTCAGATTCTCCTAAGCATCGTGGCCTACCCTGTTGTTATATCCGTCCCCTAACATAGGATTATCATTTCCTTCAGGCCATAACTCCATGATTCTTCTTATGTAAATTTCATTTCTTCATCAACTCTGCTGCTTTACCCATAAGCCCAGGGCCTTAGATGACTTCTGTTTTGTCTTAGATTACTTTTATTTCATTAAATACATATGGATAATATGGTGCTAAATCTCCAGATGATACTGATGATTTGAAAGTCTTTATCTTATATAAAAGAATATAAAATACTATTTTTAAAACAAGATGTGTAAAAGAGAATTAAGAATTACAATAAATTTTAATAATATTCTGTTTTATATATATATTTCAAAACACTAAAGAGAAAAAATTGAACAGATACAGTATTTTCCTATTTATGTTAATTTAAAAGTTAAAAAATCACACAACAATGGGCATGGAGTTATTCTACAAATTACATTAAAATATTTCATTTTATAAAAATGCAGATGGTGTTGAACACAAAATATGTGTTCATTAAATACTAGCCTGGGTTCTTATTTTGTGGCAGGCCAACACAATGCATGGAGTCCCAAGGTAATATAGTTAACAGAGATCATCTATAAGATCTCTTTATTCAAGATCCAGGTCATTTTCTACCAGTGTACAGTACAGGTGTTTAATACAGATTTTCAGTATTTCTTGAATTAATGTAAAAATATGTTTATATCTTTTGGGGATGCTGAAAATATGCTGAAGGTCTCTTTGTTATCTTCTATTTTTAAAACTAAATAACTGCAGAATTTAAATGGAAGTAATATGGGGACCTATAGCAGTCAACGTATAAAAATAACAATGATGACTCCGAACTCCACTAGAAACATGACAAAGAAGAAATTTATTAAAGCTACAATACCACCTTGATTGTTTTTTGTGTCAATATTTTGGTATAAGGATGGAAAGCTGGAAAATACACTGTATTTAAAATCTTCTTGGTTTCACATTGTGGAAACCCCCTGGCCCCAGAGCTAATCTGTTCAAATTCAAATAAAACCATGGAAAAAAGAAAACCAGATGGCGAAGGTAGCCTAGGCCAGTATAGTGTCACTTGGTGTGCCCAGCTGAGGCGCTGAACAGGAGCTTGTATTTCTGGTTGTTTCTTTTCTTTCCTCCTTTCTCTTCAGAGCTGGCGTCTAAAGCAGCTGTCCTGTCCAGTTCCTGAAGGCTGCCTCCATAGCCTGGCTGAAGGAGTTTTGGAAACGGCACAGGAACATGGTTTGACTTGTCATTCTCTCCATCACTGTCCACAGTGGCAGGAGGGATTCAGCACTTTTCCTCTTTCTTCAGAGCAGTTTTGGGCCACACATCTGCTTTTGCTTTTCCGACTCTCATCATCTGGGCAAAGGAAGGGGAGGGAGTCTGCTTCCAGACTCCCAATGCAGGATGGAGGACTGCTCTGACTCACAGTGGGTGACACAGGGGTCAGCAGAAAGCCTGCTTGGGGACCTGGACTTCTAAGAGGAGAAATGGAGGAAACCCCGTGGCCCTCAGTGCTGGTGGGACACAAAGCAGAATCTGAGGAGCAACTATAGGGACTGAAGGCAAAAAAATGCTGTAGATTCTCAAGGGGAATGTGGACTTCTTAGTACTTGCCCTGTTTCTTGCCCTTTTCCATCTCAGTCTTGCATGCTCCATGGAGCTCCTCCCAAGCCGCCTTCTGGCTTGGTGCTCCCTCTTCTCAGTGTCATCCGACACTGTCTCTCTAGGGTTTCCTTAGGGACCACAGGGGGCTGCAGAGCCAGCTCACAGAAACTGAACTTGCAGGTGAGCGGCCACTGAGACTCTGCTTCTGCTTCCTCTACCAGGCCTACCTAATTTTTAACCTATTACTATTTTGATTTTGGTTCTCATAACACTTTGTATTAGGAAACACTGAATAAAGATTTAAAAATGTGATGTTCCCCAATATAAAATGATGGCTTATAATATATTTGATTATTACTATAAATTCTTCCACCCTGCTGTGTTTAATTTTAGATTCATCTGGTTATTAAAATTGTCCCTTAGTAAATTAATCTCATCCTCACCATATTACATGTTTAATTAGAATTTAACTAGGCTAGCAGCTCTATTTCTTCATATGTATCTCCTCCTACCCCCAGCCCTGCCTTTTTATTTTCTCACATGGCTGTTCTTAAAATCTGCACAAGTGTCCATCCATTGACTGTCTTTCCTAAAATGTCAAACCAACTTTCCATTAAAACTGAAAGTAAACTGAAATTTGGTGAAATTAAAAAAGAAAACCTTAAAAACACTTACAGAGCTTTATTTCTGCAACATTTATTAAAGATACTTATATGGAAACCAAGCTCAACTAGTTACTATTTCTTTTCTTTATAAACCTCTCCTTGGGGGCCATGTAACGATTACTGAGATTCGGAACAAACATCAAGTTAAAGAACATTTGCACTGAAAGATGTAATAAGCCTAAAACAGGCTAATGAGAATATCAGGAATCCTTATCAAAGAGAACAGAGAAAAGCAGCAGTAGAGAAAGTAGAATATACATAGTTGGAACCCTGCAGCATTATAGGAAAGATAAGAGGACCATATCTACACTAAAGACAAACAACCTCAGTCGTGGTGGAGGTAGAGAGAGTATTTTTTCAAATTGCACACAATATTTCTCTATGCTGCACAATAAACAAAAATTGTAACATTTTTGGGTAACTGAGATGCAGATATTAATAAAAACTTAGGAAGATGATGGCAAGATTGACCTTTTAAAATCTAGAGAGTAGAGACCATGGCTTTATAGCTTTTATTTTAGGCAATTCAGAGAAATCTCTTCCTCTTCCAGAGACCATAGAACACATTTTTTAAATCAACTGCTGTATAGTAAAGATGAAGAGATGTTGGGTAATATGTGCTTATACCTAGACAGGAAATGAAAAATCAGCTTGAGAAAACAACAGCAACTCAGAATCAAATTAAACTTTAAAAATGTTTATACCTAAAATTATTCTTAGGCAAAAATTGATAACATTATGTGCTTTCAACCAAAAAAATCTATGAGATTATTTCTCACCATTCCAAAATGGAAGAACTCATATTTTTATACTTTAATATTTTCAAGATATACAGTTTAGTTTACTCAAGCTAGTCTTCTGCTTATTTCTCTTATTTTCTCCTATAATTATGCCATCCAACTCATATTTTGATATTGTTATTTGGGGCAATAATAGTACTTGTATAGTGTTAAAGACCATTGGAAGCTTTATCACTATAGAGAAAAAGGCAGTTTCCTAAAGTGTAAAGCTATCTCCAAGGTAAACCAGAGTAATTTTGCATTTAATTTGGCATTTTCTGGAAGATTGACTCCAAAATTCAAGATTTTTCCAATTAAATTCAGTTGCATTTCTGTCCAGAATTTTCATAAGGGATTGGTTTCCTGCTGTGGAGCTGAATTTTAAAGCTGCTTGAACTAAATTAATTAATTAATCCAAGTCAACATGCACTCTAAACACATTGCAATCCTCCATTCAGTAATCTCATTCTCAGAAAAGTAGATCCGTTCACATCATGTCTTCACACCTAGAAAACAGTATCTGAAAAGAATAGCCATGTGGTAGAAATATAGAAAATCATTTTTTAATAGGGTTTAATTCATTTCAGAGCATAGAAAATATACATTGCAACATTATTCATGGTGGCCAAGGCAGGGAAGCAATTGAAGTGTCCCTCAGTAGATGACTGGATAAAGAAGATGTGGTACATAAATACCATGGAATACTATTCAGCCTTAAGAAAAGATGAAATACTGCCATTTGGGACAACATGCATGAAGCTTGAGAATATCATGTTAAGTGAAATATGTCAGAAAAAGTCAAGAACCATATGATTGCACTCATATGTGGGATATAAAACTGAAAGCAACAAATGAACTAACAAGAAAAACAAACAAAAACTCATAGTCATAGACACCAGTATGGTGGTTACTAGGGGGAAGGAGGAGGCGTGGGGGAGTGAAGGTTAAAGGGGAACAGGAGAAGATTGGCTTGGGGTGGTGGGCACACAATGCAATATACAGGTGATGTGTCATAGAATTGTACACCTGAAACCTATATAATTTTATTAACCAATGTCACCTCAATAAATTTAATTTAAAAACAGCAGAGATTGGAGCTATAAGCCAAGTAACACCTGGTGTCACTAGAAGTTGAGGAAGCAAGAAAGGATCATTTTCTGCGGGCTTTGAGAGAACCCTACCAACACTGTGACTCCAAATTCGTAGACTCCAGAACTGGGAGGGAATAAATTTGTTGTTTTAATCTACTCAGGTTTTAATTCTAAGAACAAACTTTATACTTCATCATGAAGGAAAATATGACTCTACTATATCAGACTTTACTAGAGGAAAACAATCTTTTTGTTGTAAAATCTGCTCTTTGGATTGTTTATGCTGGAAATCTTGCTCTTAACTGTGCTTTTAATTCTTCAGAACATGGCTTGTATAAAAAAAAGGTGTTTAGAGTTTATTGTTTCTGTTGACATACATTTAAAATGCATTTTGTATTAATATCTATTTGTATTAGGTGAGGCTCTGTCCTTTGAATAGCCAGCTTTAACAGCCTCAGGGTTAAATAAACCTTTTTAGAGAAAGAAACTGGAATTTAGCCAGACATGACATTTCTCCTCCATAGTCACTCAAATTTATTGCCTTCTCAGACAAACTGGTGTGATATGTCCAAAATTGTTCTTGTCAAAAATGCTTTTGCAAGCATCATCTTCCAGTCATATCTAAAAGTATTTTTGTCAATAATTTATAAAATTAATAGGTAGAGATAAAAAAAGTAGGAGACATCTCTTTTCAATTTCCAAATTAAGTCTAATCAAGCACTTTCTCTTTTAAAAATTCTTGTGCCAACAATGAGTATATAAATACAGATTCAGTGATTTTGCTCTCCCTACAGTGAGAAACAAAAATCAGAAGCCCTAAAATACAGAATTCTTAAAAGACAAGTTCCATATTTTGAAAGATAGTATTATTGGCTTTTTCTATGTGGCTACTTATAAGCTTGTTTTTTTCAAAGAATCCAATCAGCTAATTTTATCTACTGAGAATACAACTCCTATTAATATTTTTTCAAAATTCTGTATATTTATAATAGTCCAAGGAAGAAAATTGAATATACTTTCCACATTGTCAGGTCCCCTATAAACCTTTAAAATGCACAGATTTCTTGTTTTCCTAAGACAATTCTGTAGTGATTTCCCAAGAGATTCTTCCAAAAGGAACACAATTACTTCCATTCTGAGTGCTTCATGTGGAAAGTTTCATTTCAGTTAACAAGTATTCCTTTCAAAAGATAACACTTCATAGTTTCCTAGGAGTGCATTCTGCGTCACTCCCCTTCTTATGAGCAGCAGCTATGAGAACTTTCACAGCTCTAGAATTTTCTATTGGTATAGTAATTTTTATTTGAGGATATCTCAACAAATTGGCAGTTCTATAGAACCCAAGAAGTAATTCTTTATTATAAAGTTATGACAACATTCATAAACTTAAAGTATGAAAGTAAGGCTATTCATGTGTTTGAATTCTTGGATGCAGTTGTGTAGGGAATAAATATTTGCAATTAGCAGAGTACCTATTATGTATTTCTTTGATAATCAAAGCAAATGTTCTTCAAGCTCTTATAGCCTGAGAAGACAGTACATTACAGAAGTGTTAATGACCTTTAAAAAAATAGTTGAGTAAACAACATACATAATTATTCTGTAGGGAAATGCTGCTTAATTAAAACATAGTCATTCTATTAGCATAGTCACCTGCTATTCATATGGTTCATTTCTTCCTGAAATAACTTAATTTCTGAACAAAGCTTTCTTTTCACTCCATTTCCATGAGAAATATCCACTTTGAATTTCTGATTCAGATTTTTCTGTTGGCTACAAATATATATCACAAGGAGGACATGGACTTAATAATGCCAGTCAAGGTTGTTATAAGCACTTTAATTACATTAATCTAATCCTCATGAGGGGGGGAATGAAAATCGGGTAAAATTGTTGAAGAGTATTTGGGAATCATTTGAATTAGTCTGGCATCTATTCTGTAAACTTGAAGTTTCATTTATATAATAACTTACAGAATTTTTTAAAAGGCATAAATTAAGAAGAATTGAATGTGGAAAAATGGGGAATCCCAAAGAGAAAAAAATCAATCAATGCCTGTAATCTAGAGACTAGGAAAAAATTTGTCAAAAAGAACTTCCTGTAAATATATAGCTGCATAACAGTTTATAATGAGAACTTTTATATTCAATTTTACATTCAATTTTACATTATTCCATTGCTGCAATACTAATTCCTGTTGTTACTTCTCTTCATTTCAACAAAGTTGAATGCACTTTAAAGGCTTTTTTTTTTTTTTTTTTTTTAACATTATGAGATGAGAATTACATGTGTAAGTTAAATAAGAGCTGAAGGAAAATGAAAATCTCATTAAATGAGGTGCAAGTGAAATTCTATTTCAGCAGCATTTCAGATGTATTTGGGATGAAAAGCTAAACTCTAAGAATTGCAGGCATTTAAAAAATATTTTTGACTTTTCATACAAACTGTGGAGAAATAACTGTTGGTAATATTATTTAATTGTCAAGTCTCTGATGATATCAGAATTCAAAAAAATATTAAGTAAAGGGCCACAAAAAAGTAATCTAAAATAGAGACTAGGGGATACAGTCCAATCCTAGAAGGAAAGCCAGAGAAAATGTAGCCATAAAGCTTTGCAGCCAAGGGAGAAAATGTTTTTCCTGGTGAGCAGAGAGTGAAGACAGAGTGAGAAGAATCCACTGTATTTACCCCCTGAGTCACTTCTTAGAGCAACTTCTCTAAGCAAAAAAAAGAGTGCTGGTCCTGGGGGTTGACAAACAAAAAGTTAAATTTATCAGTATGAGATGTATTGAATAAATTATTGAGGACCTTTTATTTTACAGGTTGTCAAAGTAAGAAGCAGCCAAACCTGTAAGAAGTTTTATGAGTTTATTTGAGCCAAACTGACGACAATTTCCAGAAAGCAAAAATCTCAAGGGATTGAGAAAATGCTCCAGAGAATGGCAGTCTTGCAGCTTATTTTACACTAGAATCGAAGGAGGAGGCATGAGGGAGTTACATGAAATCCACTGGTGATAGGTTAGGGAGGTGGGAGAAAGCAAAGCAGGAAAACCACTGAGATTGGATAAAAAGTAAAATGGATGGACACACACTTACGTAGGTTCGTACAGGGTAGTTAACAGTAAACACCTGACAGAATGAGAATGAAGGGATTTGCGGGCTCCGCTCTGGTGTGGTGGTTATACTTTGAGGGGCCCTGAAAATTACTTTGTTATTCCAAAGATATGCTATCAGGTATGTTATCCTAGATGCAAAAAAGACAGCAGACAGTTAATGTGAAGATTGACCTTTGTTGGGGAAAAATACTGCCCTAGCACCTGACTACCTGCCGAGAACTGCTTTCACTTGGAAAGTTTGAATTTCAGACCATCCTATGTGGTTACTTTCTATCTCTGAGATTGTAAGGCCACCGTGAAGGCCTCCATTGAGCTTGTCAGGTTTAATATGTGGCCCTTTTTTGTCCACAAGGTTTATTTTAACACACATTATATCTAACAGTCAAACAGAGCTCTCTGGTGGGGTCTGTCTGATGTTTTACATTCACCAACTCTTCCTCCCACCAGAACACTTCGCAGAGCTCTTGAATGATTTTACTCATGCCTATATGTTGCCAAGATCTGTGCTGGTTAAAAATCTCTACCCCTGCAGTTTTGCCCAATTTGTCTTTCTTTTCTTTTTCCAACCAGAGACCTTTCACTTTTTTCTTTTCTTTAGTAAAGAGTGGCCAAAAAAACACACCCTCATTTATTCTATCTGCACATTGGGGATACAATAGTGGCTCAAAAAGTAATTGTTGAATGAATACCTTTCTACTTGTATAAAATACTTGTTTAGAATAAATGTACCTAATTTTAATTCTGAGAAGGGAGAACTAATGATTTTTAAAAATCTACCAAGAAAAATATGCCATTTGTTAGTGTAATCCGTGGGGAGAATGCCTTGTTCCCACTAATTGCTAGTGGAAGTGGGATACTTGCAATGTCCTGAGAAAAAGATTTTCTGAGACTTGAGTGGGAGGATGAGATATTATAGAAAGCTTTCTTTCTGTGGAATGATACCCCTGAATTTCTAAGCTCCCCTCTCTCTTTGTCCTGTCAAGAAAAAAGTCCAGCTGTGACTTCAATAAGGCTAGAATCAAAGCTGTCCAGAGTTCCTTTCCATATCTGCACACTGCAGTCCAGCATCAGGCTAGCTTAGTTTGTGTTCCTCACTGCAGTCCATCAGTCCACTCATGTGGGGTTCACAGGGCCACGTGGCTATGGAGGGAACATGGACAGGAGCCAAACAAGAGAGCCAAGAACCTAGAACCAAGAGGGCCAAGTGAGTCAAGAGTCAAGAGAGAATTTCTTTGTGTAGGGGATACATATTCCCAAATTTTCATGTGCTTGCCTTGGCCCTGCCCCCTCCTGCCAATGATCTCTGTCCCCAGGTTTGACTGACAGACATCTTCCCTATGACACCCTAACTTCATTGTGCATGTGCCCACCTTCCCCTTTGTCCAGTCCCTTCACAAAGTAATCTTCAAAGAATGGGGCCATGGTTCCCTGGGGAGTGTAAAATTGCAGCTTCCTGGTGAAGCTGCCCAAATGACATGCTTGTAATATCTGGCCTTCCCTTTGCTCCTTTCTTATTATTAATAACTAGCTAATTACAATGGTATCAATAACAACAAAAGAGGCTCCAATGGCTATGTCCTTGAGTTTCCTCAATACAGCTTCAAACACCAAACCTCCTCTGAGAAGGAAATAAGGGACAGAGCATTTCTCTTTTCAGTCCTACTGAGGGTCACTGGATCAATCTTACAGAACTAAGCAAAAATAGAGAAAAAAGCAACAAAAAAAAAAAACCTTTAAAAATTGTCAGATATAAAGTTCCTTCCACAAAATTATCTACTTCACTTGAATACTTGGCAGAAACTCACCCCTGGGTACCTCAGAACAGTTACTAGGTTATGTAAAATTCTGCTTATTAAATGGCTGAACAACTTGAAAATTTTTGCAAGTCTATTTGTATAGATTCAGAGCTTTTTTTCATCAGATACTAATAGAATCAGTGTGAAAAATCCATCTTCAAAAGTAAGGAATTGTGTTATTTCTCTAGGAGAAATCAAGGCAATTATAATGCTTAGCCAGAACTCTCAGTGCAAACAGCATAGTGCATATTTATCTAGGCTGTCCCTAACTTAAAATAAATACAAGAGAAGAAAAAACACACATTTGTAACCATACTTTCACTCTTTTAACACACTTTTCACTGAGATTCAGAAAAACATGAATAATTCATAAGCTCAACTGTGCTCCCCTTTATAAGTCCTTAAGTTTCTGCCCTTTTGGAAACTAAAAATTAGTAATCATTATCTCCTGGACCCTTTGTCCTTTCTCTTTTCCAAAATATGCACATGGTTGCCTGTTTTTAAGGCCCCGATCTGAACATTTATGTCTTATTTATTTTAATGCACTAAATTTTTTTAAATATCCTAAAAATTCTACGGTTTCTAACAGCGGCATTTTTCAAATTGATGTATCACGAGTATGAGTGTCATTTCCTGCCCTTCCCTTTTACATTTGGAGACATTTATTAGGACTTTTCCTGTGCTTGAAACAATTAGTCGCATAACAACCAGCATTTCATTAATCCTCATAATGCTGTGTGAGAGGTTTCTGTTTATTAATTTACAAATGAGGAAACAGTGGTCGGGAATTTCATGAATTTATCTAAGGTTACAGAGCACAAAGGTGACAGAAGTGAGAACTAGGCCAATCCAGGCAATCTGACCTCGGGGCTCATATTTAAATTCTGCACCGCTTTGTCTCTTGCTATCTTGTCAGGTGAAAATGATGGTAAACACATGATTACTGTTGACTGACTGGGCCAAACAATGATAGCATAATATTCGATTACAATAACTTAACATGTTCTCTTGTAAAATAATTAAAAAATAAAAATTACATTGATGATGAAGAGAAGCAATGATCATATACTATAGTCCAACAGTTCTCAAAGTGCCGTCTCCAGATCAACAGCATCAGCATCATATGCAAACTTGGTAGAAATGAAAATCCTTGAGTTCCACCCTGAAACGAAGAGTGAATTAGAAATTCAGGGGAAACTCTTTCAGTACAGCATATGCCTTATGTGATAGTTCCAGTGGAGAAAGAGGATTCTTTAAATTCCTCTGTTCCCCATTGTGGGTCCATTATCATCTTAGCCTTGTTATCAGACTTGCAAACCTACACTGTAACTACCTGGTTACTTGTCTGAGTTCCCTAGTTAGAAACTGTGCATCTTGAAGTCAGTGAGTAGTTTTTGAATAGTACTATTTTTCTCAATTGCCTTGCTTAATAATCAGCACATAAAAGACTCTACAAATACCTGTTCAGAATGTAATTTCTATCACTCATTTTACTACAAAATACACACTCTCACACACACATAAATAGATGATATAGATAGGTGATAGATAGATAGATGATAGATAGATAGATGATAGATGATAGATAGATGATAGATAGATGATAGATAGATGATAGATATAGATAGATAGATATAGATAGATGATAGATGATAGATGATAGATAGATAGATAGATAGATAGATATAGATAGATGATAGATAGATAGATTAGATAGATAGACAGATAGATAGATGATAGATGATAGATTAGATAGATAGATGATAGATAGATAGATAGATAGATAGATAGATAGATAGATAGATAGATAGATGATAGATAGATGATAGATAGATGATAGATTTAAAGGTTAATGGCTGCAAGTTTTATAACAGAATTAAATTGTTTATTTTTTTGTTGTTGATTTTAAAACAACAACAAATTTTACTGGCACAATTAATCTGATTGACAGTGATATCTATATATCTGATATCATCTCTTACATATGTTAGCTAGTTGTTTGAATGATTGCCTCCCATCATTACTTCTCACCTCAGTGAGCTTTAGCGATTTATTTACTCATCAAAATCAAAAGTAATTTTCCCAAAGCAATTCTGTTATGAATTTGTGTGAGATCATTTTTCCCAGAAGACAACTTCAAATGTCATTGAGTTTATTTAAAGATAGTTTTATATCGCAAAACTTATATTCAAACCTTAGTGTACAAACAAATGGACCTAATGAGGCAAAGTAAATTAGGCTTTCAAATATAATCATAATCCTGCATTACCTCCTAAAATATGGTTTCAGTTCACATAACCTAGACAGGTAAACTTTACATTAGATGTAGTATACTGTAAGTCATTTTTCTGGCTTACACTTGTTTTGGTTTTCACCTTTGTTCAGGCAGATAGGTTGGGATGTGATAAAGCAGCTCTGTGTCTGGCTATATGCCCTTCCTTTGGTGGAATGTATTACATATCCTTACCGCTGTGTTTCCCTTTCTCTCAGACTGTTCAAGTGAGCTTGTCTGTGTATGAATGTGTCATGATCATTTTCTCTTTCCCCCTCTAAGGCTAACTCTTAGTGCTTTCTCAGCCTAGTTTCATACATTTAGGAGGAGGTACAGATTTTTCTGCCAAGCGGGAGAGGGCAGAAAAGGGTCATAAAGTTGCCCTATTTTTTCTCTAGCCATGAACTAGTGGTATTTATGTTCTTTTAAATCACAAGGTATGATTGCTGTAGAACCTCTTCTAAAGCCTGCTTTCTTTAAAAATACACACAAATAACTTTAAATTGAAGTACATAGGCAGTTTCAAGTAAGTAACAATAAAAATGTGATATATTGGCCTTGACATCTGTGGTTTGTACGATCTAGTCACTAAATTCTCTAGCTTGTAATGTTTGTGAGGTAGTGCCTGCAAAGATTTCACACCTAATGTTTGTCAGGTCCATCATCTATCATAGCAGGGCTGTTGAGCAGCAGCCAGAGTGCACTGTCTGTATGGAAATGCACACATAGATAGATTGATGGCTGCAATGCAGCTCTTCTATCACAATATGCTCCTTTAACTCTCCAGCTCCTTCAGGAAGAAATGTAGTTATCATAACTGTTATTTCATACAGTTGCATGTCAAGGATGGATGCCAGAGAAATGCAGTTTTTCCTCAGAAATAGTACTTCTAAACAATTATTTTAAATTAGACAAACCCAAAGTAGTACACCATAGAA
This sequence comes from Miniopterus natalensis, assembly GCF_054644295.1. Taxonomy (NCBI): domain Eukaryota; kingdom Metazoa; phylum Chordata; class Mammalia; order Chiroptera; family Miniopteridae; genus Miniopterus; species Miniopterus natalensis. The sequence goes on from NC_142094.1 coordinate 31,500,767, forward strand.
TAATTTTGTTTATTATATTTTATTCAGTGAGCATAGATCACCAACTCCTTCAGTCAGTGAGTCTTTCAGAAGAGTATTAATATCAAAATTATTATCGTTTTATTTGTTTGAAGCCCAGTTCCTACAAAAATCAATGCCCAAATCCTGACATTCTGAGGAAAACTTAGTATCAAATGCATGCATTCTTTTTCCACTGGCACAAGACATCTGACTTGTAAAAAAAATGTGAAATTTTATAAATAAAATGTGTTTTATAATAATTTCTATAAGAGAAAGGCCCTCTTGTGACTTCCAGAAATAAACATCACAAATCTAAAACAATTAAATAACTGCAGGCCAAGATAAATTTGCATTGTCTTTGTTTTTTTACACTAGAGGAGAAAATTAGAACTAGAATAACTGAATGGGAACATTTTCATTGAAATGATATTTTATAGAATGAAATATTGATTTAAAATAAAACAAATAGATGCATGTTTTTTAGATGTGTATGTGTTAAAAATGGATACAGTGGATACCTGATGGCTTCCTTGATTAAGCCACAGCTTGTGGGCTTGACAAGTGTAGAATATGCAATTCCAAAATGTGAGTGGCCGGGACTCATTTCTGAGCTCATATTATTGATGGATTTTATTTCAAATTTGGAAGCATCTTGTTTGGGAAACTGGAGAACAGGTGTAAGTGGAAAGTGTCTCTTGTTTATGTTACATTGTTTGAGCTACCACATGTAAATCATGTAGACAGTAAGCAGATGGCATTCTATCTACTGCTGACTGGCAGTAATGTCTAGGAGGTAGTCAGAGTGGCATATGCACACCTGCTAAGTAGCCTGGTTCTCCAATAGTCAAGCCAGTCTTGCAGAATTTGTTTCACTCCTGAGATATCAAGCATCATTTTAGTTACCTAATCCAATGACAATTCTCTTCTTTGAATATTTAAAATAATTTACATAAATTACTACATAGTAAGTTAGGTCCTTTACTATTCCCACTTTATAAATGAGAAAACTAAAGCCTAGGTTACTTAAGTAACCAGACTCACAGTCAGTCAGCTGAGGAGTCCAAGAATATAAATTCTGTCTAGCCCCGAGAACTGTGTTCTTCGGATATAATGATATGTGTGCACTGTTTTAATCTGAGTAGACAGAGTTTAAGTAAATTCTTTGCTTACCTCAGGAGATTCCATGAAAACAAAAGTTAGTCTGTGGTTTCATTTTCTACCTGTCTACATTAGTACAAATAAAACCAACTAGGCAATATAGTAAGAACAAGAAAAAAAACAAAACATTAGAAATTAGAAAATAATGAATGGATAGATGAATGGATGGAAGGATAAATAGATAAATACACAGATGCAAAGATAAAAATAAAATCAATGAAATTTTAAAAATTATAATTTGGCTTATAAAAGAAGCCCTTTTTATTTTTAATTTTTTTCAGTAGGAATACTGTCATGTAAGCACAATTATCTAAAACAAAAATAATCTATTTCTTAAGCTAGATTTCTACTTCAAGCTGCTTACTGATCTAAATTGGGTCTACATCTAGAAAAAACGGGAAATATTATTAAAGGAGACATATCTAACCAGCAGTAAGTCCAATATGGAAGACTGAATGTCTCTGTATTGTTGACCTTAAACAAAAAGTCAGCCAGATATTTCTCTAGCAAAATGGGATTATTCATTAACAACAAAGAATTGCAATCCTGAACATTCAAACATGAAGGGCCAGATGCAAGTCAGCTAAAACAAAGAAGAGGAAACTCCTTTATAGAGGGGAAGAGGAAGTTGGAAGGGATATTAGAAACAGTTCTCTCTGTTGTACTTCATGTTGTGCATGAGAGCTCCCGCTTCTGGTCTTCCTATCTTATTTTAAATGAGGTTTCTGTTTACTAATTTTTTGCAGTATAAAAAGTGAATACATTCTGATGCACAAGGTAGCAGTGTTCAAGGATATATTCTGTTAATGGGGTAATATCCAATTCAAACATAGTGATGACACTTTAAATCTTTCTAAGGCCTAAAACAATTTCTTTTGTTTATTTTTTCAGAATTCTAAGCTACTTGAGCATTCTCATTCTAAATAGAATTCTCTGCATTTATTTTCATCATTTCTATCAAGGTTATTTAAATGCTTTTTCTCTGGTTCTTTATGTAATATAGGTGATGACACTATTTTATTTTTTATTTCAACATTCTGTAAAAGCTGAATATCAGTCCCTAATACATAAGCAAACATGGCTTGCACACATACAAACAAAAATGGTCTATTTATTCAGTTTGTTCATTTGTTCACTTAAATGGACTCAGCTGTACACACACACATACACACAAACAAATGAGTGGCTTTTGTAAAATATTTTTTCCTGTTTGTATATTCTTTATCTGTGCTTGACTTTTATGGCTTATTTTTCTACCTTTAATATTTATATTTTAAAAGAAAAGGAAAGGACCAAAGATAAAGAGTTTGTGTTACTTTGCATGATTTTTCTCATTCAAAATATGCACTTGCTATTTTATTTCTTATTTTTATAATTGTTGGATGAATTTGTCAAATTATCTTATTAATCTCCAGGGAAAAGAAATACTCTATTTCTCATATATATTTATAAACATCATTAGGAAATGTAGAAATGTTTCTGAGTGAGTTTATATAAGTTATAGCTCTTATATGAGTTCAGTTTTAATCTCAAGTTACCACATGAACATTGTAATCACCAAGTAGGACTTGTACTAAAATACGTACTGATGGATAATCAACTCCTCCTGTTAGAGGATAGGAGAGGGTGTCATCTCCCCTGGTTGCTTGTAGAACTGGGTTTCTTGGGTACCATTGAAATAGCCATTTCTGTAGGTCCCCATGGGAGGATGAGATATAGTAGAAAGCTTTATTTCTGTGAAATTATACCCCTGTGTTCCAATTTCCCTTAGTCCATTCATACAAAAAGTGTAGCTGAGGTTTCAGTAGAGCTAAGAGAAAAGACAGTGTCCAAAGTTTTCTTTCTCTGTTGGAGCTGGGTCTAGTCCAGCATCAGGCTAGTTTAGCTTGTGTTTCCTGTTGCAGTCCATTAGTCCATTTCACGTGGGGCCCACATGGCTGTGGGCCATACACACAAACACTAGAGAGTCAAAAGCCAAGAGTCCCAAGAATAGCAAGAAGATAAAATTCCTTTGTTTAGGGGATTATATATTCTTGAATGTTCCCAAATTTGTAGTGGCCACACCCATCCTGGCCAACCATATCTGTCTCCATGTGTGATTGACACGCACGTACCTTCTCTAGTCACTCTAGCTTTACTGGGTATGTGTCGATCTTCTCTTTGTTGGATCCCTCCCCCGATTGTTTTGCAGGGAATAAGCTGGTGCTCTTTGGGGAATGTGAAATTGCAGCTTCCTGCTGAAGCTGCCCAAATGACATGCCTATAATATCCAGCCTTCCCCTTTTGCTCCTTTCTTATTGTTAATGACTAGCTAATTATAACAGTAACATTCTCACTTTAAAATCAGCAAGATCAACAATATATGTCATTGTTATAAAGATTTTCAATTCACTGCTCCCACTTCACTACTTCCTCTTAGACACACACACACACACACACACACACACACACACACACACACACTTACACTTACAAATACACTCTCATGAGTTTATCAAGGATTAACATATAGAAGTTACTACTTTATAAGCAATAACTCATGACACTTATTACCAAAAGTGGTCCCTGGTTTATTCATTATTCTACATTTCAAAGTGTTACTTAGGTTTATGGAGCAACTTTCTTCCATAAAATATCCAGTACTCTGCATCAAAACACTTTGCTATATGGAACTAAAAAATGGAATTAATTGATTATAAATAAAAGCTAAATTTGGCCTTTTAAGTATATAATTTTTCACAGTTTTATAATCTACTCCACTTATTAAAGTGGATTTATCTAATTAACAAATTATATTTCCTACAAGCACTCGAACATAAGTCAAGAAAGGAATTTTATTTTCATATCTGTCACTTATTAGTTCTGGGTTTTGTGATAATTCATTTATTTTCTTAATTCTTCCTTAGCAATTTAGCATCACTTTCCTAGATGGGATTGAGCTTAAATGCACTAATTGGAGCTTCTATTCACAATAGGTTCTATTCTCAAACTAGAGGAAGGAGTTAAAAAAGAGAAAGAAAGGAAAGCTCTAGGTCAAAAGGGATCTATTGCCATCTCAGAGCTAAAGTATGAAAAGTGAAATGCCTACATTGGATATAAGAAATTAAAATGAGGGAAACAACCACAGAGAAAAACAATAGCTGAAGTACCACAATAAATGATAAATGTCACCATTGTCACAGTTAAGGACACTATAGGATAATGGGCATTATAGATAATCAGAGAAAACACATGCCTAACCATGGCAGCAGTTTCTAAGTCTCATGACTGTTTATGAAGAATATGAGTATATATTCTGGTTTTTCAAGGTACTAGAAATTAAGATGTTCATATGAAATATTCAAATTTTTCATATTTTTGGTAACTAGTTTGATTATTTATAAATGTGATGTTTTTGAGTCAAACAAATACAGGGTGGGTCAAAAGTAGGTTTACAGTTGTTCCTATGAAAAACAATGCAATAATTAATAAATAATAATATAAGAATAAACTCTGTGTTTTGTGTACACCCAACCACAAACCTACTTTTGACCCATCCTGCATATTGTCAGTCTAAAAACCACCAGTTTGTCATAAGAAGGATGCACATTTTGCAACCCCAAATAGGCCTGAAGCTGAAACACAATGTTATTATCCCTAGGAGTTAATGCTTAAGGGAGTGGTTGTGCAAGGGCCAACATGGGAACCTCTGAGGTCACTCCTCAGACCCATGTTCCTCCTCCAAGGGGGTCTACCACATGACTAGCAACCTGTAAGGGGAAGAAAGGTCAAGGGAGAGTCCAAACTGCATGACCTGCAGTTTGCTAGGGGAGGGAAGGTTATCCTGGGAATGAGGTCCTTTTTTACCCAGTTTTGCCTATTGTTAGGTACCAAGGGCTTTCCACCCTGGTGACCTTCTGTTACGTGGCCCATCGTCCTTGCTCGGCTCATATCTCTCTGTCTACCACACATGCACAATAAGCAATTTTTCCTAGTTATCTGAATGACCTAGATGCTCTTTATATCAACCCACTACACTCCTGCAAGGCCATTGGTGCTTCATATTATTTTTCTGAGGTTACATTCCAGTCGCCCTTCCCATTGTCCATTCTAAATGCACTTGCTGAAATTTATAATCCTAGATTTGATCTTGTTGCCTGTTATTTGGCTCCCCTTTCTCTACCCAGGCTATTTAGATACATATTTTCTATTAGACTGCCTACTTTAGCATTTAACAGCTGGCTAATGTAAATTACTGATGTTGTGAGATGAAATCTTGTGAGATAGATACAAGTTTCTCTCGGGAAATTCCATTCTAAAGACTGTCAAGCAACAGTAGAGTTCAAGGCAGTGCTAACAGCTTCTATTCTAGGGCACAGCTAATTGGGTTCATAGTTCTTGATAATTTAAAAAGGTATTTAACCTTCTTAAGTTAGCTTTTCTATTTTATAAAGTGGTGATAATAAAATCATATACATTCAAAATTGCTATGAACATTTTTAAGAAATATTATGTTAGGATGCTCAGTACAGTGTTTGACATATAATAAATATTTCCTATATTTTAGTCTTTGCTGTCATCGATATTTTCATTATCAGTTTTCTACATTGCCCTTGGAAACTGGCTCAGCCTCTGTGGAAGTATAGTATACCACTTCTGTTCCCAAATGAGCACCTAGTACATTCACTCTTTCATGGTTCCTGTACCCTAATTCTCACAAATATCGGAGAGAAAAATTTTGCAGTAATGTTCAAAAGATCTGAAATGAAACTGCTGTTCTTTTAGTTTGTAGTTTAGGGCTTAATAGAGCCTAGCATTTTGTTTCCTTATAATACACCTGCATATTCCCAAAATTTATATTATAAACATTTACTCAGGTAAAGTCAAAATTCACCCCATGTTCTAATTAAACTAAAAAGTGTGATTAACAGAAATGTAAATCTTATTAAATATTGTTTCTCCAACTTAAAAAAAAAAAAAAGAATCGCAGGAAATGGATTGTGAATGAACCAACACTGAGAAATTTCAAGCAATAAAAATTTATGCTGGTGATATTACGCTAAATGACTGGAATGGATAGTACAACACATTGCTTCACTAGTGATTTTTCTTATCGGTTGCAGGTTGCTGCCTCCCTGTTCCCCTTGATTGTGTTGTTCAATAATATAAGGTGAAACTACATGATCTGTGGCCTTCCCATCCACTTTTAGAGATAAATGAAAATCCTCAATAAAAGCCTGCTGAAAACCATCTTTTCCTTCATTCTTTACATCAGGGCAGCTGTCAGCCACAACTGGGTGCCTGACAGGGCACCTTTTGGGCCATCTGATGTACTGTATCGCTGACTTACTTTCACTTGTAACAACTGTTATTACCGTGCTCCAAACAGCAAGTGCTGAATGTAGAGGCCGGCCTCCAGTGGCCTCATCAGTCACACTCTGTGTTTGGCAGTCTTTAGACGGAAATTCCCAAAGAGCACACAGGTATCTGTCATGCAGTATTTTATTTCACACCCTCCCTAACTTTCTCCTTTCACGGTTGGTTATATGAGACATGCTGAGCTCAAACTAATGGATTTTTTTTTTTTTTTTTTTTTTACTTCAAATGATTCGGTCTTGTTTTCCCTCTGTATTAAGTACTGAGCAGGTGGTGTTCTCTAATCATTTACATTCAGTTTTTCTTCCATTATGAGGGAGAGAGCTCAGAGATGTGCACAGTGATATTTATAGTTAAATGGCGATGAATAAAAGATTGTTGTTTATGCTTTGATTAGGAAAGCATTTCATTTGGGACCATGGCAACAGAAGTATGGGAGGTGGAGCTGAGCCCTGCCCTCAGTAAGTCAAAAGTCACTCAACACCATTGTAGTAGTGCTTTTTCTTGATTCTTGTCACTAGTTTCCCATTTCTAATGGGAAAAAATGATTCGGTTTTCAAACAAATCACTTATCGAATAGCCTTCCCGAAGGAATTAAGTTTGAGAACCAAGGTTTCGCTGTATGTAAATATATTTATTCTTAAATTTATACCTATATAAATACATCAAAATATACAAAGATGGAAATTTTAAAAATGAAATAAAATGGGAGATACAGAAGGTACAACCCACCTTGACAAATCATCTTGCAAGAAATAGGGGTGTACACATTCCATATTGGAGGCCAACAGTAAATACGATTCCCCAAAGGCCAAATATCTCATTCCTGTATTTCCTCCTCTTTTATAAATTATTTTAGTTGTCCATTATGTATTCAGGTGACAATAGGAGGTGATAGAATTAGAGGAAAATGGAAAATGCATTGTCATTATGGACAAGAGTTTATGAGTAAAATTATTAAAATGACTGGTTGCATTAACACATTTACATATGCTTATCCCTACCTCTAAAATAGTCAATGTCACGTCAAAAGTGTTAATGAGATAAACAGACTGCATTCCCAAAGCAGGAATCATCTTTTTTTATGTATCATACACTTAAGATTTGTGCATTTTACTGAACGTAACTTTAGTCTCAGTAATGCACTATTAAAATGTTTTATTAAGGCTATAAATTATTTTATGTTTATATTTATTAAAATACAATGATGTATTATCTTAGGTTTGTATATTTTTCTAAGTGATGACCTTGTTATTTAAGATTAAGTATTTCATTTAATACTTATTATATCTATACTTTTATAATTGAGTAACTGATTTATAATTAAGTAATAACGTTACATGTAAGTCTTTTTTACAATCTATAATTTAGGTAGTACTGACTTCATTTGAAATTAAAGTAATACAGTGGGCTTGCCTAAAGCCACACAATTATTAAGTGCTGTACTTGAGACTGTAACCCAGGTCTGCTTATAAGTAATATGTTCATTTTCCTTCAACTTGATATCTTTAAAGTATTTGAAATAGTTATTTAATTAGTTAATATGCTCTCTTAATATATTGAAACTTTGTGCGTCGTGTAACACTAGATCAGATAAAGCTGTAGTCCTGCCTTCTAATATCCATCTGAACTTGACTACTCAGCTTCCTCTTGGCAAAAGGGAATGATAACATCTCCCATTCTCAAGGCTATTGTATGGCTTAAATGAAATTAACTATGGTTAAAGATTCTATCAGAACCCAGAGTACACAGAAGATTTTCAATTTCCAGCAGCCTCTGAATTTTTCCTTCACCTTCTCAGTCTATTGTCACCTGTCTCCTCTAAGCCACTGCTTCCCATTCAGCCTTCTAAGTGTTTGATTATTTCGCACCTTTAGCTCCCTACCCACTGCCTCAAGAAATGGATAAGTGTTCCCTTTTACTCTTTGCTGTGTCCAGAAGTTTCTCAATGCCTTCTCAAATCTCTCCACTTTGGAAGCTCATGCCATTAAACTCTATTAACTGCTTTCTTTCATTTGTGTAGCCATCTTTCCTCATTCTTTGAAGTCTGTATCTGGATTTACAGTCATTATTTGTAATTCTGCACGTCATAATTTTGGTTTTCCATAAAGTTCTTCATTTTCTTAGCTTTATGACCTAATAATTTTCAACACTTGTGGCATTTTCAGTACCTTAACCACCCAATCCTATGATCTCAGCTCAAACCGTATCATTATTCATAATTAATTTTTTTATAATCCAGCGTTGAAGCCTCCTACTCTCTGAATATTAACCATCTTTCCAGTTTACTTCCTTTAGTACAATACCAGGCATTTCTTGGTCTCTTCTGAGTCTGCAATCTCAAACAATTTAATCCTCAATTTCCTGCGTATACCTCTCATTTCGTAGCAACTCTACTTTCAAAAAAATATGTAAACAATTCTCTCTACTATTATTACCCACCCAGTCCAAGCCAACATCATGTCTCATCTTAATATTTAAGTATTTTGCTTCCTCCCACATTTGTCCTCACCTTCCATCTATCCTCAATATACAAGCGAGATCATAATAAAACATAATCGAGATCAGATCACTCACTTGCTCAGTCGCCTTCAATAACTTCTCATCTCACTCTGCGTAAAACGCAGTCACTATTGTATAGTGTACAAGGCCCTTAACCTTTCATTCCTGGTGTATTATCTGCTTACAAGCAAACCTATGATGAAAAAGAAAGGAGCAGAGCAAGCAAACCACCATGGACATAATTCTGAAACTGTCCATGAAGACAGATCCTCATGAAGACCTCAGGCAAGGTTTTCAGGAGATATTTCAAAAAAAAGCACTGTTATCATAGAAGATAACAGCCCCATGCATGTTATTACTCCTGAAAACCTTCTAGTAGGACAAGACATGGAGGTGGAAGACAGTGGTGTTGATGATCCCGACCCTGTGTAGGCCTAGGCTAATGTGTGTGTTTGTGTCTTAGTACCTAATGCATAGTTTAAAAAATAAAAACAAATCTAAAGTTTATAAAATAAAAAATGTTCATAAAACAAGGATATAAAGAAATAATATTTTTGTAGGGGTCTGCAGAGTGTTTGTGTCCTAAACTAAGTGTTATCAAAAAGAGTTTAAAGTTAAAAAAATTAAAAGTTTATAAAGTAAAAAATTACAGCCAGCCAAGGTTAATTTATTACTGAAGAAATTAAAATATTTTTATGTATTTAGTGCAGCCTAAATGTACTGTACGTATAAAGTGTGCAGTAATACCCTAAGCTTTCACTGACCTGCAAGTCCTGCAAGCTCCATTCATGGTAAGTGTCCTATAAATGTGTACCATCTTTCACTTTTTATACTATATTTTTACTGCACCTTTTCTATGTTTACTTATGCAAATACTTACCATTGTGTTACAGTCGCCTACAGTATTCAGTACAGTAACATACTTTCATATACAATATAGCTTAGGTGTGTAGTAGGCTATACTGTCTCAGTTTCTGTAAGTGCTCTCTATGATGTTTGCACAAGGATGAAATCACCTAACAATGCATTTCTCAGAATGGATTCCTGATATTAAGTGACACATGACTATATTTTGTCTGAAACAAGTAAACCTAGCTTGAGTAGTAAGAATGCTATGAGCTGTAATTCAGAGAAGCTCCAGCTCATTGTGACTTCATCAGTTAAGAAATGTTTAATTACACATGGAGAGAGGAACAGGAAACCTCAATTAATTAGGCCAGAAATTTAATAATATCATCAGTGGCCTAAGATTTGGTCTGTCTCTCTGCTGTTTTACTCAGCATTATCTTCATCCAAAAGCTAGTTTCACTCATGAATGTACCATGGTTAATAGCAGTTGCTTGGGTAACATTTTGTTCACAAAGTGGAAGAGAGAGACATGCTTTCATTTTCTAGAAACTCTGGGGAGAGGACGGCTTCTAAGAATGCCTTAGCCTTGTTATTCCATGAACAAATAACAAGCAATGTAGAATAAGGTGCTATTATCAAAGACTCTCTAAATGTCAGAGGAAGAATTAGTTTGAGGATGTGCTCTCTCTACCATTCTCTTTGTCTTTTAAGCTTAATGCAATTTAGCTATACAATAGATTATTTTTTATCAAAGTTGTTTATTGCAAGCAGCATCTTTTACAGAAATGATCTAATAAAGTTCAAGGAGTAGACATCAAGAGAATAAAAGTCATTGTCTTTAAAGACTGGATAGAATTGAGCAGGATAGAACTCGCTTTGCAAACAGTCTCACTGAATGTTTGACTAATGATCAATTATATTCTCGAGATTGAGATGTTTTACAAGATTGGGTCCCAGGCTTAACAGAACTGCACCTCCAAGATGCATATAGGTAGCCCTTAGTTCTGTAAGTGACATTTCAAATGGAAGATATTTCATCGATTTAAAACCATTCCTGCCATGTAATGCATGATGAAAACTAACCTGGCATATATAATTAACATTCATGGGTTATTAATTACTTCTATAAGGGATGCGTGATCACTTCAATAGGCTTGATTAAGACATGCATTTTCATACTTTGATAGTGTAAATGGAGAAGGTGGTAATATTTAAATGATTTTTGCATTAGATTCTTAAACTTAAAATGGTTTCCTAGAATTCAATTTTGTACCAGTATCTCCACTTGATTCATCTCTGGCTGCTGTAATGAAGTATCATACACTGGGTGGCTTAATAGCAGATATTTATTTCTCACAGTTCTAGAGGCTAGAAAATTGAAGATGGTATGCCTGCAGATTCTGATCCTGGTGAGAGCCCTCTTCCTGGTTATCAATGGATGCACTCTTACTGTGTGCCCACGTGGCAGAGAGAGTGCTAGCTCTGGTCTCTTCTCCTCTTTTTATAAGAGAACTAATCACATCAAGGAGGCACCACATTTATGAACTCATCCAGACCTAATTATCTCTCAAAGACCCCATCTCCAAATACAAATTACCTTGGAGGTCAGGGCTTCAACATATGAATTTTCAGGAGTCACAAATCTTCAATAGATACCAAAGCCTTATAAATTCAATAAGGCCTGAGGTCAGAGGAACTGATACTTACTGGTGGCACATCAAAAAAGATTTATATGGGGTAAAACATAACAATAAATATAATATGAATTTTTTAGGATTAAAATGTCTGAAAATAAACTGTATGCTTGCCATAATCAACATTGATAACCATTGTTTTAAAATGTGCAATAGCAATCTTTGCTTAACCATAACTAGAGTCATGTACTAGTTTTCTAGGACCACAAGAACAGATTATCACAAAAATCAGTGGTTTAAAACACTTTTTTTTTCCTGTCACTGTTGTGGAAGCCAGAAGACTGAAATCAAGGTATTTGTACATCCACACTGCCTCAGACATCCTTCCTTGTCTCTTCCATCTTCTGGAGTCTCCTGTTGCTCCTTGGCTCGTGTCAGCATAACTTGAATCTCTACCTCTGTTTTCACATCATTTCTTGCTTATATCTCTGTGTCTCTCAAATTTTATCTCTCCTTTTTCCTGCAAGGGAACCTATCTTGGATTTAGAAACCACTCAAAATCCTGCATGATCTCACCCTGAGATCCCTACTTTAATTATGTCTGTAAACATCTTGTTTTCAAGTAAAGTCACATTAATAGGTACTGGTATGCATGTGGGAGGAGGGTGGGCATGGGGGCCTAGATCTTGGGCATACTTTTTCAGGGATACTGGTCAACCCATTACAATGCATAAAATAATGACCACAGGCTAATTGCTTGTTAGAGTTTATTGCAATTTGAAATATATTCCTGTTTCCCTCCTAGAAAGGAATTTGTCCCTAGCTCAGATCATATTAGCAACAATATAAGAGTAGGATTCAGAGACATGCCAGATCATGAGACACTTTTAAAAAAAAAGCAGACATACTAAGTAAACAAAAAATGTGGAGTCTAGTCTGAGGGTTAGTCGAAAATGCTGGTACTAAACAGTTTATACACTTTATAGTAGCCAAGCTTCTAGTAATTTTTTCAACCGTTGCATGTGAAAAAATAAAATCACTTAGAGAAAAAATTTATATAGAATGAAAAATTACCCATCTTTGAGTGGAAAAATTCTGTCAGTACATTTTGTCATTTGCTATCATTGTATAAACTCCCAACAGTGCTCCCTTCATAAATATCCCAAGGATTTAGATAAATTTTATCAAATCTGAAATAAAATGCAAATGCAAGTGCTATGAAATATTACAGAGAATAGTCTGAATACTATGCTATCCTAACTTTGCAAAGGCTTACATGCACCATAAATCTTTATGTCAGCAGAGTTAAAGAACTAACAAAATCATATTCAAAAACCAAATCCCTGAATAAGTTTAAAATTTCATTATTATTTGCAAAAAATTAAGTATGAATTGACTGTCAAAAGCTTATTTATCAATAACAAAAATATATGCATTATCCAGAACAGGTATTCCTAAACTTTCAAGGAACAAAATGCTGAATCAAATCATCTGTCCTTAAAGTGGTGATTTATTTTAGTTATAAAGTTCAATGCACATGCTTGAAATTTCTTTTAACTGTTCATTTGAAAGTTTGATCTAAAAATTTAATGTGCAATTTTTAGTCATATTTTTAAAATTTATTTTTATTATTGATAGTATTACAGATGTAATTTTTATTTTTAATGCACTTTTTTCTTTTGCCATTTATTTTTTACCAAACAATGTTTTTATCCCTGGAGACAACAAACATAAATGCGGCTTTTTTTTATGAATTATTAACCCATTTAAAATATAATTAAGGGCTACTCTTCAAGATGTTAGATTTGCAGTTGAATAACAGCAGAGTAGAAGCTAATATATATATGTGCTTAAAACAGATGACAGCAGTTTTCTGCCAAATGGCCTTCTCAAAATTGGTACTTGAGGCTTTTGTGCTGACATTGGATTTAGGTTTTTGACAAAGCACTTACATCTGACCTTTCACTTTCCTTTTCCATATTCTAGAATCAATTTATAGGTTATAGGTCAAAAGCATAGGTAACAGACTGGAGTGGGGATGGGGCTGCAATCTTGAGAAACTGAACCCTTAACATGTGGAATCTGATACGATCTCAGGGTAGCTAATATCAGAACTGAGTTAAATTGTAGGACACTCACTAGTGTCAGCATTGTTTGTTGGTGTGGGGGAAACCCATACACATGTTGAAGTTGGTGACTAAAACTTAAAATAATTTCTTATATATATATGATCAAGAAGAATTATGTTTTAATTGCACCTCTTTGTCTGCCCTGATCACTTAGAAATTAGAGTCGTTACTTACCAACCTGGGTTGTAAACATTCTCTTTTCTTAGCTTTTGCTATCATCAGAGATAAGTGATTCATAATATAGAGCCTGAACAACAAAGTGTTTTGTATTGTTTCAGTTAAATTAAGGTTGATTCCCTACTTTATGAGATACTCACATTTTGGGTTTTATATTTTTCTTGATTAAAAAGGGAGCTTAGATGTTTTTTCTTTCCTTAAGATAACAAAGGCTTTCCCCCCCTTAATTTTATAGCCCTTGTTATCTGCCTGACCTTAGGTAAAATCCTTAACTCATTTTCAATAACTATGAATTGAGGATGATAATTGTAGTATATTCCCCATGGGGATGTTATTTGGATTAAATAAAATAATCTTCAAAAGAAAATGCTCAGCACATTTTCTGGAATATAATAAGCAGTAAATATTTGTAACTATTATTGTTTATATTTATTTATTTTTTTATATTTCTTTATTGATTTCAGAGAGAGGAAGGGAGAGGAAGAGAGAGAGAAACATCAATGATGAGAGAGTCATTGATCGGCTGCCTCCTGCATGCCCCCGACTGGGGACCGAGGCCGCAACCTGGGCATGGGCCCTGACCGGGAATCGAACCCTGGTTGCCTGGATCATAGGTCAATGCTCAATCTCTGAGCCACGCCTGACAGGGCACTATTATTATTTTTATTTACTATACCATATAATGGCATTTTTCTTATGACCTTCAGGAGACTATCTACTGATCTTAGAATCATGTATAGATATTTCTATCCAAAGAGCTATGTGTCTTTTATCTTATACTCAATGGATCACATAAATGATCTGCTCTACTGGCTGCTAGAAATCTTAGTCAGGTTTAGGGTCTTCTCATGAATATTTGTATTATTCAAGATAGACTAGTTTATTTAGCAGTAACAAACAACTCCAAAATTTAGTTGTTTAACATAGACACACAAAAACACACACAAACTTTATTGTTACTCCCACCAATTCTACTGTAGTTTCAAAAAACTCTCTAAGGAAGATGTAACTCGTGTGGAGCCCAATATTCTAGGTGACAGGACAGAGCTGGCTCTTGATAAATAATGTCCACCACAATGCTGAAATTTTCATATTTCTTGCTTTATTTTATATTTCTACATGTTCCTTTTTCATAACCATCAAACTTAATTTACGATATCTTGTTTTGTACATGATTTATAAGTCATCCTAAGTCCTTTCAGAATAAGGTGGGGAAAAATTAAAATGTCTTTAAAAGAGACATTGATCTTCTCACCACTATATCCATAGCACTTGCACAATGATTCCCAATATATATGTTAAATTTATTAAATCAATATTAAATCAACTGTAGATCCATGCATACAACTGTAATTCTACTGACATAATCATAGGGTAAGATTTGAGTTGGTTTTACTATTTATCCTACATTTTATTACTTTTTTGCTATTATCTTCTTGTGACCAACGTTATATTTTATCAAACTGCCAATGTTTAAAAGTTTTGTTCATTGTTAGGGATTTTTTTTTTAGTCATTTATTTGACCTGCACAAGGATTAACTAAAACCTTGGTCATCTTAATGTACTGAATAAATTATTCTCAAATTTAAAAAGGGAAGACATAAATCATAGCAATAAGTAATGAAAAGTAATGATTAAATCTCTAATACATAAAATATCATACCTCCTTATTGATTATATCACTTTGAACTAAAGAGAACCTATAGCATGAATACAAATCACTAACAGTGATTTAGAGCAGTTTTGTGTGTGAATTTAATTAATTTACAAATTGAACAAAGAATTTTTAAAAAATTAAAATATTGTAGCTAATGTCAGTTGAAACCACTCTAAACTCTGATGAAAATTGACATCCATGTTTGTGCTATGACTAGGAAGAAAGGTCTGAATTATCTATTAAGACTAAACATTTCTGGTGTCTAAAGAAATTAAAGCAGAAATCTATTACATTTTGTTGTAAATGTGTCTATTTAAATAGTTCAAAAAACTTAATTGCAAATACATAGAGAATGCAAATATACTTTCATTATTCCCATTTTATGTTCTGAGAACACTTGTAGATGAATTCTTGTCAAAGAGTAGATCTAAGCTGATTGCAAGAAAATATTAAATGAAGTCACACTCACCATGTTGAGCTCCACAGAGTAACTTATATACCATAAATCACGGTCTGTCAGGCAGCTACAGGAGGGGCAGGGAGTAGAAAGACAAATGATGGATTTGATCTTTCCTACCTTTGATTTATTAATAACTAGTTGGAATATGGAATGGCTTGAAAGACTCTCTTCAAGGTTGGAAACTCATTTGCAGAAACCTCTGTTTGCTTTTTCATATTAGTGTCAATAGTATTTTACATTCCCTTCAGAAAAAGAGTTGAACTACTTTTTGATTTCTTATGCAAATTATTAATTATCACCCTTTTAGCTAACAAAAAACTACTTTTTATCTTTCTGCAAATTGACATTTTCACTGTTACTTTATTTTGGTTAATTTCTAAGATTACCTTTTATTTCCAACAAATCATTCACAGATTGCTGTGATAGATCTTTCTCTATTCAAATCTTATTGAATTATTGAAGGGAGCTTATAATTCATTCTGTTAAGTTTCTTTAAAAACAGTAGCATTGCCAGACTTTCCATAATTGATCAAGTATCTGGAGAGTATATAGAGAAGGGAAGGACATATGTTGATATACCTTATCATACCCACTGAGCTCTTTTTTTTATGGGAATAAAAAATTAGGAAAATGTCACAAAATTGTATAGGCTGTATGTACTGTACTTAAGGTGATTTCCTACAATGACCTTCACAGAAAAGGAAAAGATTGAAACCAGTAAGCATAGCACCTCAGTGGCTCTGAGATCATTCAATTTAGTTTTCCTAAACTATTTTAGAAATATCCCTAGAAAAATGCGAATGTTGATTTATCTTGCTAAAGAATTCATTGGTGCTTTAAGTTCCATTTTGACTCTGATATGCTTTCCTTGCACATTTTCAAGGAGTATCTTATTGGAATTTCCTTTAAATATCATTTTCAAGATATCCTCAAACATCCATTCTGTTTACCTGAGTTTTGTTATTTCTGAGCTAATTACTAAACATGGTGTATGGTTAAATTTCCCATTCAATCTAATAATAGGCATCATAATAACTACTTCTCATTATGATAGATAGGTAGATAGACAGATACATAGATAGGAATTTTCTGGGCCTCTTGGATGTTTCCAAAAAGTAGTTTCCAGAGGTGATTTATTTATTTTGATTTTTAATGTTAGTTTTTCTATTTTAACCACTCTATTTCACTTTATTTTAAACTACCTATTCTTTTTGATAGCCAACTGTTTATTTTTAGTAAACTAAACCTCTGATTATTAGTTTGCAGTTCTTATAATAAAAAATAGCATTTTGTTGAACAAAATATCTGATTTAGAACTCTATAAATGTTTTAACATTAAATTATTTTATTGCCATGTTATTTACTTTCAAGGACATAACAAGGATTATACAGTAATTTTATTTCACTTTCATTTATATATCTAGAAAATTCAAAATTAATTCCAAGTTGTATAACACTACTGTCACTATATTTATCCTAACCTCCAGCATGACAGTGAAGTAGACTGAGTCTTCATTCCCCTTTATCTTCGCGTACTTTCTCCAATGAAGTGACCCTCTGAGACTAGGACAAGTTGAGCTTCTGTGGCAAATATACAAATTGTCTTGAAGGAAGCCTTAAGATGCTGTAACTTATACATTGAAAAATATTGAGCGTGAACATAGAAAAAGAGAGGTAAGCTTGGATAATTTTACAATGAAATTCTAAGCACATTTCCCCCCCAAGAAGAAAATTTCCAAACAAACTTTCAAACTGAACACTAGTCAAACTGCAGTCACTGAACTGTACAACATGTATGTTTGTTTGTTTGGGTTTTTGTTCGTTTTAAAAATATCTTTATTGATTTCAGAGAGAGGAAAGGAGGGGGAGAAAGAGAGAGAGAAACATCAGTGATGAGAGAGTCATTGATCGGCTGCCTACCCGGCAACCCGGGCATGTGCCCTGACCGGGAATTGAACCCCGACCTCCTGGATCCTAGGTCGATGCTCAACCTCTGAGCCATGCCCTGCGGGGCTGTAATGTTTTTGTGATGGTGAATTCTAATGGAATAGACTGTTACGAATTCTCAATCAGTTTAGAAATCTGACAGCTGACTTTTTAAAGCTGCAGAGCTTTTAGTAAAAGTCGTGTGTGTTTTAATCTCACATTATGTATCTCAGAACCTACTCTGAAAAGCTCTTAATGCTTTTTACTTTATTTCTCTCAAAATATTTCATAAATGACATACCATTAGCACTTTCGCTTTTGTTAGAGTCAAAGTCCTTTGGTTAATAAACTTTACTAAAAGTAATTATGTAATGCATTGTGTGTTGTTTGGAAATGGATAATGCAGAATCCAGGGACAGGAATGGGACGCTGAGTGGAGAACAGAGAAGCAGGTCGGGAGGGATCAATGCAGTGGGCTCTTACCAATGTCTCTTGCTCCAGGGCAGGATATTTTTCTCTCTTTGATTCTTTGTATCTACAGGTTTTCAGTCAGCACCCATTGCTCACGTATGACCCAATAATATTATACTCCCTGAAGTTATATGGCTTCGCTGATCCCGCATGTGCCACAACTATGCTCTCTATCCCCATTAGGATTCTCAGGTGAAAAAGGCTTATTGATTTCTGGTAAGTAGGTGGATGGCTTCCACTTGAATCCGTTCTCCATCCTCATAGTACAATCCATAATAAAATGTGGGTGTATGGGTTAGATCTCAGAGAAGCTGTCTTTGAGGGGGCAGGTTGCCTTAAAAAGCGTAACACTCTAAAACAGTGGTGGTCAAATGGCTCCATGACTCTCTCAGGGCACTGTGGAGGTGAATCAGGGGGTGGCGTAGGTGGTGTGGACCAGGTGATCTCTGGGCCACTTGATTTCACATTAACCTTCCACTTTTATTTTGCCTATTGAGCGTTATTTATTTCATGAGAGTTTTGTTTCAAAAGAGAAGTTTTTAATTCCTTCTCTAAGGAATTGGTGGTTGTTGTAAACCTTGTAGCTTAGCTTAAATCCCCCGTCAAGGCTATAAATCCTTTTGATAGATTAGCACGCTTGAAAATGATTTAATTATTAAGTAGAATTTTCTAATATGAGGGTTAAAAGTAAAGCCTTAATTACTTAGGGATATTGAATTTAATATACCTGCTGCTTCAGGTTGCCCAGGGAGACAAATACATTTCCTATTACAGATATCCAACAAAACACTGCCATACTTCACTTTTATTGTAAATAAAACACATTCTAATATGTTTTTAGATTAATGCAACAATGTATATACTCTACTACCTCCTTTTAGAGAAAAGAAAAAAAATGTATTATTGCTTTAACCTATATCTTTAGTTCTCTTATATAAAAGAATGTATAAAACATACTTAAAGTAAAATATGACTTTTTAAGGTAATATGATCCCATAGAATTTTTTGTCATTTTTTATTTTTCAATTACAGTTGACACACAGTATTGTTAGTTTTAAGTGTATACCCCCATGATTAGGCATTATATAACTTACTAAGTGATCATCCATCCACTGCACCTGGATGTGGGTCCAGCTTGTTCAGTATTTGTTCTCCTCTTACCAGTTTGACATGGTTTTTCTTTATATCCATAATTGTAGGGCTTCTATTCGGCTAGTTTCAGGGGGTTCTGGGTGATGGTTGTTCTCCAGTTTTGCTGTAATTTCGATGTGACTGTGGGAGGATGCAAGTGCCGTGTTTATCTACGCTGCCATCTTGACCAGAAACTGATCCCAAAGAATTTTAATGAAGGAATCTGAAGACCAACTTCAGATATCACTAGGAAGAATTAAGGCAAAGAATAAGAAAAGCAGATAAAGATATAAGCACAATTAACCTAGGAAATATTTTCATATTCTTCCCCCATATCCCAGGGTCATAAAATGTTGAAACATTTAAACATTACAGAAAACAACCCACAGACAAACACAATATGTGTATTCCAGACATAGTAGGATAAGATTATTTTATTTCTAAGAAAATCCTGCATAAGGCTATATACATAAAATTATCAAAAAAGATATTAAAAATGAACATATACATTATTAATTAATATGGAATATGTATGGGTTACTTTTTAAAGAATTAAATACTATAATTATTCAATATATTTTAACAGAGTGAGCATTAATGATTCTCATTTTATGATTTTGCTTTACATAGTTCACTTAAATATATATCTTAATACTTTCGAATAAGTGTTTCATGCAATGAAAATGTTTTAATAAGAAAAATAAATCAATATAAAGCCACTTCATTTATATTTTGTCTTTTACAGTGTTCAAATTCTGTATTATATAAAAAATTCCATATTAGATCCAATTTTAAATACTTACTTTTGTATGCAGTTTTTAATGTCAATGCCTAGAGGATACAGAATAAAATAGAAGATGAAATTCAGTGTAAAGTATACTTTGCATATGAATAAGAACATTACAAGTGGCAAACTTACATATCTCAATGCTATGCCAAAAAGCAAATACAGAAAATTGCTCCCTTCATAAAACTACAAAAGCAAGACAAGTTATTTTTAAATGTTTTTCATTGAAGTAAAATTGACATAAACTGAATCTCTAATTTATATGATTTTAAAAGTTTTGACATCAGCACTTGAGAAAATTCTACCACAATCAAGGTAATGAAAATATTCGTCTCCCCTAAAAGTTTGTTTGCACCTTTTGGAATCCTGTCTCCCTCCTCTACCACTCAGTCTCCATGCAACTACTGATCAATTTCTGATACTGTAGAATAGTTTGCATTTGGTAGAATTTTATATGAATGGAATCTTACAATATGTGGCCGTTCTTGTCTGCCTTTTTTATTCAACATAATTATTTTGCAGTTCATCCATGATGATACTTGTAACAATAACTCAATAATTTTTTTTCCATTTATATATTAATAGACTTTTATTTATAGAACAGTTTTAGGTTTACAGTAAAATTGAACAGAGAATTCCTATACACCCCTTATTCCCTTCCCAGTATTTTCCTCCATTATTAAGATCTTACTTTTAGTGTGTGACATTTGTTACCATTGATGGTTTATTGTACACAATATTGATACATTAGCAATTATATCAATATATATTAATAATATTAATAATGCAATATCAATAATATTGGCACATTATTATTACCTGAAGTGTATAGTTTACATTAAAGTGTGGATGTTGCGCATCCTATGTGTTTGGACAAATGCATAATGCTGTTTATGTTCCATTACAGTATCATACAGAATAGGTTCACTCCCCCAAACTATTACACTTATTCATTCTCACTCCACGGCCTCTAATAACTATTCATATTTTTACCGTTTGTAGAGTTATGGCTTTCTCAGGATGTCATTTTGCTGGAATCATATAGTATGGAGTCTTTTCAGACTGGCTTCTTTCACTTAGGAATGTGCATTTTCCTTTCCCCCATGTCTTTTTATGGCTTGATAGCTCATTTCTATTTATTGCTGAATAGCATCCCATTCTATAACTGTGCCATGTTTTGTTTACCCATTCTCTTATTTAAGGGCATCTTGGTAGCTTCTAAGTTTGGGCAATTTTGAATACAAGGCTATAAACATTCATGTACAGGTCTTGTGTAGACATATTTTCAACTCATTTCACTAACTAGGAGCATGTTTGATGGTTAATATAAGACTCTAGCCTTACAAGAAACTGTCCAACTGTTTTCCAAAGTGAGTACCATTGTGTATTCCCAAAAGCAATAAATGAGAGTTTCCATTGCTCCACATTGTTGCAGATATTTGGTGGTGTCAGTGTTTTGGATTTTAGTCATTCTAATAAGCTTAAAGTGGTACCTCGTTCCAATTTGCAATTCTCTAATGCCATGATGTTAAGTACCTTTTTATTTATTTATTTGCTACCTGTATGTGTTTCTCAGGAAGATGTCTGTTTAGATCTTTTCCACACTTTTTAAGTATTTGTTTGTTTTGTTTTGTTTTTAAGTTTAAAAAATTATTTATATATAGTGCATACAAGTTCTTTATTAGATACGTATTTTGCAAATATTTTTTCTGAGCCTGGCTGGCTTGTCTTTTACATCTTTTAACAGTGTCTTTCTTAGAGCAGAAGTTTTTAATTTTAATAAAATTCTTCATAATTTTTTTTAATGTGTCATGCTTTGGGTATTATATCTATAAGTTTATCACCAAACTTAAGGTCACCTAGAGTTTCTACTATTTTATCTACTAAAATTTTTTATAGTTTTTATTTTATGTTTAGGTCCATGATTCATTTTTGTACATGGTGTAAACTCAGTGTTTAGAATCACATTTTGTGTGTAGATGTCCAGCTGTTCCAGTATCATTTGTTGAAAAGACATTCCTTTCTTATTGCTGAGTTCTATTTTGCTTTTTAGATATACCATATTTAGTTTGCCCATTCACCTGTTGATAAACTTCTGGGTTTTTTTTTCCCCAGTTTGGGGCTATTATAAATAAGGTTGCCATGACCATTTGTGTACACATTTTGGTCAGGATACATGTTATAATTCCTTCTTGGTAAATATCTCAGTATAGAACAGGTGGATGTACATTTAAATTTGGAAATTGCTCATTTTTTTATAAAGTGACTTTACTATTTTATACTCCCAGCACCAGTATAGGAGAATTTGAATTTTTTCCCCACCTATTGTCACCACACAGTATGGCCAATCTTTTTAATAGTATGTATTCTAATAAGTGTGAATGGTTTTGAACACCTTTTAATGTGTTTATTTGCCATTTCTTCATCTTCACTGGGAAAGTGTGTGTGCAAGCCTTTTCTTTTGCTTATTGTCTTTTATTGGGTTTTGCTTTTCTTTATGATTAAGTTTTTATATTCTGGATACATATCTTTTATCAGACATAAGATTTGGAAATGTTTTCTTTCAGTGTGGCTTGTATAGTAGAAGTGTAGAATTTCTTATTCTTATGACATCTAATTCATCTTTCATTTTTTCTTTTATGGGCTATGCTTTTAGGACATATCTAAGAAATCTTTATCTTAGTTAAAAGCCACAGAGAATTCCTATTTTGTTTACTTCAGGAAGGTTTATAGTTTTACAGTAGAACTCTGATATAATTGGATTAAATTGTTCTCTACAATATAACATTTGGATTAAGGGAAAATCACTAAATCACAAGTTTTTAATTTTTTTAAATAGCCAGATTTTATAATTCACACATAGTAAAGAAGACTATAAAATCCTCTATATTCCTTTCCTTCTTATTTCACATTAATACAGTTTGTATTTAGGATATGGTTTCTCAGAACAAACATTTCATCCCTCCAATCCCTAGCTGCCTTTAGGTGTGTAACTACAGCATGAACACTGGGATGTGAGTGGCAGTGATACATTCACGTCTGTGCTAGTGTCTTTAACAGAAAGGATATTTACCACTTTCCCCACCCTCTTTAGTTTATTACACTGAATAATGACATGTTATTCCCCAATCTTGAGATTGTGCAATCAGATAAAGACTCAACTCTAGGAGTAGCAATGTAAAAATCTAGAAGTTGCCTGAGTTTTTCAACAGTCCTCTGGATTAGAGCCCCCATACCAGTCCTAATTCATCTAATGACCAGCTGTTGGGTTACGTAAAAATAAAGCTTTTAAGCTACTTAAAATTTCTTTTTGTTACATGATGCTTAAAATTTCCTAGAACCAGAACTGGATTACTTTTAGGTAAATGAATCTTAATGTATGTAGCTTTGGCTTTGCAATAACATAGCAGATAGGAAGTTATTGACATTTGTTATGCCATAGCAAAACATTTGTTGAATTGCCACTTTTAATGCCTTCATATCAAACTCTTGGGATAATACTAAGAAAGATGAATAAAAAAATACTTCAGTATATTTGAATGTTAGCTTGTTCTTACCATGTTTTTCAGTCTATAAGAAAAAAATCTTTTTCTTCAATATCCAGAAAAACATTTCCAAGTGTTTTCTAAGTGTCTACAATTTAACTAGATGCTTAGTGAACAAAAGTCACCAAATAATCATATGATTTCTGACATTTTCTGAAAACCTATTGATCTTGAAACATTTAGAGTAGATATATTCTAATACTATATATTCACATATAAAAATGGACTTGTTTGAAATAACTTAAGAACTCTTACTTCTTTATATTAAAAACATTACAGAGCATAAAAAGACATTAAACAGTTACTGTGGTTTTGGTGTTTTGGTTTGCAATACATGACTGAAGATGAAAGAAATAAAATTCACGTAGTATATTTAATTGGACGCAGTTGCATTATTACATGCCAAACATTTTAAGCCATCTGTTTGCACATAATGCTCATTTAATTTAAGTAAAATGAGTTATCATAAAAACTGTAGGAATTTATTCAGTGTTATTATTCAGTTATTTTTAGGGTGATTTGTTGTAAACTCATATTTTTTTGCACCAGGTACTTTACCTCCTTTGACTCAATTATCTTATATTAGTATTTATTAAATGTTATCACTCCTTTTCAAAATGCAGACAACACAAAATAAATCGGACCAAAATCCAGGAAATATCTGGGATCAAAAGCAAGGTTTATTTCCTTAAAGTACATGCTCTCTTTTCCATACAAAACTGCAGACATGGAAAAAAGTGTATTTAAAACACTGGATTATTTTGTTTGGAGGAAGAAAAGAGAGTAATCAAAGGGATCACTTAGCATATTGTATCAATTTATGCTCACGATACAGGAGATATATGGACGTCTGAATAATATTCGGTTAAATTGTATAATTTATTTCAAGCTCAAGGACACTGAGATCCAGATATTTTAAGCCAGTATTCTGTTTATCAGTCTCTACTTCTGGGGGGAAAATTGCTACTTATTACACTTACCGTTGAAGTAAACGCCTTGGTAGAATCCTCTTTAAGTGGCATGGCCGTCTGTCTGTTACACAGCTTGCTTCGTTCCAAAGACAGTGTTTCTCCAGGGAGGAAAATCACAGAATATAAACTTACTTCTCTCTTTAAACTCTCAGATTTTTTAGAGAATGGGTTGAGAATGAGTGGAGAAACTATGGCGAGTGTGGTAACATTCCAGACCAGGAAAACATTCCTTCCCTTGGAATATGGTTGTCTAATACCAGATTTTCACCAATACCTAGCTTGTGAAATGATGTACCTTAAGGATTTTTAAGAGAGAAGGAAAACATGATCGCTAAAGATCATTTTAAGGACTTTTACTTGAAGATTGAGTTATATATTTACCTTTTCTAAGTCTTCTCATCTATAAAATTTTATTTGAGAAAGGGAATACAGCACGTGGGGGAAATAACTATCAAATTGTAAGATTTGAATATAGTTATCTTGATAATTGATAAAAATATATAAGATATCAATCACATAGAATTCAGAGCATTATAATTAACTAACCTGACATAAATAAACTGTACCCTACAACCATAAATCCATAATTTATTCTGGTGCATTTGGTGAAAAATAAGCCTTGACAAGTATCAAAAGATTGCAATGCTTTGTAGTATGTTTTGTGTAGCAATGGTATTAAGCTAGAAATTAGTAGCAAAAGACTATTGCAGAATGATTAAAGGTGATCAAATGTTTGTAAAGTAGGCATCACACTTTTAAGTAATTCATTGATCAAAGAGGAAATTACATTTAGCATACATTTTGCATTCAATGAAAATGAAAATACAGCCTATAAAAAATGACTGTCAAATCTGTTTTGTGGGAGAAAACTGTAGGCTTAACCACGTGTTAAGAACGATGAAAGTCCGAAAGTTAATAATCAAAGTATCTATCTTGAAAAGTTAAAAGATTTTTAAAAAGTTGAACTAAATCCAAATAATTAGAAAGAAAGATATGACCCAGAAAAGCAGAAAAGAAAAAATAAAATAAGATAGAGACGATCAGCAAAGGTTAGAGTTAGTTTGAAAAGACTAATAACATTAATAAAACTACATTAAGACTGTTCATGAATTTAAAAAAAAGAAAACCACAAATTCTGAATATCATGTATTGAGTAATTATATAAATATTGAATACTAATCCCTTATCAGATGTATCATCAGTGAATCCATTCTCCCATTTGGTAGGTTGTCTTTTTGTGTTATTGATGGTTTCCTTTACTGTGCAAAACTTTTTAGTCTGATGTAGTCCCATTTGTATATTTTTTGTTCTGTTCCCCTTTTCTGAAGAGACATATGCAAAAAGATATTGCTAAGAGTTTACTGTCTATGTTTTCTTTTACGAATTTTATGGTTTTGAGTTTTATATTGAAGTCTTTAATGCATTTTTAGTTTATTCTTGTATGTGTCTGTCCGGTTTTCCTAACACCATTTATTGAATAGACTGCCTTTACCCCATTATATGTTTTTGCCTCCTTTGTCAAATATTAATTGACCATACAGACATGTTTTTATTTCTGGGCTCTCTATTCTGTTGTATTGACTTAGATGTCTGTTTCTCTGCCAGTATCATGCTATTTTGATTACTATGGCCTTGTATTATAGTTTGATATCAGGTAGTGTAATACCTCTAGCTTTGTTCTTATTTCTCAGTATTGCTGAGGCTATCCCCCTGCTTGTTTGTTTTTGTTTGTTTTTGATGAGTTTTTTTTGTTTTTGTTTTTGTGCGTGTGGTTCCATATAAATTTGGGGATTATTTGTTTCAGTCCTGTGAAATACACCATTGGTATTTTGGTAGGAATTACATTGAATCTGCTGATTGCTTTGGGTAGTATGGATATTTTAATGATGTTAATTCTTCCTATTTATGAACATGGTATATGCTTCCAATTAATTTGCATCTTCTTTGATTTCTTTCTTCAGTGCCTTATAATTTTTTGGTCTTTTACTCAATACTTAAACTGATAAAATTATATATGCTATTTCTACTTCATATTAATGCATATATTTGATCTCATTTGCATATAGATTTAAACTAGCAAAATGAAGGTTTTTAAGGTTTAAATATAAAGACAAAGTAGTAAACACATAGTCTCTACTTAGTGACTATGTATCTTTGACATCCATCTTACTTTTTTTTCCTCCAGAAGTTTGTCGAAAAAGCAGGCTATTACCTCAATTAAAATATGAGGGTTCTGAGATTCAAGATGTTTTGTAATATGTTTACAGTCACTCAGCTACTAAGCAGTAGTGGAAAGTCTTATTTTTAAATTTTTATTGGGGTGACATTGATTAGTGAGAGAAAGAAAGAGAGAGAAGAGACAGAAATCAGATATATGACTTCTTTAAACTTAAATTATTACTCTTATGCCAAACTTTTGATATGATTAGATTTTTTGTGTGAGAAAATTGTCTCTTAACTTTCAATCACATACGTTAAAATAATTGAAATAAAGTTCTAAAATAGCATTATATTCTAAATCATACCCCAAATGTGTTAATATGCTGTCAAAAGTGTCAAAGTCTGCTTTATTGTAGTTAGATTTTCTTGTAACATTGGTGAATCTTAAGCTAAATCTCTCACCATAAGCTTCAATTAATACATGGAACACTGATTTTCTCATCTCGAGATCAACAGTCCATCAACTAAAATCTAGGTTTATAATAAGATAAACAGCTTTATGGCAGCTTCACATTAATCATTAAATATTATAACAAGCATATACTATTTTTACTAAAGAGTGGTAAGAGATATGTTTTATGTTTCTCTATGCATTATTTTATCAACTTCTATCATCTGAAATCCATACCATTGTGTGATAGCAGTTTGTACCTTGTAATGCAGTCTTATAACTATTGTATAATTTAATTGAAAATAACTGAGTTATCTCATTTAAACTCTTATTATGTTGAAGTTTTGTATATTTGTGGAGTACTTTGAGGTTATTTAAGTTTTTTAGATCATCAGACATAGTTTGAAACCTTATGATAGTATAAAAAAACAATATATTTGAGATTCTCTATAATAAATAAATAGATTGGTGGTTAATAAAACACTAAATCTAAAAACTTTCAGTTGCAACTTTTTCTCTTTTCAAGTTTCTAACATGGACTTAATACATTGGTCTTGAGCCTAAAGAATAATTATATCTGTGAACCCAGAAATAAATGTATCAGACGAGAAAAGAGCAGGAATCTCTATATATTCAAATGGAAAACCAGTGGCCAAAAATGGGAGGGGGATTGGAAGGTGTGGAATGGGTCATTGGGGAGGAAAAGGGACATCTGTAATATTTTAAACAAAAATAAACACACACAAAAGAAAGAAAAGAAAAAGAAAGAAAAAAAATCTTAATTTTGAGAAATATTATTTGATGTCTGAAAGCCTGTGTTGTAGAAGTACTAATGCTACCCACCTACCATATATTTTTTCTTATTCAGAAATCAATGGACAGATTTTTGAGAAGAGAATATTTTCATGAGTGATTCATTAAATTTTGCATAATTTGAAGCAGAACCCTGCTGTTGTGCTGGCTCTTGATACTAAAATACAGTCCCAAATGCCTCTCTTCAGTGACTGGCCATTGATTTTGTCAGACAAACAGCCCCACTCTTCACCAATTTATCCACAGTGGTTGTCAAAGTGATTCCCTTCTTGCAGGATCTTCTTTGCATCTTTGCATTTAGCTAGTAGGGAGATTCCATATTGTAAGCCCTCATTTTCATATATGTTTTTTCCTTACATAAAGTTAAAAAAGAAGCGCTTTTCAGATTGAGGGTGAACCTAAAATTTATGGTTGCAATGAATCATCCTGCTAAATACTTTGACCTGTCTTTTTAATGGATTTCATATATTGAAATGAGTCCTTAGAGTTCATTATGTGATACGTCTATCTTATCGTAACATCAAATTTTTCCGTCTACTGGCCTCAAACACATCATATATGATTCATCTGAGTGTCCCTCCTTGCTCTATATTTTTAAATTTCTACTATTTGTGCTTTCAATGTTATTATAATTGTACATCACTTGAAATTCATTACAGCACATGTCCTTGAATTTCTTCTTTTTGAATTGTCTTCTTTCTAAAAAAGTCCTTCATGTTTACCCTTTAGTATCTTGTCTTTTAAGTTTCTGACATCACTTTTTTTATGATTTTTTAAATGCTAGCACTAAATAATCTGGTTGCCATTTCAGAAGGTGTCCTTGATGAAGTTACATCTTAATAAGTTTTTTTGAGTCCCTAATTATGTTACCAACTGAGTATTATGATTATTCTGCCTGACAGCTTTCTATTTCAATAATTGTCAGACTTGTTGGTGACTTGATCTTCTTGAAACAATATTTTATTCTGGGGGGATAGTTCCATATTTTCTTTAGTTCTTCATTTACATTTGCTTGGAGTCAATTATAGATGTTCAAAATTAATTTAAATGAATTAGCCAGATTTAGATTTTAAATATAAGACATTTCTTGGGCAGCTTGAAATTTCCATTACATCTTGAAACAAAGGTATCTCTAGCTTAGTATTTTCTGTTTCAAAGATATATTTCTTGCCCAGTATTTATGATATCAAATACCTCTCTAATTCAGTATTTATGATCCTTTGAAGAAAAAGCATCCTCTGTCCTAGATATAATTATAACCTAAATAAAGAGCTAAGATTCCTTATGAAGAGTTACATTCGGGTTCGTCTTACATAGAGTCTGGCCATATTTAAAACAATGAGTAAGACAGAGTGAAAAACAAAATTCTCCAACATGAATTATATTTTCCTCTCTCTAAAGACAGCACCTTCTTTAGTACCTTTGATCTCATTCTCTCTCATCTACTGCAGAATATTGCTCTCTTAGTTTTATTTTTTTCTCTACTTCATTATCAATTATTTTCTACTCTACTCTCTTGAAACAACTTTCCTAGTCAGCTATGGACCAATTTCTCTGCCTTCCCTTTCAGCAAACATCTTTTATATAATCGTCAATTGTCCCTAACTTTAATTCTTTCCTCATATTATCTTTTAAGCCCACAGTCAGTAGACTTATTTTCAGGACTTCAAAATTACTTTGGTTAAGGTTACCCTATCTTTCAGATTGCTAAATGCACTAACCATTTTTCAGTACTTATAAGCCTTAACCTATTGTGAACCTTTAACATCCTCTACCTTGACCCACTTTCTCCACTGATTACCTGTAAGCACTAAGGAACATTTATCTTGGGGCCACAGTACAGTATATTAATATAGTTTTTAGAAACTGTATCCAGCAGATGGCAGTACTGTGCCACAAGGAAAGGACACAGCTTGGTTTGCACAAAATTGCTTCTTGGAGCTGGATATCAAACACTTTTGATTTTAATTCTGCTTTTCTGCCCATACCTCCAATGGTAGTTTATCTGCTTCTTCCCAAGCTGTTTATGTTGGAGTATTCCATGTACAAGGCCTTGGACATCTCTTCTGTTGTCCCTGCTATTGTTTTTGTTGACCTCATTTATTCTTGTGGTTTTAAACACCCTTTAAAGACTAGGAAGTAACTCATACATTCATCTCTCTGTTTTTCTTGAATTTATGACTCTTGTTTTCATTTCCACTTGACTATCCAATACACATTCAAATTTGAATCGCTGGCTAACCCCTACCACATGCATCTAAGCCTCACCCACCTGTAGTTTCACCTATCCCAACTGATGGCAAGTCAACCGGACTAAAATGTGATGTTATCTTTGACTCGTGTTTCTTTCCTTACACCAATGTTAAATCCATTTGGGAGTCTTGTTGGCTCTACCTTCTCACCAGGCCCACTGCTCCTACTCTAGTCTAAACTACTTTTCTCAGTGTGGTTACTTCGCCCATCTTCTGCTTCTCCTGCCTCCTTTTCTACCTTTCACCTTGCCCCCTCAGTCTATTTTCAACACAAGAGTCAGAATAAAATTTCAAAATGTAAGCCAGTTAGTGTTAACTCTCTGCTCAGAATCCTCCAAGAATCTGTATCTTGTGTAGAGAAAATCCAAGGTATCTACTACGGCCTGCTAGCCCTATTTGATCCAACCTCTACTGCATTCTGACTCTTCACATCGCCTCCACATTGCCCAGCTTGCTATTTCACAAACATGCCAGGCCTGCTCTTTCCTTAAGATCATCGCACCTGGAGAGCTCTTTCCCAACTATGTACATGATATTATTTTATTTTAGGAGCTGTAGTAACTGGAAATGCTCTACACTCACTTCTCCACCTTTCCTGCAACTATGGCACAGACATGTGACTTCAGCTCTTCAGCAAGATACATCCAAACTCAATGTTCGAACTTTAACTACAAAGGCAGGCAGTCACACAATGTGCAGTAACAGACAGGTAGCTTTTTTATTCTTCCCCCAGTAGCTTCCGTGTCCATTAAAATTCTGTGAACTTATATGGGGCATATTTTTCCTCACTGCTTACCTTGCTGTGTCCTGTTGGTTACCTAGTAACCTCTAATAAATTCTGTTTTTCTTACCTTAGCCTAAACTAGCTTGTATTGCTTATGATAAGAATTCCAAAATTAAGATAACCATAATTAACGAAACAGCCCTACAAATTTATGTGAAAGAACCAAGCAGCCCAGTAGGAAAAAAAATAGATCTATGAAGATTTATTAATGTTTAAAATGTACCTATCATTTGATTCCCAATTATTTTTCTGAGAAGGCACTAAAAGAGATGGTCCAGTTTATAAAAACTATTATAGCAGCAATGTTATTTTATCACTGCTTGTTGTGACAAGAAACTGGAAGGGCCAAAATATCCACAAGTTAGGGTAGACATAATACCATTAACATAACAGCAACTACAATTATGCACCTGTTGAAAAATAATTTTAATTTATACTTTCCCATAAATATCTATAGCCCTAAAAGAGAAACAAAATGGCACAGAAATATTAAATAGTATGACAGCATTTTATTAAAATTATCTGTATGTATGTATTTTGTATATATGTATTAAAAGACCAATTTATAATTTTAAATATTCATTGATACTGTAAATTAGTAAAAAATAATTATTGTTTGTGAGTACTTGTAGTTTAATGAAAATATAGCTAACAAATGCCTTAAAACCATCAGTGGATAAAATATATATTGTTTATTACTGAAGATTCATTAGTTAATAAAATTATTAACAAGTCACACTGTCAGAAAGAGAATTTACCACCTGCTTCTAAGGCTTTGTAAAATGTTTCTTTTACTTTTGCAGTATCTTTGTCAAATAAATAAATACTGAACAAAGATGTAGGCAAATGTCCTAGGTCTGTGAATTAAAATGAGGTCTTAGGAACACCTGGCCCTTCTGGGAAGCGCTCTCCTTCTAAAACTCCCAATGACTTGGACATTTCCAAAGCACATTGCATATTGCTCATAAACTCTACGTGTGTGTGTGTGTGTGTGTGTGTGTGTGTGTGTGTGTGTGTGATTACCCAGTGGTTTCTATCTTTTTTTATTTTCTTCTGCTTTATCTCATCCTTGTCACATCTCTCTACATGACAAACTGCTTGACGGAGTCTTATTGTGGCCATTGTTGACAGTGCTTCAAGTTTGTATGTCAACGTCTATGCCTCCTGTTGCTTGCACAACAGCCAGTCCTCTGTGAAGTTGCCAGGCCTGTGATGATGGCCCTCTCCCAAAATTATATCTCACACTATCCCACCTAGACAATGAAGTGGTACTTCTTGTATCTGAGTCTTATGATGCTTTTAAAGAAATCAGCTCCTTGTCTCTTTTGAGGTCAAAAAAGCCCATAAGTATAGTTGGTAATTTAATTTCCTTTATAACCATCAGTTTTTCCAACAAAACATAAAAATGTTTCAGAAAACAACAATAAAAACTACTCTTCCTCTTTTGGTGTAAATTATGAAAACACTGTCAATTTGTCACAAAAACAAACATTCAACTCTGAAAGTTTACTTGGGCTCCCTCCCAACAACTTATTTTCCAAAAGGAAGGAGAAAAATTAACGAGTACATAAAAGATGGGTTTACAAGTCTACTATCATTTAGTTATTTTAAATCAAGTGGTTTTCCTTTTTGCCAAGTCATTAATAACAAGCACATTCTATATTGCTCATAAACTCTGCGTGTATGTGTGTGTGTGTGTGGCTTTCTTAAAGTTTGTTTAAATGTTATAAACCTTTGTTGCATTGCAATATATGATGGCTCTTAGGGAGAATTTTTGTGTGCCAAAGATAGTGTTAAGTTTTTTATCTACATTAATGTTTTCAATCATTAAAGTCAACTCTTTATGGAAGGCACTATTATTGTCCCATTTTATAAGTTAGCATAATGAAACTCAGAGGGATTCCCAAGAGACAGAGCCAGGATCCTCACACATTCATTCGGCATGAAAGTCTGTGCGTTTAAATAATACACCATAGTTCCCAGCCTACCAAGGCTACCAAATTTCTCTGTTCTCGTATATGAAAAGGAGGAAGACATAAGAATAGATACCCTATTTTTATTCTTTTTTGCCAGGTAAGAAAGGCACTCCCCTGATATAAGGCAATAATGTTTAAGGAAAGTAAGAAATATTTATTGGAAGACTCATGAAATGCAATTTTATATTTAATCATATATGCAGAAAAAGAAAAACCTTTAAATCCTTATTAAAAAATGGAACTATATTTTATATCCCTTTGAAGATCATTTCCATTTAATGAAAACATAAAGAGATTTTTCTGGCTTATTAGAGACAACTGATAGAAAAGGAAAGCTTCTCTGTCCTCACAGAGCATTGGCTGCAATGTACCATTTACCTTGAACCCAAAGGTGTAGACACTGAGCTAAAAATGTGTTAAGGATTTAACCTCATCACACCTTAGGCATCATCTTGGGTACCTTATTTAATGTGATCTACTATGGGTGCTGACAATTAAGCATTTTTATTCTTATTTTTTTAAGTGTATCATCTTGTCTAAGGTGAAACAGAAGTCAAAAATAAATCTCTGGGATAGTAAAGGGGAAAGGAGGTCAAATACATGGTGATGGAAGAAGATGTGACTTTGGGTGGTGGACATACAAGGCAAACAATATACAGCTGATGAATCATAGATCTGTACCCTTGAAATCTATGTAATTTTATTAACCAGTGTTACCCCAATAAATTTAAAAATAGAGCACTAAAAACATTCTTTTTAAAAAGTCTTTTATTAACTTTTTAGAGAGAAGAAGGGAGAAGAAGGGAAAGGGAGAGAGAACCACTGATGTCAAAGAAGGAATAAGTGAAGGTAAAATAAAAATTTTAATTTTTTAAATTATTAATTGATCTAAAATATGTTTGTTCAAAATAATACCAACAACGTATTTGATAATATATACTTAAGTGTATATTATATATATGCATACATATACCTACATATATTTTATCAATAAGACCTTTCATTATATCAGGCTGTATATAAACCTTTTTTTGTGATTGTATTAGTGAGAGTTCCCTAGAGAAACAGAACTGGTAGGATGGTTCACTTTAGTTTCATCTTATAAATATGTAACTTCTATTTTTTTTTTTTATTTACTAGCCCATCTTTTTCAATATTTCTTTTGAGTTTCTCTTTGGCCCATTGCTTATTTAGACACGTGTTTTCAATGTTTGAATAATTTGGTTGTTTTTCAGTTGTGTTGTTTATCTTTCTGCAATTGAATGTTGTTTAATTATGTTCCAATACATATACTTTTTTGTGAAATCAAATTTTTGAACATGTTAATTTTATTTTATTATTGATAATAGGTTCTACCTTGGAGAGTGGCAGTGTGCACTGAAAAAAATGTATATGCATTTCTCTAGTTGTATAAAATATTCTGTGAATGTTGAGTCAATCAAGTTAATTAATCGAGTTGTTGTTTTTCTTTTTATCCTTACTGATATCCTTTCTACTTGATCTATTGATTCTATGCAAAACTGCACTATAAGTCTTGAAGTCTCCAACTATATATATATATATATATATATAGCCTTTCTGTTTACCCTT
This sequence comes from Miniopterus natalensis, assembly GCF_054644295.1. Lineage (NCBI taxonomy): Eukaryota > Metazoa > Chordata > Mammalia > Chiroptera > Miniopteridae > Miniopterus > Miniopterus natalensis. The sequence goes on from NC_142094.1 coordinate 31,535,545, forward strand.
TTGATTCTGTCAGTTTTGCTTCAGATATATTGAACCTTTACTCTTAGGTGCATGCGCCTTTAGCATTATTATGCTTTCTTGGTGACTTGACCCTTTATCATTATAAAATGCCACTGTCCTAAGGCAGTACCCTTCTCCCAAAGGCTAAGGCCTTTTCTCCCCAGAGGCAATGCAAAAATATCATCTATGTAGGTCTTTGTGTCTTTCTTTCAGAGACTTATATTCTGTTCTCCACACATGCACCATGGGTTATGTATGGCTTTCATCCTGCCTTCAATCTTTCTCATGAGCACTCAGTGGTGTCTGCATCCTACATGGAAGCTGGAAGTCTAATCAATTTAGTATAATTTGAAATTTCATTTTCAAAACATTTAATCCACAACTTCATTATAATCTAATTTTATACATGGAAGATGTGAAGCTTAAACAGTATATGAAGTGGCCAAAATCACACAGCTAAGTAGTAAAAGAGCTACATTGCTTCTTAATTTTTTATTTTATTTGTTTATTCACCATATGGGGGGGACACAAGATTAAATTTAGAAATTAAATATATTTTTAAATGTTTAAATTTCTTTTAAGTTCAGTATATCAATGGAAGATCATTTATATGTAGTTTTTTCTTCTGCAGATTTTTTTACTTGTGTGAAGGACTTGAATATTAACAAAAATGTTTTTTTTTTAAAGTGTTGTATTGCTAGGAAAGTGACAGTTAAATGGTAGTGCTTAGATTCTACTTCATTTTCCTGCATAATAGAATTTAACTGTATTATTTTCAAAAGCCTCTTATATTGTTATATAATTGCGATGTTTGAAAAGCATATTTTATAAAATGGATTATAATACCATTAACATTATCCAAAAGTCCACAGGCAAAATGCTTTCAATTGCCTATGTTTAGGAAATTGAAAGCATTTAACAAGGCTAAATATAATGGTGCGGAGACTTAGGAACAGTGTGAGATGAAGCTGGAAATGAAAGCAGAGACTCAATTATATGAGAAAGGTACATGGTATAGAATTCTAAGTCATGATGATAAGTTTGGATTTTAACCCTGAGAGCAAGTGAAGGATTTTAAGATGGGAAGGAATATGATTCGTTTTCACTGATTATGCAATTTCAAATTATTTGTGACAAATTATAATTTCAATTAGTTAAGTAAAATATCTGTTAAAGTCCACTGTCACCCAGAAATTATTTAAAGTAAAAACTTTTAATTGAATTCTCAAACCATCAAAGCATGAGTAATACAAACTATTTTCAAGCCAATGTTTTTAAAATATATCGACAGTTTTCTTAGAGAAGAATTTAAGGTCAGGAAGACAACAAAGCCTCTGTAGTGAGTGCTTCAAAGTATGACTTCACTCTTTAAAGCTTCTATAACTAGATACTCTTGGGATGCACATGGTATGGTCTCAGTTACCATTTCATAAACCAGGACCACAGAAAGTCACTGAATAATACTGTAAGTTGTACTGTGAATCATGATATGCTGGTAAATATATTAATATTACTGTAGATTTATAGGTCTAACTTCCACTTTTTATAGTGCAGATGATATAACCAGGAAGTTTTACTATGAGATGGTATCAAAATAGGAAAAAGCAACATTTAGTAATCATTGAGTTCTTCTGATTATTCAAAATGCCAACTATAAGAATGTAGATCTCTAATTGTTTTCCAAAGTAAAATGAAATAGGGCAAGGGAAGGTTTGTATCTATATTGTACATTGGTAAACTATAAAGTTTATTGAAACATACAACTGGTAAAATTTTTGAACTTACACCTTTTTGTGCCTAAATTTAATTATCTTAACTCAGGGCCTAAGAGAAAACATTAGGGTTACACCTGAGTGAAATATAATAAGTGGAAACCAGAAAAATCAATAACCCACCCGATTTAGTCACAATGCCAACCAAATTTTCCCAGAGCTAAATCTCAGTAATATTAGGTAAATCTACCCCTGATGTCTTTGGAAGCCAAGAAATATGAGTCAGGTGTACCAGGGATTTCATATTTAAAAAAAGACTGGTGATGTATATTTTTAAGTTTTTGTTTCATCATCTTTTGTAACTTCTCAGTGTTATTTTGGTTCACTCTGCTATCTGTCCACAAAAAAAACACACACATTTCAGAAATATATTTCCAAAATATATTCTTATTTCTATGAATAAGGGAAGAAGTGAAGTTGAGAAACATGACCTGTGATACCCATTTTCTTGTTGGCCATAAGGTAGGAGCCCTTCCCATCTTTAGAGGTAACCACATTTCTTGGCTAAGGGGGCAAGTCACATCTGTATAAATCATCCCTATACCTTTAATTGTCCCACTTTTAAGGACTCCTATGATTAGATTAGGACCAATAAGATAACTCAAGATAATCCTCTCACCTTAAAATTAGCCTAGCAACTTTCATTCTATTTCTTTTTGTTATATAAGGTGGACATTTTTGAGGATGGAGAAGGGGAGCTTTATTCTTTCAACTACAGTCCAGAAGGTCTAAAAGAAGGGTGCAATGAATGGGGCAGAGACCGAAAATGAAAGCCTGGTCTGAGATGACGTTGGAGAGGATACATAGACTTCGTAGTACTTTAAGAACTTTTGACTTTATTCTAAATGCAAATGAAAATCTACCAAAGAAAAATGATTACAAGGGGGGGGGGGGGTGTGGGACAGGGGCAGGTGATGATATGATTTGATATATATTTTAAAATGTTGACTACATCTGTATTCTGAGGAATAGGTTAGAAGGAAGAATAGGTGAGGTAGGAAGCAACCTGGATTAAGATGCTAAGCCAGTAGTTTTTTAAAGATATGAGTGTAAAAATGGTGGTAGTCAAAGTTGACAAGAGTAACTGGATTTAGCAGGGATTAAAACTGATAGAGATTTGTACATTCAAAGTTTTTTGAAGTATACCATGTATAGGGATAGATAGCATCTGGTGCAAGTATAGGCAGGGAGATTTTCACAGGGAAGGCTCAGATGATAGTGTAAGTATGCAGAAGGGTGCATATATATTTTGGGTAAAGCAGGGAGAATGGAATACAAGGAGCTGATATACAAAACATTTCTAAGCTGCAAATATGTGAAGGTAGAGAATATCCCCTACTCGTCTTTGTCATACTTCAATAAATTGTCCCCAGACTAAGTAAATCCGACTCTTGAGGAGGGGAGTTAAGAAATATGTATTTGCACAAGTTCTAGAGAAGCACCTCAGAGAGTCTGACTGCCCTTGATCTACAGACAAAACTTTGGAACAACCCTAGATGCCCTATGAAGATAAGAAATATTCAGTAAGTACATTGAAACACAGGTTCTAAAGGAAATATTAAAAAGATAAAACATAAATAAACAACAGTAACAGAAGTCAGCTCCTAATATTTATACTTAACATTTGGGCCTTTGAAATGTAATGTTTGTGTATATTAAACCATTTCTTCTGTATTCTGATAATGTTTATACTCAAAGTAATGAAAAAATAGCTCAAAATTATTTGATCTAGTTCTAGTGAAGCTTCCACTCAGAAAACAGTAGAGAGCTTATCTATTTTAGTTATTGTTATTTTCCCAGTGCTGGATAAATGTGTGACACATAATAAGGACTCAATAAACATCTATAGAATGAATAAATTATAACACAAATTGGAAACCTTCATGCTACGTGTTTGAGAATAACACTGTTAAACTGCACTAGCTTGGAAGGGAGAGGTAGATCCCAATACGTGTAAGACCTAGGGTTCCTCATCCGACAGTTTGTACATGTGATGGGGAGATTGACATATGCAAGACTTTCCATAGTACAAGGCAGCCTGTATTCAATAAAATGTAGCTAAAATTATTATTAGACACAAGTTCCAGTACTGTTTTAATAGAACTGTTACCTTTGGCAATTTATTTAACTTCTTGAACCCAGTTTAGTGTCTATAAACTGTAGTCACCACCCTTTTATATTGCATAAGTAATAAACGGGGTCATGAAGTTAAAACCTCTATTGTAGTGCTTGGCCCAGAGAAGACATCAATACATCGTGCATGGCTTTCAACGAGAACAACAAAAACACTCTAAGCCTAATAAAAGAAAAAGGAAACAGTTTGAAGAGACAAAGCAAGCATCAGGCCCAGACTCCACAATAGTTGTAACGGAAAAAATAGACAACATGCAAAAATGGTTGAGTAATATAATCAGAAAAATAGAAACTCTGATAGAATTAAAAAGAAATGCTAGAAATCAAAACCAATGTAATAGAAATGGAGTATACTTTTGAAGGACTTGTCATTAGATTGGAAATGACTTAGGAAAACATCAGTTATCTGGATATGAAAAAAAACACAAAAAACAAGAGAGAGAACAGAGTATCCAAGACCAATGGGACAATTTCAAATGGTTTAACATGCATAACAGAAGCAACTAGAGAAGAAAGAGATAGGGGAGCAAAATATATGGTTGAAGTAATAAAGTGCTGACATGCACAAAGCCACAGGTCCAAGGAATATCAGAGAATACCACTTAAAAAATTTCACTTAATCATATCATGTTCAAATTGCAGAAAACCAAAGATGAAGAAAAACAGGCCTTACCTATAGAGGAATAAGAAAAATAAATACATCAGACTTCTCATCAGAAACTATGAAAGCAGGGAGAGAATAGGGTGAAATACTTAGTGCTGAAAGAACAAAAACTCTACAATTCTATACCTATTGAAAATATCCTTCAAAAGCCAAGAAAAATATTTTAATAACAAAATACTTAAATATAAACTAACAAAATATGCACAGGATTTATATGCAGAAATTCATAAACTGATGATCAAAATGCAAAATCTAAATAAATGGAAAGATATTCTGTGTTTATAGATTGAGAGACTCAATAGTTCTGAAATGTCAGTTTTATCCAAGGTGATATGTAAATTCATCATAATTGCAATCAAAATTCCAGAAAATTATTATGAAGTTATCAACAAACATATTCTAAAATTTATATGGAAAGACAAAAGACCTTGACTTATCTACACATGGCTGAAAAGGAACAAAATTGGAGAAATATTTCCATTAACAGTGGCCAAGAGATCTGAATGGTCACTTTATCAAAGAAGATATGGAAATGGAAAATAAGCATAATAACAGATACAGATGCTCAATGTCATTTTCATTATGGGATTGCAAATTAAAGGAGCAACGAAGTACCGCTATTGTCAGAAAGAAAGACAAACCGAATGCTAATGAGTAGGCACCGGAAGCTCTCTGTGCTAATACAAAGTGGTAAAGCCACTTGGGGAGATAGTTTGGTTGTTTTACAGAGCTCTATATAGAGTCTTACCATAAGATTCAGATAATCACTCCTTAGATATTTTTCTCCTTGACCTAAAACCCTATGTTCATATAAAAACCTGCATGTGAATATTTATAGCAGCTTTCTTTCATGCTCATTAAATCAGCAAACTAAGACACTTTTCAGTAGGTGAATGGATAGCAGCTGTGGTGTATTCATACACTGGAATACTAGTGAGTGATAAAAATACATCAAAAGAAAATTTGCTATTTAAAAAGACATAGAGGAATCTTAAATGCATATGGATAAGTGAGAAATGTTCATCGGAAAAGGCTAGATACATGTGATTCCAATTTTAGGACAATCTGAAAAAGGTGAGGCTACAGAAACATAAAAAAACAACAGTGCTGCAGGGTTTTGAGAAGTGGGAAGGAAGGGTTGAGTAGGTGAAGCACAGGGTAATTTTAGGGCTGTGAAATTATTCTGTAGGATACTGTAATGATGGATATATAACATTATGCATTTGTCAAAACCCATAGCATTTATACCACTAAAATAAAACAATGTATATAAAATTTTTTAAATTATTTAGTAGTTTAAGTGATCCTGTAAAGGAATGCAGGGTAGACGAGAGTCTCTAAGTACGTTACAAATATATAAAACAGTGTTACTGAAGGGTATCTGGAGAAAGATGCTAAGCAAAGTACCTTTGGAAATGAGTGGAATTAGGAAGATTCAAGGCATAAGGAAGATATCTAATCAATAAACTTGTTTTCCAAGGGGTATGCCTTCATAGCTCCAATACCTCTGTAAATCTATATGGGAAGGGAACAGCATATTAAATGGATGGCTGAGGGCAGGGCAGAGTTTCTCACTGCTAGTGTTTGAATTTAGAGAAAGCAAGGAGAGGAAGCTAGAATGTTCCATTTGGTGTGAATTGGGGTTGGAGAAATCAGTATTAACTCTTATTATTTTAATATAGATGCAGATATTTACATATATACATATTTATAGATATGTGTACTAACAGATGGTAGTATGTATCCACATATTGTCTTTCTCTGTCAGCTGAGAAGACCTAAAAACCACACTTCATTAGTAACGGGCACAGCTGGTGCTGGATCTTGGTTTCCAATCTCATTCTTCAATAAAGCAACCAGGAATCCCAAGAAAAATGTCTCGTTCTAAGACTGAGGCAGATACATATTAGATGAGCTTGGAGCACCTTGCAGTATAAGAAAGCAAAAAAAACAGCAACCCCAAAACAAAACAAAATGGATAGGTTTATACCAAAAGGACACAGGCGTTAACTGAAGGAGCTCTTAATAGCCAAAGCTGGGAAAATTTGAGCAAAAAAATAAAGTTGTATTGGATTATAACCCAAAGAATAAAATAAACACCCATCAGTACAGACTGATATAAATTATTAAATGTAAATAGGAAGAAGAGACAACTCTCCCATGCGGAAGAATTCTAAATATTTTTTTTTGTAAATATCTCACTCTCAGAGTGGGGAACATCACTGCTAATTCCTTAAGTTTGAGTGGCACATGGTTACTCCCCCTTAATGGGCACAGTATAAAAAAAGAGAAAAACTTAAAACTTTATGGTAAAGAGACCTGACAAACATTACCTTAGCCAGGTGATCAAAATCAGCATCAACAGTAAGACATGCTGATAGCATACACACTCGATGTGATGTGATGAAAACGGCACTTCCTCTCTGTGGTCTCCTTCCCCCAAACCCATAACTACAGTTTAACCATAGCAAAATCACCCAATTCCAATAAAGGACATTCTAAAAATACCTGACAAGCAATACTCAAAGCTGTCAAGGTCACCCCAAAACAAGGAAAATCTGAGAAAGTGTCACAGCCAAGAGGAGCCTCAGGAGAGATGATAACCTAAGGCGATGATATCTTGAATGGGATCCTGGAACAGAAAGGGGACATTAGGCCAACATTAAAGAAATCTGCATAAAGGTCAACTCTAATTCATAATTAGGTATCAATGTTGTTTCATTGATTTGAACAAATACCAGAGTAATGGAAGATGTTAAGAGTAGGGCCGACTGGTTAAATAGTATATGGCACTATCTCTGTACTATGTTCTCATTTCTTCTGCTCATCTAAAACTGTTCTAACATACAAAGTCTGTTTAAAATATATCCATTCAGGTTTCTTAGGCCATCGTGACTCTCCTTAAATTTTGAGACTTCTGTGTTGCCTATAAGCCTCTAATAGGAATGCCTGTTATATATACAGCCCCTGCTCTGTTATATGCTGCCCTAGTTCCTTTCGCGGGAGGGACCACTTTCTCAGATCATAGATTTTCCCTCTACTCTTTGTTACTTTTGCTTATAACAAAACTTGAAACATTTTGCTTCAACATTCTATCATTTTAATAGCCAAGTTGGTTCAGCAGTCTGGTTCTTATAAGAGGCTGTGGCAAAAATAATTAATAACAGAAAATAAGGGGAACACCAATAATGATTTGGACCAGTCCTGGATTGCAGGCGTCCTTACCTGCAAATGTAAAGCTCACAGACAAGGTTGGATTCTTGACCTGAGACATTCACATCAGCCCCATTCAATAAGCAGAAATGCAGCAACATGTAAAGAAAACGAAATGTGGAACCTGAGGAGTCAAGAGGCTTAAGCTCTGATCAAATATCGGCCACATTCTGAGAGTTGGAAATTCAGTGAGCAGTTTTCATCTTTTGGACCTATTATTTCTACCTTCATAATTAAGGAGGGTAGGTTTAGATGTACCCCATGTTTTTCTCCCAATTATAGTAGTCTATGAATTTTATAGATCAACAAATAATAGTAGTGGTTTTTAAAAAGTAAAAGAGAAAAGAAAGGAGAGATGAACAAAAGAGAGATTCTAGTTATCTACTTTTACTGGTTGTATTCTTTATCTACTCCCAATGATCTCACAGAAAAACAAAACAAAAAATTCTGTATTTAAAATCATTTAATGATTTAACACTGAATTTTTAATAGAAGGTAAAGTCATGAAAGTATCTTTAAAAGTCCCACATGATCTGACTCTAGCATCATTTTACTCTACAAAGGTCATCTCTTGCCAGCCTCTCGTGGGTTTCCTCCGATTTGTACAGCTCTTTCCTGTTTTGGAGTTTACATACATTACTGGAAAACTCTTTTTCTAACTCTTTGCTTTTCTAATTCCTTTTCATAACTCAGAACTATTTTAGATCAACTTTTCTGAAAAGAATTCCTTGACCCTGAATCTTAACTAGGTCTCACTGTTTCATTGGCTCATTGCACCTTTTACATTTCCTCCAGAGCACTATCACATTTTCAATTAATATGTATGAGGTGGTTTTAAAATGTGTTTCCAAAATCTTTGAAACTCTTCCCATTGGGAAATGGGTCCTCCGTTCCCTTCCCTGGAAACCAGGTCAACATTAATGATTCACTTGTAACCAATCAAATGGATCTGAAGTGATACAAGATAAATTTGGGGTCAGAAAAACCCATAAAAGGTAATGCAGGTTCCATCTGACTCACCTCAGATGCTAGCTCTGCAGAATCCCAAACATCACATAAAAAGTCTGACTATCCTGAGAAAATCATGCTACAGAGGCGACCCATTGACTCCAGTCAGTAGCTGAGCTGCATTCCAAGCTGCCAGCCCCTTGGATAAGTCATCTTGAAGGTTACCCATGATTGTAACCCAGCCAACATCTGACTATAACTGCATAAGAGATCTCAGGAATGAACCGCTCATTTAAACCATTCCTAAATTATGATCCCCAGGATAAAATGTTTATGCCAATTTGGGGGGTAATGTGTTCCTCTTCTGTAGCAATAGTAACCAAAATACCAGGTATGTATGTGACTGTGTTTGATACTTTGTTATCCTCTATGCTGCAGTGTGTGTGTGTGTGTGTGCAGAGACTGTGACTATTTGCTGTATGCCCAGGACATAAGATGGTGCACATAAAGTCTTAATATTGAAAGAATGATGTGCGTGTCTCACAAAACATTCAAAATGTTTATTATAAAATGTTCACATAATACACTAAATATTAATCCTTTTATGAAGATACTACAAACATTTTCAGAGGGTTTTAATACAGAGCACCATTTAATATAGAGCACCACTTAGAAACATGCATGTTTGATTTTTAGAATGTATTTAAACAACACGACTGTGGATTTTATTGTTTCAAACAACTTCAACTACATTCCAATATCACGCACTGCTGGTTGGATTGTTCAATGGTGCAGGCACTTTGTAAAGCAGTTTAGCAGTTTCATAACATTTTAAACAGAATTTAATTTTTAAATTTACCTAATGACCAAGCAGTTATACTCCAGGATATTCGGAGAAATGAGAACATGTCCACGTGAAGACTTGTTTATAAATGTTCATGGCAGCATTATTATAATAGCAAAGAGTAGAAACAACCCAAATGCCCATCAACTGGTGACTAGATAAAATGTTGTATATTCATACAATGAAATACTATTTGGAAGAAGAAAAAGTGAAGTGCTGATGTATACTACAGCATGGATGAATTTCAAGACATCATGCTAAGTGAAAGGACCCAGGAACAAAAGACCATACAGTGCTTGCTTCCTTTTATGTGAAATGTTCATAAAACGAAAATCTATGTAGATAGGAAGGAGATTCATGGTTATCTGCAACTTGGGAGAGGAAAATGCAGTGACTACAAATGGGCAAGAATATTCTTTATGGGGTCATACAAATGTTTTAAAATTTGGTAGTTATGATGCTTCTACAATTCCATATTATTACCAAAAATTATTTAATTTAAAACATAAAATTAGTGAATTTTATGGTTTATAAATTATCCCAGAGAGCAAAGAAAATGTACCGCTCTATGACATTGCAGAGGTCAGATGCCAGTACTTTTGAAAGAAAGAGCGGTTCGAATTTTCTGGAAATTCTCAGAAACATATTCCTGAATGTGATTCATTTCAGGAACAAATTTATAAAACTTTTTTTGGTGAAGATAGATAATGATGTAAAACAGCAAGCTAAATACAAAAGTAGAAACTAAAGCAAAGGGAGAAAGACAAAATGTAATGAGTTAACTGAGAAAAATGGAAGCAATTTGTAGCAAATGGAGAGGAAAGGAAGCTTAGAAAAATCAACAATATATCAAATGATGCACAAACTAAGGCAGTTGCCTGAGCATGTTGTTTTACAACTGTCTTACAACACACTTCAAAAGTCCTGTGGTGAAAAACATATTAAGAAAGTGTGGCCCACCAGAGTAGAAAAACAGATACCTGAGCATATCTTGAAACAAGTGAAAACATGAAAATTGATCAAGAGAATGAGGCCCTGTCTGTGCGATAAATCAGATTCTGATATTACTCTCCAATGACAACTAAAAGTTAAAATAAACACATTAATAAATGCAACTGGCAAAGTTAATCCCCTTTTTTAAAACATGATTTCTCTTTGAAATGTATTATAATATTGAACAAGACAAATTTAAAAGAAAATAAATACCCATGATCATAGAAACTTTACATATTTTAAGAAATTGAATTCTAAATATAATCTAACTCATGAGTAATATTATGTCTTCTTTCAAGACTGCTACATTTCACACTAGCAAATTATGATGTAAAAAGAAAAGAAATTACTTGAGCTTTTTTTGTTTTATAATGTTACAAGAATGGTCACGTTAGAAAAATATCTTTGCGCCTGGCTTGCGTGGCTCATCAGTTGAGCATCGACCCATGATCCAGGAGATGGAGGTTCGATTCCCAGTCAGGGCACATGTCCGGTTTGTGGGCTCGATCCCCAGCAGGGGGTGTGCTGGAGGCAGCCAATCAATGACTCATCATTGATGTTTCTCTCTCTCCCTCTCCCGTAATCTCTGAAATCAATAAAGATATATTTAAAAAAAAAAAAAAAAATCTTTGTGTTTGAAATAATGAAACAACTCTTTGGGAGGAAACATCATTGATGAATGATCTATTCTGAATAATGATCTTTCCATATGTAGTGAGATCTTTAAAACTTGAAATTCATTTGGATGTAAATATGGCTCTTCTTTACTAAAATTTATACTAGTCTGAAGTTAAAGTTTTTTGATATCTCTGGATCACCATTCAGCCATATATAAATTTTCAGTCCAGGATATATTCATCAGTAATTTGGAGTTTTTTACTTACACTAAATGGAATCATATTTAATTTTTCAGAAATTGCTGAATAATTCTTCCTTCACTATTGGTTTTTATTTCTTGTTTCTGTCCTGTGGCTTGTTAGAAGTACCTTCTAATATGAGTTATAGCTAAACAAGATACCACAATAATAGGAGAAACAAGGCTTGTATAATAAGTAAATGTAACAGCATATGGCATGAAGTCAAGAAGGTCTGGACTAAAGACTTCAGAGTAGCCACTTGCTTTGCAAATGCAATAAAATGCATAGGATTTAACCCAATATTCAGAAATATTGCATATACTTGCTCTTATAAATAATCTATATGTTTTTATTAAATATATTGGGGTGAAATTGCTTGATAAAATTATATGTATTTCAAGTGTACAATTCTATGATACATTATCTGTATATTTCATTGTGTTTACTATCCAAAGTCAAATCTTCTCCCATCACCATATATTTGATCTTTGCCTTTTACTACCCCCAACCCCTTCCTTGTGGTAAACTCTGTACTGTCGTCTGTGTCCATGAGTTTTTGTTTACAGTATTTGTTTTTCTTGCTTGCTCACTTGTTGTTTTCAGTTTTATATCCCACATATGAGTGAAATCATATGGTTCTTGATTTTGCTATTTTTATAGGTTGAGTTTGTTGAAGTCTGAATAATTGATATGTAAAATGCTACTTCATCAGTGCCCTAAAGTTTTCAAAGGTGTAACCAATTTTTCATTCAATCATTCTGAAATATTTTTCTCAAATAAGATTCAATATGTGAAAAGGTACTGTAATTCTAATTATTTTCAAATATTTAACCAGTTTCTACATATTTACAATCCTCAATCTGCATTCTACTCTGTAATTTTCTCAGTTTGTGTTGCTTTTTTCCTTCTTAAACACAACTTTCTGAAGTTAAGAGCAGTGATCAAATAAGAATCTGAAAGTCAAATTGTCAGAAGAATTATATTATCTTCCTCCCACTCCTGCAGCTCATGCTGACTGTCTTTCAGAGTGACCTTGTTTATCTCCATAGATTTTAGCATTTGTGTGCTCAAACCTGAATTGTCTTCCTAGAATTTGGGAAGTTTTTTTTCTTCCTCTATAAGGATGGAAAAAATAATTCCTCACAAATCTTGTTGCTGTTAGAACATAGGGAAACCCTGAACCACAATCACTGGCTGAGAATTTCCCACCGTGTGCATTTCATGAGCAGTAACACTCATAGTGTCAACCATAGAGGAACGATGCTGCTGTCTGCTAATTCACATCAAACAACAATAGTAGAATATATGCATCAGTGAATCAAAGAATTTTAAAAATATATATATATATTTTGCCTGGCCAGGCATGGCTCAGCGTTTGAGCATCAACCTAGGATCCAGGCGATCGGAGTTCGATTCCCGGTTAGGGCACATGCCCAGGTTGCAGGCCAGGCAGCCGATCAATGACTCTCTCATCATTGATGTTTCTATCTCTCTATCTCTTTCCCTCTCCCTCCCTTAATATATAATAAAGATATGTTATATCTTTATTAATTTCAGAGAGAAGAAAGGAGAGGGAGAGAGAGAGATAGAAGCATCAATGATGAGAGAGTCATTGATCAGCTGCATCCTGCACGCTCCCTGCCGGGAATCAAGCCCATAACCCTGGCATGTGCCCTGACCGGGAATCAAACCGGGGTCTCCTTGATCATGGGTCGATGCCTAACCACTGAGCATACTGGCCAGGCTCAATGTATTTTTTATTCAGCTTCTCTATCCACCAAACAACTTCCTCAAGTGTCTTCTTAAAAACCAAGGATTAGGCTATTTTATGCCAACTTATGTAAACAAAGGGAACAATTTGGAAACATGATAAGATTAAAAGATGATGAGTTCATGAGTGCACAAGTGAGATCATAAGGAAAAATTAACAAATAAACTTCTAATTTAGAACTCTAACTTTTAAATATGTAATGTTTTAGGCATCATGCAAGTTAATTTAGAAATATTTCAAGAGTGTCTTATTTCTTGTATTGGGAGGAAATCGTCTAGAAAACTACCTCCTGAAACATTAATTTTATATGCCAATTGAGAAAACAAATCCATACTTTCAAAATAGCAAGAGCTACCATCAAGTAACATTTTTGTCTTATCACTAATGAATCTAAAGTTATTATAGAAATGAGAAGAGCTTGCAGTTTGTGTTAAAATTTTTACCATCCAGATTGTCACAGAGCTCTTACTTACAATGGAAACCAAGGGATCAACCCTAACTCCAGGAATTAGAAATTAGGAATTTAAGTCATGTGCCCCATAGTGCACAGAAGAAATAATTGTACATGGTAGAAACACTGGCAAATTAGCTCTTTTTTTATCTCAAAATCTGTGCAAAGTGTTAATGTCTGTGAATAAATGCTCTGAGCTAGCTGGTTGATACTAAGAGAAGATTTTAAATGAGAACTTACATGCAAATGGAAGCACAACAGTTGTTCTTTCTAATTTTTATGAGTCACGTAACAAATGACAGTTCTTTAATTGAAGTTAGAAGAAAAGGATAGTTCAGAAAAGAAATGTCTTAAGAATTTAATTCCCCTAGGTCTATTTCTATTCATTTGCTACAGTGGATTTGGAGAGCTGTAATAGGCAACAATACCAGTATAAAAAAAATTAGATGCTTGAAGTTCCTGTGACAGAGACTGTAATGTGTTCACCAAAACCAATTTCATTTTCCTATCACATACACCGTTAGAACATATTTTACAATTTTCCTTGCCTTTAAATGAAGTAATTTCCCGAGTCCTGGCCAATAAAATGTAAGAATGGTTTTCTATGCTTGTTTCAGGCCAAATGGTCAATATCAGGTGTGTTCTTTCTCCATAGTTGCCCCTATCTTCTGGGAGGGTGGAGAGGATGCTGAGGGCGTGGAGAGTGGTGGCATCATCAGGGAGAGTCCCTGAGGAGCCAGGTGTAAGCTGCTCAACTGGCACTGTACTTTGAGGTGATTGAATAAGCAGCTCTTATTTTCTTAAATCACTGACAAATCAAGATGCGTTTATAGCAGTAAGTGATAACTAAGCTAATAGAAATATTAGTTCTTTAGAGTGGAGTGCTGCAATAAAACAAACCCATAAAATTTTGACATTGGATTAGCCATTGGGCTCATAACAATGAAGTAGCAGGTTGGGAAGCTAAACATATATCATCAAATGCAAAATATTTAGTAATATCTCATTTACAATCTCCTGAAAGGCAGAAGCAGGGGGCCTGGAAAGTGGCAGGAAAGAGGAAGTGCACTTGTGTGTTTTTGACACTGCTGGCTGCCTCTCACAAGGTACTATAACGGAGAAATGAGTTAGTGCAGAAATCGACTGGATTTCCAAACAAGGTTAAAGAGAACATGACTGGCTGGAGAGCAAGAACTCTTAACAAATAGGAAAGTGTTTTAACTCTCACATGCTCATACTAACACTTGCCCTCTAGTCCACAGTCACTTAAATGTTTCTATTTAAGCAGTCCCTCTTTCTCTGGCAGTATCTGGCACACAGTGTCGCTCCTTCACTAAAGAGTGACAACATGTTTATATTACATTCTCAAGTGTTGCCAAGCACCCAGAAGGGTGTCCGGCATGTAACAGGCACTGAGAAAGATACCTGCCAAATGTATTTACATGCTCAAAGGATTAATTGAAAACAGATTAAAAAGAAAAGAAAAATTCTGTTTCTGTTCTGATAGTCTCGGGTGCACACGAATATAAAAGAGAGGCCATCCATACAAACAAATTATGGGAATGCAGAGAGGACTTGCACAGGTTACAGAGCACCATACACGGCCAGGTTCGCACACGTGCAAAATCACTACTGTGCAAAGTCATGCTGCCGCCCTTTGGTAAAGATGATCAGGAATGCGTGTGAGCAACAGGTTGAGGCTGCTGGCTCATTGCAGCGAGGAAGACAGCCCACCTGGCGTGACAAGGGGCAACTCAGTGAGAGGGTGTTAAGAGGAAGCTGTTTTACCATTTGGGCTCCCATTAATGATTCCGGAGAGGGTTTGGGAAGGAAGTGTATTTCCTCTCCATGAGTGCCGTTGGAAAGCAAAGATAATTCTATAACTGTATATCTTACAATGTTTTATGTAGATGGTGAGAGCAGTGGAGTAGGACTGAAGCTGCCGTTGGTAGTGAAGCACCAGTAACGCAGTGAAAAGGGGAAGGCCTGGCGGTTGCCGTGGTCTGCACAGGGGGCTTGTTCTTGCCCATGCTGGGGCATGATTAAAGAGCTGCATCGCTTTGGTGCCCTTCCACCACGATTTAGAGCCTGTCTGAGGTTGGCAATCTCTGAAATTGTTTATGTTCAACAGGAAAAAGCCGTGGCTTACCTGTCATGGATTGCTCTTTTCTTTCTTAGGCACACGTTTGCCAATGAGAAGTGATGATTGTGGAGGGAAACTGAAAATATAAAAATCATAAAAACAGTGCCATTTTCAGATAAGGAGAGTGATAGGAATTCTAATACCATAAATTTAAAATCTCAACATATTTCAGAGCATCCTTTTCTGAAGTTATCCCTTTCTCAAAAATAAATAAGAAAATAGTAAAGTTATAAAGTCATTAATGGCTACTGCCAGCCTTTGTTTTCTTCCAAAACACCTCTGTATGTTCAGAAAATTTTTCTTACAATAAGTTAATGAAGCCAATTGAAATTCCCAGAAGAAAAATTTCTCTTCTCTATCCCTCCAGTATGAAATTTCATTCTAATCAGTGTAATTTTCTGGATAAAGTAACCAGAGTATAACATATATAAAGATGCTTGGCTTCCCTTTCCTTACAATTTAAAATGGTGCTTCGAAAATAAAAAATAAATAAATAAATAAAAAATAAAAAAGATGATGCCTGTGCATGAAGATAGATATATTGAAAATAAGCAACCAAAATTTCATTAAAAACCTAATGCATATAAAACAGAGTTTTCAAATCAATGGTGCATTTCATCTGGAGTCAGTGTCAAAAATGAGAGATGATGCCTTAGTGACTTATTGAAGAATTAGACAATTTCTCTTGTGAGTTCTGTACTGATAAGCACCCAGGGAAGACTATTAAAACATAATACACATTTGTCCCATGGAGGCAAAGAGTAAGACTCAAAATTAGATCAAGATACATGATCGAAAATTTCCCTGTGGCTCCTAAAACCACAAAAGTAATTTGGCCTCCCTGAAACCACGAACAGATAAGCCTCTCTTCCATTTATACTTTGATAACAGATACCACACATTATTGGATCTAGGTTTTGTAATTCCTTCTCACAGTGGAGTCCTAATGCCTTAGTAACAATTCTAACAGAAAGTCAGGATCCGCTTAGGGGATAATCATTATGAAAGGATGAATTGTGATTCCAGAGCAGTAAAATGTGTGGTTACAGACGGCTATGATCCTTTGCCTTCTTTTCTCTAAATAACAAGCAAAAATAAAAATACAGAGGTATCCCCTATGTTCTTCTTTTGTATGAAAAAGAGGTTAATTCTTTCTATTTTTTTAGCAAATATTAATCTGGTAAAATCTTTACCTCTTTCACAGTTTTTTTTTTTTGTGTGTGTTTTTTTAATGTAACCGATAGAGACCATTTGACCCTATATATAGAGTGACTTTTTTTATTCACATATTTAATATATAGCAATTTCCTTTTTCTGATTTATTTGACTCTTTGGTGTTCTTTATTATATTAATAATTTTTTTAATATTATAGTATATTTTTATTACTTAGATAAGCCCTTTATTATCATGGTCTATTTTTAATTAAAAAACTATAGACTTAAATACTTTATAAGTATAGGCACACATTTAATGTACTTTATACAGTACATTATTTTTTTTCTTTTGTGCTTGTCTTTCCTCTCCCCATGTCTTTGTTCTACCTAAATTCAACAAAGTTCTAAAAAAAATCTCGTATGTGTTCTTCCATATATTTAAACAATTATTTTTTCATATGCATATTCTGTGAGTCTCTCTCTGTGTGTAAACATTATTTTTTTAAAAATGTCATGTTAGCATAAATTAATGTATGCCCAGTTTAAGAATACATGAATTTAAAAGTACACTAAACGAAGCATTACAGCATTATAATCATAGCCCAGCATCCTAGGGATATTTTATCGTAATAGATCATATCATGACAGCTAAGTCACATGTACATTTGAACATATAAAGAAATAAATACATCAAGTATAAATGTCAGTTTTAATTTTTTGAAACAGTGATTTTTAACACAAGAAAAAAATAAAACATTTGACTAGAAACAATGATTTTAATGGGATTATGATTAAAGTTAGCTGCCTGTCTAGAATATGGATTTGTAAGTGTTTAGCAAGAATAGCAATAGAAATCTTGAGCTTGGATAAATACATTTCTCATATAAGCTTCTACATGCATTATCTGCATTACTCACCGCACAAACTCAATGATGCAACCAATAATAATTTTTTAAGATTATTGTTAGATTACCTTTAAAATCTATAGCAATCTAGGGCCCTCAGAAACTGCTGCTTCCAAGAAATCTGGACTATCCATGCTGGAGATGTATCACAGAGGAGGCTCCTGGCCGACAACCCCAGCTAATGGAACATGTAAGTGAAGTAGTCTTGGGCCATCAAACAAGGGTCAGCTGTCTGAAGGTGGCCGCTGAATGAGTAATACATGCCACCAGACCACCAGAAGAAATACCCAGAGGATCCCAGTCTAAATTACAGAATCTTAAACACATACATCTATCTTTCTTTTGATTAGTATATCTCTCAATCCTTTTATTTTTAAGTATGTGTCTTTATATTTAAAGTGAATTTCTTATAAACAACATACAGTTGGATCTTGTTTTTTGATAGACTCTTGCAGTCTGTTTTTTTGTGGGAAGTATATTTAGACCAGTGACTTTTAAAGTGATTATTGACATC
This sequence comes from Miniopterus natalensis, assembly GCF_054644295.1. Lineage (NCBI taxonomy): Eukaryota > Metazoa > Chordata > Mammalia > Chiroptera > Miniopteridae > Miniopterus > Miniopterus natalensis. The sequence goes on from NC_142094.1 coordinate 31,553,908, forward strand.
TTTGGATTAATGTCTCCCATATTTGTTACTGTTTTTTTATTTATTGCCTTTGTTTTTTGTTTCTATTTTTTAATCTCACCCTTTCTGCCTTCTGTGGTTTTAATTGAGTATTTAATATCATTTTATTTTCTCTCTTTCCTTAGCATATAAATTAAACCTAAAAAATTTTGTGGTTGCCCTAGAGTTTTCAATATATTTTTAAAACTAATATTGTCCCACTTAAATAACACTATACCATTTTATAGGTAGTACACAAACCTGTATCAAAGTATGTTCTCCCTGTTCCTTCTACCACTGCTGCTCTTCATTTCACTTATTCATAAGCTGTAATCACCAAATGCATTGTTGCTATTATTTTTATTTTAAACAAATGAGTTTTTGTTACATCAAGTAAGTCCTAGCTTGTGCCCTTTAAGAGGAACACCTGGGACTCCAGCTGCCCCCAGTCTAACTCAGCCAAAACCCCTGCTGGTTTTGACGGCCCAAAGTTATGGGGACCCCTCTTCCTGGCATTGGAACCCTGGGCTGTGGAGCCTGGTGTGGCTGGGAACCCTCAGCCCTCCCTCCTCAGGGGGCGCTCTGCAGTGGAGATAACCCTCCTGATTACCAGCCAGGTCTGCAGCTCTGCCCGCCCACCAGTCTGAATGTGGCTGCTTCTTCATACTCTTAGTCACCGGACTTCTGTTCAGCTAGATTCCAGGCGGTTCTCAATGGTGGTGGTTCTGTAGCTTAGCTGTAACCCTCTTTACAGAGGGTTAAATTTTGTTCTGACATGCGTGTAGTTTACTCACATTTGAATCTGACCGTTATAGAGCTTGTTTTTAAGTTTCTTTAGTACAGTTTTGTCATTTCTTAATGAAATTTATTGGGATCACATTTGTTCATAAGATTATATAGGTTTCAACTGTACAACGGGATTATGGTCTTTGTTATATGTTGACTCTTCTCTCTTTTTCCCTCTTTAACATCTAAAGCCTCCATTTTAATATAAATTATTTCCTTTTAGCCTTCTCTATTACTAACAATCTTGGATTTATGACATGAAAATATTTTTTCATAAAGTTCACCTTCCTCACCCCTTTACAAGGGAAGAATTACAAATTTTATTATTGTTTGTTTGCTTCTGTGATCTTCAAGTTATAATACCTATTATCTGAGTTTTAAAAATAATCATTCTATTATAGTAACCCATCATCTTAAGTTTCCAACAATGACTTCAATAACTATATTAAATGTATTTTATTTTGACATCTCAGCTGTCATTAAAATAGATGCCTATTTTGAGTTTGTAGAAGAGGTTTACATGGAAAGAGTAATGCATATTTTACTAAATTTATGGTGCAAAATAGAAGGAAGAGTATTTTAAGCTGTTAGTGTTAATTGTACATTTTGGGGATGAGTAATAAATATGTGTTGGACAAATAGCAATTGTGGCATAACATAGAGTAATGAGCAGACATCAAAAAAGATTTCCAATAAGGTAATTACCTCTAAGATAGTAGGTTTCCTTTGAATCATAGTGAAGTTTTCTTTCAAGTACTTGTCAAATACTCATTCGTGTATATTGATTTTATGGCACATTTTTGGGGCATGCTTTCTCCTTCATTTCTATAATGAAAACATACTATTAAGTGTATTTTAGACTGCAGACTGAAATGGTTATGTTTTAGCATTGTAATATGTTGTTAGAAGTTTCTGGAAGCCTGTGAAAAGTAAACACATGGTGCACATTGAAATGTGTAGTCAGAGAGCATTCAATTTGGTTATAAGAGGGTTGAGGACCAAGAAGAGAAAAAGACTGAAACAGTTGAGAGATAAGAAATTGAATATTTGTGCAAAAAAATAGTAAAAATAAAACATTAAGAATAATACCTTAAAGTTAAGATATGTAAAGAACACTACAGTCTTACAAATATCAATATTTTATTTGCCAAATGATTGCTTTGTTTAGACAACATCATATAGAGTATCCAATGCCTTACATAAGATATGTGATATTATATAGGAGGGAATATGGGAATTTACTCAGGTCATGAATGACTATGAAGAGCACAAAATTAGGGCATATGAGGATAATGAATCCAACATAATGCAGCACCTCCGTACGCCACATAGTGATGTTTCAGTGAACAATGACGCACATATATGACTGGTGCCAGAAGATTGTTATAGAGCTGAAAAATTCCTATCTCCTAGTGGTGACATAGCAGTCGTAACATCACAGCACAACACATTACGTGTTGGTTGTGACATCGCTGGTGTAAACAAACAAACCTGTGCAGCCAATCCTCTAAAAGTATAGAACCTACAATTATGTATAGTACATGATAATAAATGACTGTTATTGGTTTTGGTATTTACTATACTTTACTTTTTATCATCATTTTAGAGAGTGCTTTCCCTACTTATAAAAAAATTTTTGCTGTGAAACAGTAGGCCATGTTACCCTGGCAGCAACCTCATACATTTTGTGTTGACCATGTCTATTGATTTCATATTTTCTCTTCTGATTGATTTAATCTCGTGGTGTTTTATACAGTAACATGGTGTACAAGCTTGCAGCCTAGGAGCACTAGGCTACACCATATAGGAGCAATGGGCTATACCATCTACGTTTGTGTACACACCTTGGGGATGTTCACACAATGAGGAAATCACCTTATAACACATTTCTCAGAAAAAATCCCCATCATGGCTGTAAATAGAAGAAAGATATTCAGGATCCATGGGGGTTTCAGAAGAAGGAGAGGTTGCTTCAAACAAAAACATTTTTAGGAGAAAATTAATTACTTCAGCTGGATCTTTAAGGACACAGAATTTCTTCATACAAAGCTGAAGTGGGAAACAAGGAAAGGGAGTTGAGATGTGAAAACAAATTCACAGAATCTAGTAACTATGACATACATTTAAAAAAACTGAAACTAATCTAGATTTATTGTAATTTACTATTTAAAAATGAATAGTGCCCAGTAAGATTAGGGAAAAAGTCCCCTTCCACAAATATGGAGGGGATAGATACAGGGATTAAAAACTTGGGAGATAATGTGATTGTCACAGAGACCATTAAAATTCAGAATTACTACTATGTGAGCTGCTATTACCTAGTATAGTTACTGTGGCCCTTTTGAATGAAGAACTATTCTGGTCTGGGGAAATCTAGTGTAAAATAGCACTGTCCTTTTCTAGAACGTGGATGAGATTCCACAACATGGTGATTGCAGCTTGATTCAAAAGGGGAGCGAAAAATGGATAGAACTGTAAACATTCAAATACCAGTCAAATACAAGAGTTGACAGAAAGGGTTAGAATTAATTTGTACATTTCTTTTTACATGTAGAATAGAATCTTAAAAGAAATATGAAATTTGGGGGCAATAGGTTAAGGTAGAAGAGAAATTTGATTTGGAAAATTTTAATTGAAGTTTTTGGTAAAAATAACTCTTTGGGTAAAGCTGTCCATGGAGCACTTTGTAATGTACTCTGAATAGGAATGTTCAGGAATAGGACTAATTATCCAAAAACTGGAAGAATGTTTATAAAAGTGTCCATGATGAGATATGAGTGTGTGCCCCTCATCATCAAAAAAAAAAAAAAAAGTCAGAGATCTCTAATGCAAAGAAGTTATATCCTTTTAGAAGACATATTATGTTGATAAGATATAAATGGTGAAGTGCTATTTTTAATGGAGTTTTCAGGGATATTGAAGAATAGGTCTGGGATATTGAAATTAGGTCATTGTTTAACAGGCATTCTTTAAAGGAGAGATTCTCTGTAACAGAGACGATTATTTGGTTCTCTTTAAAAGTATTATTTCAGGTGTCCTTTAATGGCCAAAGTGAAGCCTGGCATGCTTTACTGTTAATGCAGAGGAAGGCTGGTACTACAACCTAACACCTCTTAATCTTGTTTTCAAGAGAGAAAAATGTGACACAATGAACTCTCCTGGTTTGTTTTTGTTTTTGTTGTCATTGTTTTTCCTCCGGTTTTAAGGATCAGAAAAACTGGTTAAAATCTCATATTCCAACACATTAACTCCAGTGCCTTCTTTCTGCTGGCCAAGCAAATTTTAGAGGCTGAAATTAGATTCTGAGTTTTACCGAATCTTGTCCTAGATGGTTACATGCTAGGCTAATGTTTCAAATTTGCATAATTCCATTGTAAAGTGCAAACTACTTTTCTATATATGAAAGCATTTTACTATGAGCATGAGTCTGTCCTCAGAATGGAACCCCAGCTGAAATATTTATAAATTTGAGGTCCCCACACTGTAGAATGAAAGGCATGTTAGTTCCTCTTTGAGGTTCTATCAGAAACACCTAGGATTTTTTTTCTTTTTTTTAAATTTTTATTTAAATTTATCTTTATTGATGAAAGTATTACAGATACCCCCTTTTCCCTCCCCATTGATTCCCTCCACCCCATATCCACACACCCCCAGGCCTTCCCCATACCAATGTCTATGCCCATAGGTTATGCTTATAAACATGTAAGTTCTTTGATTAATCTTCCCCCACCCACTCCCCCTCCCCTGCCTTCCTTCTGAGATCCTTTAGTCTGTTCCATGCTTCTATGTCTCTGGACCTATTTTGTTCATCAGTCTGTTTTGTTCATTACATTCCACGTATGAGTGAGATCATGGGGTACTTGTCTTTCTCCGACTGGCTTATTTTTTTCTCTCTTGCTGATGTTCCGTGTTCATTTGTACCGTATTACCTCGTAGATCGGTTGCAAACCCATAGGCCTCTGGCCTCAGGGAAATAATGAACATGGTTGAGAAGTGCGTGCTTCATGATGCAGCAGCTGCCACTCATTTCTGTTGCTAATAAGGCCTGACCTGGAGATCATGGAAATGCTGGCAGGCCCATGCTTTTCTCCCATAGGCGGCACCAGCCCTGTGTGACGATAAACCGAGCAATCCATAGGGTCAGCTCACAGGGAGAAGTGTGGACAAAAATAGCCACAAAAAATGTATTTTACTCGTTTTTATGGAAAAAAATAAAAATTAAGCAAAATATGTAATTGAAAAATAAAAAATAAAGATTTGTGAAATGGAAAAAAATCAATTTTGTTGCACACTGATTCAAACAGGAAAGAAAATTAAGAATTGAATATTTTTAATGTTTAGTAAAATATAGAGATGTTATATTACCAAAAAGGCTTTAAACCAAAGGATGTTTTTCTTTGTGATAAAAATAAGATGTTGTAAAAGAAATGTACAGTTTCAAAAAAAATGTATCTATGCTCATTTCAATTCTAAATTAAAAATGTGTAAATGCCAAAAAAATTTGTTACTACGTATTTGTAGAATAGTTTTAACTAATTGAAGTATTTAATTTAGACAAACATTCCTGGAAATACTTAATGATTTCTTTAGATAAAAATGTAAATTTTCACGTGATATTCAAAACTAACTTGAATGCCATAGATAATTTGGAATTAATACTACTTTTTGAGTTAGGCAGCTTTAATGCAAATAACTTCAATAATAATTAACTTCAATTGATATAAAACAGGGTAAAGTGTCTGCTACATAGCATTGAGAACACCTTGTGTTAAAAATAGATTTTTTTCTTTTCCATATGATCCGGTAAGGCAAAATGCATTTGTCATGACAACTGGATGATAAATTTAGACTGAATAAGTTTTAAATACATCAGGATATAAATTTTTTAGTAGTATCCATGGTATTTAAACCATGGCTTTTCCCCTCTCTCTTTTGCATACTTTTAATCTATTTCTAAATAGGCTACCTAAAATATATTTATTTCTCTGGCATTCAGATATATACTTCTACATGTTTAAGTTAATTATATATCTGAATTTATAAAAATATATAAATGAGGCAGATGTTTGAAAAAATATTAAACAGTTGCATCAGCATAAAGTGTTTTTCTAGATGCTATTTTGTAAAGACATTGCTACCATCTTAGAATACAATATCTGTATATTGTGCAAGTCCAAACTTTTGCAGGTAGCATTTATATTAAAATAATCTATTGATACATTTAATCTAAGTAGCTGATAGCCTATTATCACATTTGTGCAATGAGATAATAAAGAAACAAAATTCTATACTGCAAACAACCTTCTCTTTAAGTATTTACTATAAGGTCTCTAAAATAGGGAAATAAATATTTTAGTATATTGTAATTAAACAAGCTACCCAGAAAATAATATTGTAAAATATATACTCATTTGGGAAGCATATTTTTATTAAAATGAGAAAATGTTACATAATCAACACTGGTATTATTAAAGAAATTCTTCAGTATTTTTCAGTTAACCTTGTTTTTTAATGTGATTACAATAATAAGACTAAGAACTCGGTATGAATACATTGGCTCAGTTAATGTTCACCAACCCTGTCTGAGATCAGCAGTTTGCCCAAAGCCGTATAAGTGGAATCTCAATACCAGGATTCTCACCTGGATGTTTTTGACTCCAGACTGGCACGCAATCTCTCCTCATACTGCCTTCGTTATGACAAATGAATTAACAATTAATACGAAAACATTGCAATTAATCTTCAGCTATGCTGAAGGAGGTATTGTCTTTAACCTGAATCAAAGAATAGGAACACAATTAAAACTATCCCCTAATTAACTGTAAAGTTTTCTTCAATGACTGATTACATGCAAAGATAATTTTAACACCTGAAATAAAATTGTGGTGCCATTGTGACAATTAAGAGACACACTGCTAATTATATGGAGGAGGCCCTCAGAATCCCCAGGTTAAGCTCATAGACAGAGTAAAATTAGAGAATCTAGAGAGACGCCACAAAACTAAAATTTGCCCATATTTCACCATGCAAGGTAATCATTTAAAAAATGTAAATGTATTTCCTTCCCTTTAAATTTCTTTTTTCTCTATTCTTCATAAACTTAAAAAAAGTATCTTTATTGTTGAAATTTTTACAGATATCCCCTTTCCCCCCACTGATCCCCTCCACCTTGCATCCCCCCCAGGGCCTTCCCCAGGCTATTGTCTGTGTCCCTGGGTTATGCAGAGAAGCATCTTTCTTTGATTAATCTCTCCCCACCCTCTCGCCCACCCCTGCCTTGCCTCCTAGATTCGAAAGTCTGTTTCCTGCTTCCATGTCTCTGGATCTATTTTATCAGTTTATTTTGTTCATTATTTTCCACATATGAGTGAGACCATGTGATACCTATCTTTCTCTGCCTGGCTTATTTCCCTTAGCATAATACTCTCCAGGTCCATCCATGCTGTCCCAAAGGGTACAAGATCCTTCTTCTTTGCAGCTGCAAAGTATTCCATGGTGTAAATGTCCCACAGCTTTTTTATCTACTTATCTATGGATGGGCACTTGGGCAGTTTTCAGATCTTAGCAATTGTAAATTGCATTGCTATGAACATAGTTGTGCATAACTTTTTTAATGAGCATGCGTGCATGTGTGTTTTTATGTGTGTGAATTGGCTTCATATGGATGAAATACTCTATATTTAGAACTTAATATCACATAATGACAATTTACCTGTTCCATTAAATATTCATTGAAACAATGGTTTTAATTAACTCAAGATAATTTTGCTATTTTATTAAGAGCTCTTTGGGAGCAAATCATTTATATAAGAAAGCCTCAGTTATATTAAAATAATAAGGTACTTTTATTTAATTACTATTTGGTTCTATATTTAGTAGAGTATTAGATAGAGCTGCCACATCTCCTTCTCTTGGTAGAGTGGCCTTATATAGGAGGTGTCCTCTAGGTTCTAGTGGCACAACCACCCTTTTCAACTAAGCTGAGCAATTTAGGTGCACCTCTCCCTGCACTTCCCCGTATACACCCTCCTGTTGTAGTTGAGCCTTGATTGCTGTTGCAAGTCAATGGATGGCCTCACTCACAGGCCAATCACAGACAAAGACTGACTGTGACCACCGTGGATGATCAGCTGTGCAGGGGCCCATGCCACAGAGCAGGATTTCAGCAGGACTCTGGTGCTTGCTGAGTCTACCCTTTGAGTGTGTCCATGTAGAAGAGGTTGGATGGTGGTCTCAAGCTGTCTACCAGGTGCACTAGCTCTGGAAGGCACAGGCCAAAATCAGCCTCTACCTGTGTTTTGCTAGGGGCCACCCGACATGAACTACAAAGCATCTGCAGGTGGCTGCTACTTTTGCTGGGTGTGGACATGTCCAGGAGAGGCCAAGCTGAGAACCAAGAACAGCCACCACTGGTGCTGGGCTTGGGTCCACTTAGCAAGAGGTATGGGACACACAGAGGCCAGAAGCTGCTTATTTTAGAAATTCTAGGAAAGTCTGAAGCATGAGCCAAGACAGGCCGTTCCTATGGAAAAGCTACTGGAAATAGCTTGGGTGGGACTGTAAGTTGGGTGGTGAGTGGTCTCAGGAAATCACTAGAGCAGGGAAAACAGTGATAGCCAGGTTGATAGAGACTCAAGAATGTCACCCCCCCCTGCCAGCTCTGTGGAGGGAGGGCTCAGAAAAGGAACAATGGCTTCTACTAGCACTTCTGGCTGGGAGAAATCAGATAAACCAATGAGTGCTTGAAATCCAAATTATTTCCTCCCAGCATCCTCCCTGCCTTTTCCTCAATGTGTTTGATTTTTTGGATTTATTTAGCCAATAAGCTTTACCCTCAACCTTTGTGGTATACTACTTAGATTAGGATATCTGACATATTTAACTGAAAGAATCCTAAATAATTATATATACATTTTGGTTCTTCATTGCAATGAAGTAAATGTAGGCCACTTATTTCTGCTTGAGGATTTAAATACAACTATACATCCTGCTCATCATATAGGAATACATACAAAAGCATGTTTTTCACCTGTTGAGCCAATGGCCAAATCTTGCATAATTTTTTAAAATTTAATTTGTCTTTTACAATCAAAATTTCAAAACCATTCAGATTTTCTGCATTTCTTGAGTGTTGTCTCTGTTTAATTTTATTGTTGGTTTAATTTAGCATTAAAGTTCTTTACAAATGGTATTTTAATATTCTGTTAATTGCAGTAAGAGCCTTTTAAAAGTAACATGCAAATGTAGGCACAAGACAAATAGCTTTCAATGTCTTATTATTAATAGATGGCAACATATTTTTGACATCTGCAGTGTAATTCTTATTAAGATTACTGTCAACAAGCTACAGCACATCTTATCAAATGGCAATGTAATATACAGTGGTTTCTATTTCTAATTCTACAGCGTTCTTTGCAGCCCTATCATTTCTATTTTATTGCAGTTGTTAAGCAGGACAAGAGTATGATATGCAAGCTAATGTTTTACTACCATTTCACAGTGCACACTTAGTTACAATCATTCATTTTATATGGTCTTAGTATATATAATGAAGGCTGTTTCCCAGAATTACAATTTTGTCAGTGTATAAAATAAAATTATGCTTTAGTTTAAATTGTGATGAAACAAGAAATAGAGGATGAGTCTGATTTGATTATCAAGTATATCATTTGCATAGGTATCTTAAGGAAGCTAGTTATAAAACTGTATATTTATAATGTGGTTGCCTAAGACATTTGGTAACTGAGACATAAAAGTATGAAGATATGGTACTGTATTTTGTCTCTAAAAATCGGGCTAACGTTTTAGAAAATAAAATATTTAGGCATGTAATGTTAAACTGTGATAATTTATAATATTTAGTAGTCTACTTTTCACCTTTGTATTACTTTACTAATGAAAAGAGATAGATTTCTACACTGTGAAAAGTAAGGTTAAAGTATTTGAGAATTAACATTTTTTTAGTTCTGATTATAAAAAAAATTATTTTTAAAATGCATCCACAATTGAGAATTAATTCCTACAGAGTTAATTTACATGTAATTAATATAATTTCAACATGTTTTATCTTGATTCAAAACAGGAGTCAGGTGTGAAAAGGCGTACCATTGGGATTAATATTTTAGGCTCACTTCTTTTTTTTTAATCTTCACCTGAGGATATTTTTTCCATTGCTTTATCAGAGAGAGTGGAAGGGAGAGAGAGAGAAACGTTGATATGAGAGAGGCACATTGACTGGTTGCCTCCCACACATGCCCAGACCAGAACTAAGGACTGAGCCTACAAACGAGGTGCATGCCCTCGGTCGGATTCAAACCTGGGACCCTTCAGTCCAAGGGCCAAATTCTAACCACTGAGCCAAACTGACTAGGGCCAGGCTCACTTGTGTTAGCAAGTTGCTGATTTCACAAACACAAAATCCAAGAATGATGAGACTTTGTTTGTTTAAGCAACTATTAAAAAATGAAAGCCACACCTTATCAGAAGTAGAAATCATTACTATATTTTAAATGTTAAAACCTGCATAACACTTTAATAAATAATATTTGAAGATACAATAATGAATTGCTATAAGTGGATAAAAAAATTTATGAAGGTTTAAAAACTGATTTGGCTCTAGTTCTTGTATGAGACAGAAAATTTATGAATGACATTTAAATTATTTAAAAGAGTGGGTAAGGCAACCTGAACTACAACATATTACTGTGATAATTGTCTTCTCCATCTCATCACTGCTCCCTTGGTAAAATAAACTTAATAATTCAAGACAACTCTTTAAATCATGCAAGACATTTTAGTTAGTACTTATTAACATTAGGGATATTTAAACTGCAAGTCAGCGAAAATCCAGGTCAAATATGTTTTTAAAAAAAAAAGAATGCATTTCCACATACTATCTAGATTATGGGAGGTAGGTCCTTACCAATCTAAGTTAATTCAGTGTTTAAAATTATAATATCTCAGAGGCTTATATTTTGTATGTTGCTCTTTTCCTGTGTGTCAGCATTGTTCTCGAGGCAGTTACTCTTCTGGTTGCAAGAGATTCAGACACATTAAGGCATCAATTCAGGATTTTAAAAATCTCCAAAGAAAGAAGAAACTTTGTTTTTATATAGTCTCATCTTAACTCCCTCAATAGACTTCCTCACATGTTTTTTTTTTTTTGTCCAGAACTGAGCCAAGTGCCTTTGCCAAACCAATCACAGGCAAAGGGAATAAAAATACATATGGCACTGAGTGCAGATTCTGTCAAGCACGTGGCGAAGTGCAGAAGAAGGCAAATCTGAATGAATTTTGAACTTTTGCAAAGATGTAGAAAAGGGAAGTGGATGTGTAGTAAGCAATAAGTAATGTCCCTTACAAATCACATCTAACACTTCTTTAAGTGATGATATTGGTCTAGGGAGAGATGTGGCGTTACAACTTCACATACAATTTGCAAACAAAAGAATCTCAGAAATATTTCAGATATGCCCCAGTGTACTTTTGAAATGTGTGTTACCATTTAATTGTTCTTATTTATTAATGATTTTGTTTTATTGAAATGAAGTTTGCCTTGTTTATTCATATAAAAGTATTTATAAAAATCTTTTTCTCTAGTTATATTTTTTATTTACATAAAATTGTAAAAAATCAGTAACTTAAGGCACATTTCTTTTTAAAGATCAGACACCCATTCAAATGAGCTTAAAGTAAAAAAAAAAATGTATATAAGATTTTTATAAGAAATTTTTATTAGGCAATCCTCAACCAAACACATATTGAATCAAAACATGTATTTGAAAGGGAAATGAGCTGAGGAATTTGTTCCAAAAATAATTTTATGATTAAATACGTGACACCAAAGATGAGAACACAATAAGAAGGTCCTATCAGATAAAAGAGAAAATCTTAAAATAATAATATTGAAACTATCAGAAAATGGGATAAGACTAGGGAAAAAAACAAACTATTTAATGGAACAAAATAGGGAGCATAAAGAACCTATATGTAAAATGTTTAGTCCTTGGTAAGGTGGCATTTCAAATTGTGGACATAAAGCAGTCACTTTGAACAGAAAGTATTGGCTGAGTTCAGTACTGACACCCTTGATCGTTTTACATTTCACTCTAAGAGGCATCTCAGCTTCACAAATCCAAATGGAGCTTTTAATTCCTCCCAATCTACCCTTTCCCATTTCAACAAAAGATAAAGCTAATTCATTACTCAAAGTGAAAATTTTTCTCTCTTCCTCAATCTTAATACTAAATTAATTACAATAAAAAAGAAATTATGCTATCAATAACATAATGAAAGAGATCTATAGGATTATATAAACATAAAGGTCCTGATAAGAGCTTTAAGTAGTATAAGCAGGAAACAAAATAACACAGTCATGTTTGCATGTAATTTTATAGAGAGACTGATAAAATAAAAATAACTGGAATTAAAGACAGCAGATTATTATTGGCAATTGTTCCTGGTGTGACAGGTGACTGTATATCTTAGTTTATCACTTTCTCTTCCTGGCTTCCTAGGAGGACCACACTCCTCAGTGTCACTTGCAGTTACAATGTGGCCATAGGACTAGGCTTGTTTCTGAAAAAGGGGATGTGGCATGAAAGTGATATAAGCCACTTGCAGTACTGGCCCCTTGAAAGCATTAGATACAAACATCCAGTAATAACCACGGAGGCCCTGTATTCCAGTTGGAGCAGTTACAAGATAGATGAGGGCTATGTAGCCTACAAAAAAATTGGGGTGAGTGAGAAATAAATATTTACTGCTCTAAGACACTGATTAATATAACTTAGAAGCAGAATAATGTGAATATCCATTTCCCAGGTCACATGTTACTAAAATAGATGCTGTAACAAATTCACAACCTCCTTGGCATTGTTTAAGTATCCAGTGTGTTTTTGTTTAAATTTTCTCTAGACATTTGTAGATAAAAGTCTAAAATATAATACATCAATTATCGACTGAGTAGTGCCCCCCAAGTTCATATATTGAAGCCCTAACCCCCGATGTGACTGTATTTGGAGAGAGGGATAATTTAGGTTAAATGTGTCCATAAGGGTGGAACCCTTATCCAATATGACTGGTGTCTTTATAAGGAAAGGGCGAAACGCTAGGGATACACATGCACAGAGCAAAGCAAGGCCATGTGAGGACAAGGCAAGAGGGCAGCAATCTGTAAGCAAGGAGAGGGGCCTCAGGAGAAACCAAACCTGCCGGAACTGGGATCTGGAACTTCTAACCTCTAGAACTGTGAGAAAATAAATTTCTCTTCTTGAAGGCACCCCATCTGTGTTATTTTGTTATGGCATGCTTAGAAAACAAATATAACATCTAAAACGGATTTTTCCCCATATATATGTATATATATGTGTGTGTGTATATATATATATACATATATATATATGGGGGGAAAAAAAATATATATATATATATATTCAATTCTAGGTGTTTTTTATATCTCTGTCTTTGAAACAGCCAGATATTGTTTTGCACTAAGTTCTCTAGGTAGCGCCCCTACCATCGCCTACTGTTCGTGAATGTTCTCCCCTCTGCATTTCAGCCTCCGCCGCTTCGTTCAGCCCCGGCTCTCTTGCCTGCCCTTACGCAGCAGCCTTGTAGATGCTATCCATGCCCCAGCCTCTCCCTGTGTGAACCTATCATCTGTCAGAGATCAGAGCAATGATTATGAAATGCAAATCTGCTTATATCACGAACTTGTTTAAAAAATTTATTTGACCACCAGTGTTTTACAGTATGGCGAAAAAGACCTTCCTAATTTGTTCTTGATCTATTTTTGTGTCTTCATCACAAGACCAAAGTTAAATATTTCTGTTTCTTTGAAATGTTTCCTCATTAACCAAAAAAAATGATTCTCTTCCCTTCTAACTGCATATAGACTACAGCTTTACCATAGTTTTAGCTTATTGTTGTAATTATTTTCCTGTCTGCCCTTTCACTAAATGGAAGCGCCCGTCTCTTATTTATCATTTTACTGGCTACAGTGTGAGCATTTCCTCAAGCATGTTATGTACTTAAAAACTGTATGCTGACTTAATTAATGGGTTCTTCATTCTTGGAGGTTCATTATTTCTTTTGCAATAAAGGGAAGGACATCCTAGGCATTTACCAACAGATCCATTATTAATATACTTTATATTGCAATAAATGTTATAATATTTACCAGTTTGATTATATTAATATATTATAGAAATCTTATTAATTGGATTAAATTTGATGTGGCACACAAGACTATTCAGCATTGATGACAATGCCTTATTAAGAATTACATACTTAAAAATAACAATCTAGATTATACTTTCTTGACTGATAAAAATCTTTCTAAAATGCATTTTTGTGCATAACCTAGAAATATTTTCTTTGAAAATTTTGAGTTTTAAATTTCCCATAAGAAATGAAACAAGTTTGATTCATTCTTACTTGCCATGCCATCCTCTCAAAATTTATTTATAAGCCATTGACATCACTTGCTTCTCGATTAATTTTCTACTTGTCAATGTCATCATATCTGTAATAAAGATGAAGGTCTTGTTTACATACTGTGTCCGTTTCTGGCTTCATGTTCTGTGGAATCTCATGATAAAGGCTTTTTGGAGTAATCAGGGCTTGTTTCATCTTGAGGTTTGGTTCATCAGGATCTAACGAAGAGTGGATTTTGAAAATCAGAGACAGTATGCAATATTGAAACGATCTTTTGTTTCCCAAGGTCACAATGAATTGTGCATGTCACTCACTTTCAGATATCCCAATGAATATAGTGCTTTAAAAACAAATTTAACAAGTTTATTACATAATATATGGGGGTGTGTGTAGCATAATTAACATAGACATTTAAGAGGGTACCCCTTTCCTATAAATTAAACCTATTGCAATGACATTTTATTACAATTGTTCTAATGCATTCAGTTGGAAACATTTTATTACCTCATAGTGTTATGCAATTATACCAACTTCTAAAATAGGCATCTTCTAACTTCTTTTGAGTTCTAGGGACTGTAGCCACAAAAAATAATTCATGAGTGAGTTTCTTTTACAATTATGCAAGACTGATATATCTAGTTATTTCACTTTCTTTCTTTAAAAAATGTGTTGGAAACAAAAAGGATAAATGGAATGAAAGTGGCTATAGAAGACAAACACAGGTGTCATTTTGCTCTATTTCAAGGACCGAGCTTGAAAAAAAGCAAGGTTACTTTACCAAAAAAAATAAAAATGATGAATTTAGTCAATAAATATTTTGCCTAACATATTTCTTCTTATTGAGTAAGGACAATATTTATCACTGCACTTAGCAATCTTAGCTTCAGGCAAAAAAGAATTGCTGTACATTACATTTATGACAGATTTAAATTTGAATGCATTTTGAGTTCAAGCAGCTAAAAATATGACTCTCCCTTACTAACATATATAGAAAGAATTAGAATTCTGATAATTGAAAGTAATCAAATGTAAGCTGCATATTTTATGTTTTATCAGTCTGAATACTTAGGATATGATTTTTCACTTTTTTACCCAAGATGATTGTAATAAAAGTGTCTATCATGTATAATTGCACTAAGTCAAAACTGACAGCAGATTTTCCTTTTCTGTCATCTCTGGAAATTCCTGGAGAACACCTTTATGTTCCACGTGTCCATTCTGGCGTCCCAAAGGCCCATTAGAGAGCAATCTAATTCCTCATTTCTCTAGTTCATCTGTTGTGTTCTTAGGGCATTTTCCATCGTGTTTCTGCTTGTCTGAGAGTCAAGATTCTGTTTCTAGTGTCAGCCGCTGATGGTTCCACTAAGGCTATGGTAGTGGGACATTGGCCTTCATTTGTTCTTATTCTCAAAATACAGGACAGCCTTGATAACAGTTATTAAAAGTATTTATTGTTGAAAACCGTATACCCAACGTACCCTGTTCTATCCCAGCTCCAACATGCCTCCACATAGCAGGCAGGAACTCACTGGTTCTACACCCACCATTCCCCAGGGCTTTCCAGGGAATTCATGACTCAAGTCCCAGACCCAAATGGTCATTTGATTCTTAAGATCCAGTTTTCTTGTTATTTCTTGAGATTAGCAGGCATAATAAACAGATGTAATCATTTTGTTATAAGGAGTCTGTGACCGGAGACCTGGAGAGGGGGGACTGAAAAAGTAAGAAATATGTCTATCTCTGCCCTCAGCTCCTGTTAATATTAGAACTTTGACTTCAGTTTCTAGAGTAACTAAATCTCTTGAAATTTCATGGGTGAGAGGAGTATATTTTGAGGTGAGTTTTGGTGTGCTCCTGGATGGGGATTGGTTACTAGAAAGACCAAGCCATAGTTAGAAGCTTGGAATTTTCAGCCCTATGCCCCCATCCTCTGGAGAGAGCAGATGGGCTGGAAATGAGCTAAGTAATCATGCCTAGGCAAAAATCCCTAACATATGGGATTCAGGTAGCTTCCAGGCTGCTGAACACATCCACTTGCTGCAAGGCTGGTGCATACCAGCTCCAAGGGGGTAGAAGTTTCTGCACTCAGTACTCCTTAGTACCTCGCCCCATGTATTTCTTCATTTGTATGTTCATTTGTATCCTAAAGACTTGTAGAATAGGGCTGGTGATCCCCCCAAAAAAGATGGGGGGATAGGAGAAAATGAACTGGGCAGAATGAACTCTTGCAAGAAGCTCCATTGAGGAAGAAGGAGATGGCAGGCAGCCCTGCTATGTTTGGTGATTGGTGGCATAAGACATCACTGCTACATCACCACCTTCAAATTTATGCTTTATTGAAACATACAATTATCTTTTCATTGCCAAATATCTATGATTTAATTTCTAGAGACAACTCACATGTTAGCCTTTGTTTGTGAAGATCTCCTATAATAACCTATTCTCAGAAACAGCTCTTCTAGTTACTTTCTAGTACTAAAAACATACGCATCTGATCCACCTACAATTTTTCTTCCAGAATATCTTGAGATGAAGTATACACATGTGAAAAAGTGCCAGACAAAAATGTCTAGATTTATTAAAATTTTGGTTCAAAAATATAAAGAAGGGCAAAAATGTAAAGATAATGTCATAAGATTGAATCTCACCAGAAAAATGTGCAGCACTTCCTTTGCATGATGCTAAATTGTGGATATTCATTCCATGGCTGGGGCTCATACTTGGACTACTAAAAGGTCCAGGACTAATAGGAAAACTGTCTTGAAATTTTGGACTTTGGCATCCCAGACACTGTACTTCACTATCTGTACCATTCACATTTTTATAAACTGACGTACTCTAAAAAAAGAAAAATAAATTACTTACATAATCATCAAATAGCTTTTTATTTAATAGCAACAGATTCCTGAAAGGAGGTATTTTAAGAGCTTTTGTTTATCAATAACTTTGGCCTTTAGATAATATGCTAAAAACATTAAGTATGATTTCATATACTGTATTGATTAGAATAAATATAAAATTTTCCAGAAAAATAAGACTATAATGCAAAAGCTATATGTCCTTTAATCAAGATTTACCAAGAAAATGAAAATTTATCTGTAGCTATAATAAACAAAATCAAAATGGAAAGATAAGTAAAATGTCTTTTGTAAGAAATCGGTAATAGTAAGTAAACTGTTGTTCTTGGTTGTGTGAGCCACTTTTATAAATTATGGAATCTGAGGAGGAGGTCATGGGAACCCTGCTAGCCAGAAGTGACAGCCTGGCCTTTCTAGAAACCTGGACTTTGGGCTGGCATCTGAAGTGACGTGTGGTCTTGTGGGACTACACCCTTAACCTGTAGTGTCTGCTTTAACTTCAGGTAAATAGTGTCGGAACTGACATGAATTGTGGGACACCCAGCTGGCGGTGGAGAATTGGTTGGTATGGAAAACACACACACACACACACACACACACACACACGCACACATTTGGTGCCAGAAGCATTTTGAGCACAAGAGTAAATGAAAACACAGTAAGTTTTTTCTATACAGTAAGGGAAGTTTGAATACCAATGAGGTAATTTTCATTAGAAATTTAAAGAGAAATGCGCTAAATATTGATGGAATTTTTAGTGAGACAATTTCAGAGGTAATTTTTAAAAATGTAATATGACACAAATAAACGTGTGGTTCTGGTAAAAGAAAGTTTCATACAGAATGTGAAAAGTGTCAATTAGCTTCAGTTAGCTAGGCTTGATACATTGTTTCTGAATTTCCAGAAATTCAATATACAAAAATCTGTGGCTTTTCTATACACTAGCAATAAAATATTCAAAAATAAATTTAAAAAACAATCCCATCTACAGTAGCAACAGAAAGAGTAAAATACTTAGGGATAAACAGAGATGAAAGATTTCTATAAGGTAAACTATAAGATGTTAATGAAGGAAATTAAAGAAGACACAGATAAAAAGATATTTCAATAAGGTTGAAAATTAAAGTTATATTAAGCAAAATACTCAAAAAATATAAATTAATCAAAATGTAAATATATTCAAGTAACCTATAGAAGGAACTATAAAGAAAAAATATATTTAAAAAAGCTAACAAAGATATGAACAAACAGAAAACAAAAAATAAAATGACAGACTTAATCACTAATATTTAAATGTTTTAGATGTAATTGGTCTAAGGACACAACTTAAATATGGAAATTGGCAGAATGGATAAAAAAATCTAACTATATGTTTTTTACAATAAATTCACTTCAAACACAATGAAAAAGGAAAGTTGACATTAAAACGATGGAAAAAATTATAAGTACTTTAATGAAAAGAAAGCAGAAGTGGTTAACATCAGATAAAGCAGATTTAGAGTCAAAGAAAGTTACCAGAGACAGAGACAGAAATGGGAAATATATGATGCAAAAGGATTCATCTAAGAAGAAGACAGAGCAATCCAAATGTGTACACAAAACCTGCATTTATTAATCATTCAATAATATACTTTGAAAACTTGTATTTGTGTGTATTTATTTATATGTCTCTATATGTTCACAGAAAAGTAACAAAATTATAAAATATATTTAATGTCATAAAGGGACTCTGCATACTATTAAAATTGTCCTCACCTTCCTATACTTCATTAAATCAGATAGGGAAAGATCTTAAAATTAATGATTTCCAGATGGTTCTAGATTGATTCACAGAAATCTTTGAGAAGACAGTTAAGGACTTACCGAACTACATAAATGACTTTTCGTCACGGGATGTCAGTTTTGCTGACCTCAAGTTTTGCTTGTATGTTGATTTGTTTTAGTTTATCTGCAGTACATAAGCAACAGCTATTACATTGCAAGTCTTTCTGTGTTTGAAAACAGTCCTTTCCCCCCCCTTTATTTA
The DNA here is from genome assembly GCF_054644295.1 of Miniopterus natalensis. Taxonomy (NCBI): domain Eukaryota; kingdom Metazoa; phylum Chordata; class Mammalia; order Chiroptera; family Miniopteridae; genus Miniopterus; species Miniopterus natalensis. The sequence continues at coordinate 31,573,012 of NC_142094.1, forward strand.
GTGGGTACCTAAACCTCCCAAATTTATTTATACAATAGAATTAGTTTTTTAAATTAAAATTTTTGGTGTGACATTAGTTAATAAAATTATATAGGTTTCAAATGTATAATGATATAATACATAATCTGTACATTGCATTTTGTGTTTACCACCCAAAGTCAAATCTCTATCCATCTTTTTTCATTTCTCATCAAAACCAGTAATCTAATCTTGCAAGGTGTACCTGAACTTTAAAATTCATGAGCCAACACTTCCATTGAATTTCCCTTTCTTTGATCTCTTGCCATATTGATGTTTCAGAGGAAAAAAAAGTTTTAATCTTTTGGCAAAAAATAATGAGTTTGATCCTGAAGTCCACAACATTGATTATTTTAATTTTAATCACAAATTCTGAATGTCAGTTTATAAAATCTTTTGCAATCATTACCTTTGCCCCATTTGTTATTAATTAATGTATTTTAAACATTATAAATATCTGGAATATAAGACATCTTAACAAAATAATCATAAAATATTTTCTGTCAGGAGTATGCTAAATTAATATAGAGGTTTTAGGGATTTTAGGCATTGATTTTTATATTATTCTATAATAAATTATTCTTCTAAAATAAATTTAAGTAAATTTAAGAATTAAATAACAAAGTACACTCAAGTAAATTTAGAACTGATATACACCAGAGTTTATCTTTAATTAATACTAATTGACTTTCTACTTGCCTTTGTTTATGGTTATATTGAGTTACCTATATTTTTATTATTCTGTTTCCATAGATATTTGTTATAAATTTTAAATTTCAAATTTATCTTAATTATAAATATAAAGTGATAAACTCCTTGGTATAAAAACTTCTATAAATTATTATTTTCTCATAGTGAAAACCTAAAAGTGAAATCAGGTCAAAAGTATTTTATTCATTTAATTTGGGAAGGCTTAATTTTGATACATTAAAAAGTAAATTATATTTTTAAAATTTATTTTTCATGAATATTATTGCATAAGATTTTAATGATAGAGTTAATATCATAGAGTTATACTTACTTTAATATTTAACATTTACAATTAGTTTCTATTGCTGCTGTATTGTTATAATTTTTACAAATTTTGATGTTAAGGTAAATATCTTATTTATTATAATTTTCATAGGTATTTATTTTTGTCTGGCACATAATTATAATTCACCTTGTTTTGTCAAATTTTATTTTATAAACTTATCAATCAGTAAATATTTTGTCTACATTTAAATTTTACATAAAATATAAAATGGTTGCTCCTGAAAATATGGTGCTATACAACTTAAACCTTAAATAAATCCATAATGAGCTTACACTGAAAGTTCTAATAAGTCTGACTAAAGTACTCCTGAGAGAGATGCAAGGTTTCAAATGGCTTTTGAAGAACAGTAAGTGAGGCTTCAAGTCTTAAATATATGACTTTATTTATAATAATAACAGTAATTGCTATTTATTATAGTTGTTTTAAAATTTGTTTTTGACATAGAAAAATAAATCACCAGTTACCTCAGTTTTACCATTGACTAATCTAATTACTGCATAATATTTACAATCTCTCTGCTTCATTAATAACATGCAAAACCTATATTTCAACTCTTTTGAGAGTTTAATTTGCACTTAAATCACAACACTTCAGTATATCTTACTTGCTTTGAATTGTAGGCCTTTAAATATTGAACGCTATAATATTGTAGAATAGCTCACTACACTAAGAAAATTCCATTCCTAGCCTTTTCCTCTTCAAAGCGTTTGTGCTTGCAGAGGTAAGAAGTGTCCCTCCTTTGTTGCAGCAAGACTGAGAGTTGAGTGAGGGTAGAATACAAAGATATTAAATATTTTAAAAGAGTAAATGCAAGTGAAAAATAACTTAGTATTCTTTGACTGTGGATGGCAACCATCAAATATGTTGAACACTGGCACTCAGAATTATGGAAACAATAACCACCATACATAAGACCACATGCCTGTAGGTGAGATAGCATTTTCATCAGTTTACCACAAATCAGGAACTGACCTTCCACTTGGAAGACCCAGGTGCTGGCTCTGGTCTAATTCTGCACCGCTAATTTATGCTTTAAAAGTACACATAGAGAGGAGTGAAATCAGCAAGAGAGTCGAACACGATGTCCCTTGTTTATATCCCCTTCAGCCACAATAATTTGGCATCCATCTATAATCAAAAGTGTCTGTGTGGGATCTTTGGGAACCAGGACACTGCAACCTCAGTGCTTTCCAAGACAAAGAAGACCCATTTTGAGAAGTCAGATTTGAATGCAGGTGGCTGACTTGCCCACAGTGCTTCCAAGTTCAGACCTAGAAGCAACTCCATACCCTGAGTATTTGGTTTCAGCCTCATTTGGCTTTGGTTCTGTCACCAGTACAATATGCCAAGGGACCAAGAAGAAGTAATACCCACCTGAGCACTGGGTAATGGGCATACAGACCTTAGTCCAGGCTCTGGACTCTGAAGTGGCCAATGAACCAGCTCCAGCCCATCTCAACACAGTTTAGGAGCTGCTGAAGGTAAGCCCACCAAACTTGGTCAGGCTATTGATCCAGAAAATACTCTGTACCTGGACTCCAGCCCAGTTCAGCTGCAGTCCACTAGCAGTCGCGCTGGCACTTCCTGAGATCCTGAAAGACTCTAGCTTCCTCACAGCCACAGTCTGCCAACAATTTTGAGGGTCGAAATTCTCAGCGGAGACCCTCCCATCTGTGCACCAAGAGATTCTGAAATGGCTTAATACTTAACTCCAGAACTCGCCCAGCCACAGTCTCTGAACAGTCCTGCTGGCACAAGGACCTGGCAGGATACACTCCCAGCTGTACCCCACAAGATCCTCAAAGACCATATACTCAGCTACAACCCATCACAGCCACAATCCACCAGCTGACCTGGCTGCCTAAAGACATATCAGAAGACACATCTGTGCATCAAGAGATCCTGAAATGGCTCTGTGCCCAGCTCCAGCACCTCCAGTCACAGTGAGGGAGTAGACCAGTTCACCCAAGGACCTGGTAAGAGACATGCTCCTCCATGCCTCCAGAGCCAGGTCTGCAGACCCCAGTCTTTGCTAAGGAACCTGAAACTGCCTGGGGGCTCAGTTTCATCCCCTCTCCGCCACACTCCAGGCCGAGCCCTGCCCACCCAGGGATCTATCCAGCCACCAAACAGCAGCCCTCCCAAGGACCTGACAGGAGCCACACCTATTCAGGAACCCAGTAATAGGCCCACTGTCTGAGGACAACTGTGGACCATGAAGTTGACCCTAGACCCAGAGCCAAGCTAAACTAAGCTAAACAAGGACCTGGGAGCAGTTCCATCCACCCAAGGACCAGACAGGACCCATGTCCAACCCCTATAACAAGCCTGCCACACTCAGACCCCAATGCAAACTCAGCAACAATCTCATAACCAGCTCTAGTCAAGCATGATTGTGGTTCTAGGTAAAATCTGGTCAGCTTAGGGAGCACAGAATCTTTTCAGGACAGTGAAAATACTCTATAAAACCATATGATGGATAATATGTTATTATACATTTGTCCAAACCCATAGATTGGACAATTAGTTTTAGGGGTGAGTTCATCTAATGCATGTTTAGCTGGACCTAGGCCTTGTTGCAGCTTTTAGAGACCACCACTTTCTAATGCTTTAAGGGTACTTGTAACTTTTCCTTCAGTAATGTTTGAGATCTAAAGATCAGTGAGATGTCAGAGTTCTATCCCTAATTTTCAGTCTAGATTTTGGGCAGCTGGGAGGGGTTCTCTTTTTTCGTTAGTGGAGCTCTCTTCTTTCTGTACCTAAAAAAATTCTCTCCAATTTGATGACTTGCTCCCTGACTCTGTGTGCTGCTGCTATAATCTGGGAAAGTCCCTACTTTTTAGTATATCATTAATTTAGCAAAAGCCTTGAGCTCTTACTTGGTATTTTCCCCAATTCCCTGCCCTAAAGCCAGCCTTTAGGATGCGACTGAACTAAGCTCATTAAGATCCTTGCTCTAGTCTGAATGTGTGTGTTCCTCCAAAATTCATATGTTGAAAATCCAATGCCCCAAATGATTGTATTAGGATGTCAGACCTTTGGTGTATGGTTAGGTCATGAGGGGGTTGACCTTGAACTTCCAGCCTCCATAACTGTGAGAAATACATTTCTGTCATTTATAAGCCACCAAGATGTGGTATTTTTTTGTAGAGGCACAAAGGATGAAGACAGCCATCTTCTGTAGGGATATCTTTCTCAGGTCTTTCCCTCTTCCCCCAGTCTTGTTCACACTGTTCTTGTGCGCTCAGAATTCTATTCCAACAGACTCCCTCGTGTGTCACATTGAAAATTCGCTAAAATTTCAGACATTGTTTCTTCTCCCCTTCTATGGTATATAGGATGGAGCAAAAGTAGGTTTATGTTTGTGAATGCGGGAAACAAGAGTTTATTCTTGTATTATTATTTATTAACTATTATATTTTCTTCCATATGAGCAACTGTACTTTTGTCCCACCCTGTATTTACCTTTCCTAATCTTGTGCCACCAGGTGTGGAAGAAAAAATTGGCATTCATTTCTCTCAAGAAGTGCTCACTTTTTGAAATTTAGTTTTTTGTTTTTTCACACTTATTTGCACTACCTGAGTTCTGATGAACTACCCCAAACCCTGAATTTGCTGCCTATCTGGCATTTTTCCCTTTGGTAAATATGGTGCAATGGTCTCTTGAGACTTTCTACACGTTGACCAGAAATATAACTCATTTATTTTTTTACCTTTTATTGCCCTTATATATTAGATGTGTTTTTGTAAGAAGCATAGAGGATTCACCCCCTTTTTAATCTGTGATTTTTCTCTTTAATGATTTGTGCATTTTATATACTAACTTCACTCCAGAATCCTTAAATGAATTATTTTCCCTTGATTTCTTTCTTAATTTGAAAGTTTGTTTTGCCTGCAGGGTTTTGTGCTTAAATATATATTTTTAGAACAAGACAATCTGTTAACTAACTAGATAAATAAATAAATGAATAATCCGTCTGGTTTTGTTAAGTGATTTTTTGGTAAAGTGATCACTAAGTGGAATATACAAGTGTACTTTCGACTTATATCCTCTGCAAGATGTATGGGCACTCATTAGTATAGCAGAAAGAGAATCGGCAGACTTCCACTGGATTTTTTCCTACTGCTTCCAACAGGCTTCTCTTGGTACTTGTAGGCTACCCTCTTACTCAAATGGTGGTCATTCGCTGAAAAGTGCAGATGTTCAGAGTGTAACTTCTGATTCAAAAACACCTGGATCAGTGAATTACTTTCCAACTGCTGCTATAATGAATTACCACAAATTTTGTGGCTTAACACAACACTTTTTTAAAATCTTACATTATATAAATCAGAAGCCTGACATGGATCTCAGTGGGATAAAATTAAGTTTGGCAGGGTGCATTTATTTCTGCAGGCTCTTAGGGAGATTCTGTTTCCTTCCCTTTTCCAGCTTCTAGAAGTCACCTCATCCCTGGGCCCGTTCCTCCATCCTGCATCTTCAAGTCAACAGGAGTCAGTTGAGTCCCTCTCACATAGCACCACTCTGACCTCTTCTACCTTTCTCTTCCCCTTATCAGACCATATTTATAGGTCCCGGGGATTAGGATCTAGACATCTTGGAAGGATGTTTATTTTCCTACCACAATCACATTGTGAGTCCAGACTTGTATAAACATCCTGGTTCACAGTATTTTACCTTTTGAGGCTTCAATTTGCTTATTTGAAAAGTGGGAATAATCATCCTAGCTTTGCTTATATGTTGTTAGGAAATAATGTAAGATGTGCAAAGTGTTTAGTGTAGAACTCAACAAAGAAGAAATACTAGATAAGTGCTAGTTATACTGTTATTGATAATAAATACAGCTAGGGGATGAAGGCACAAGAAAAATATTAAGATTATACATATTTTTATGGATTTCTCCTGCATTTTTATAATTTGCTGATTTGCTGTAGAGAGCACGAAGCTACTTGGTAATGTTTAAATATAATTTGGAGAAGTACATCATTAACATTACTTTAATGGGCTAGTATTGTAGATAAAATTGATAATCATAGAAACATTAAATTGTTTAACAATATTTCTGTGACTACAGAGCTTAACAGCATGGCTGGGTCCATTTTGTTAAGAATGCTAATCACTGTCCAGACGGACTCTGTGGATGTTTCAAGGATGCCAACACAATCCTGGCATCTGCCATGGGTGCAGATGCTATTTACATCTGTTTTCTATGACAGTCATTGAAGGGGGAAGAAAAATATATATACATTTTAATAGAAGCTGCTCAAATACTCAAGAACATATTTGGTTTGTCAAGACCCTTTTAAAAAAACACTGTAATTGATGAGATTTATAGAAAATACAAATTATAACCAATCAAGAAATATATTTTTCTGAATTTACCTGTGAATAAACATATTGTGTATAGTTTTTAATCAATTGCTCTCAATGAATTCTGACATTTTTAAGAGAAAAGGAAATAATTATCCTTTCATTTTAAAACTTATACTAGAATTATTAATCAAATTCACCACATATTATATACTTGAAACTTAGATTTTATGTAAGATATATTTATAAAGGTTTTATGTAAGATATATTTATAAAGGTTCTAATTTTAAAGGCTTTTTCCCTAACAACCTTGACAACTTAACTCTAATCCCATAGGAACTTTTAAGTAAACTCAAAGTCATTGTTGCTTCTCAAGCACACTGAGGAAATCCTAAGTATAATTTTCCAAAGGTTCCTTCCTAAAGTGATTTCATCAGCTCTAGATAGCAGAAACTAGACCACAATAGTAATTTTTTAAATCTTCACCCAGGCTGGATAGTTTGTGCTTAATAATAACTGGAGGGGACTTTGGGACATTAGGACTATAACAAATAAGAGAATGATTATGCTTATAGAGCAAGAATTTTTAAACATAATTTTATACAATAGCTATAAACAGGAAACAGTTAATTTTGTTATGAGACATTTATTAATAAATAAAGTATTTCCCCTTTAATTTGAGGGAGCTCATACCTACTGAACTAGGTCTAAGTGCACAAGGTGTGCCAGAATTTAACTTTCTTATAATATTTTCTCTGCACATTATACTTACAGAAAACAAATATTTCAGTTTATAAATAGAATATTTTGTAGTAACTTTAAAAAAAGCATCAAATGTCCCATTATATGAAAATATTACTTTTCTCTAATATGTGAAATATATTAAAGCTTCAAAATAAAAAATATATGAAAGCAGTTCAACCAACAGCTCAAAAAAAAGTAAAATAAGCCACAACCAAGTAATGTTTTGACATATAGAACAAGTTAATCACACATACCAACCTTAAAACTTCTGTGCATCAAGGTATAATCAACAGAGTGGACAGGAAATATATGAAATGGGAGAAAATAATTGCAATCATGTAACTGATAAGGGGTTAGTCCAGAATATACAGAGAACTCTTACAACTTGAAAACAAAAATCAAAAATCAGATTAAAAAATGGGCAAAACAAACAAAAACTCATAGACACATATAACACTATGGTGGTTACCAGAGAGAAAGGGGAGTGGCAAAGGAGGTAGGGAAGTGTAAAGGGGGTCAAATATGTGGTGACAGGAGATTTGACTTTGGGTGGTGAACACAAAAAGCAATATACAGATGATGTGTTGCAGAATTGTACACTTGAAGCCTATTTAATTTTGCTAACCAATGTCACCCCAATAAAATAAAAAAATTAAAATTAAAAATGGGCAAAAATCTTGAACAGGCATTTCTCCAAAGATGGCATGAGAAGCTATCTTTGCAAAGATACTTAATATCATAAATTATTAGAGAAATGCAAATCAAAACAACGATCAGGAATCACCTCACACCCATAAAACAGAAAACAGCAGGTGTAGGAAAGCCTGTGGGGCAATGGAAGCCTTGTGCAATGTTGGTGGGAATGGTGCAGCCACTATGAAAAAGAGTATGGTGGTGCCTCAAAAATATTAAATATGAAATTAGCATATGTATTAGTCTGCTCAGGCTGCCATAACAAAATACTACAGACTGGGCAGCTTAGGCAACAGGAATCCATTTCTCATAAATCTGGAGATTGAAAAGTACAAGGTCAAGGCGCCAGCTGCTTTGGTTCACGGTGAAAGCTCTCTTCCTGGCTTGCCAATGGTTACCTTCTTGCTGCATCTTTACATAGCTTTTCTTTGTGCTTGGACAAAGAGACAGAAAGAGGGGAAGCTATTTAATGGGTGGGTATAAAGTTTCAGTTTTGCAAAATGAAAAAGTTCTGGAGATCTGTTGCACAAAATAGTACATAAACTTAGCATTACTCAACTGTAAACTTAAAAATGGGTTATGGAATGTGTTTTTACCATAATTAAGAATATAAAATGATATTATATTAAATACCAACTCTTTAAAAATACATATAATCAAAGTAAATATTCAATTACAGAATATTTCCCTGAATTTTTCCCTTCAAATCCTTTGCCATTTTCCCAGTAATGTTTTTGAGATTTATTTTTAGCATTTTGATCTGGATGACCAAGTGTTATAATTCATATGAATGTTAATACACATAAACATATTTTTAAATGAATGATATTTTAAAGGTGGTATTTCTATTTTAACATTATAAACTTTTTCTAGAGCTAAGGAAATGCTTTGTATTATGATTTATTTTCATAACAAAAGCAGATTATAATAAATGGAAATTTAATATTACTTACTATCATACCAATTTAATCTTATTAATTAATATAGAACTTTTCCATTAGTGGACATTTGGTCCTGTACAAAACGTTCAGGGACACATTTAAACCATAGTTCATATAAATCCTGCTCTTCTGCAAGACTGAACTCCTACCCAGCTCCCTAACCCCTTGTACCATTACCAGATAGGTTACCAAGGCGAGATGGGTTTTTATGGCAGGCAGTAGGGCCGCAATACAGTCACTGGAGCAAGGGAAAGTGATAGTACTTTTTATGTATTTGTCTTGTAAACTTAAAGTAGAAATAAACTTTATGGTCTATTTGAACCCAGAGACATCTTCTTTAGTGTGGACATTTTGGACAGGACCAAAAATCAAGGACCTTTTGTCATGGACCCCATGTCTCCAGGAGGGACGTGTTGGACATGTCCTGCAAAGAACTCTCCTATGTGTAACACATCAGGATATTTTCACTATTTTAGGACAGAAAGTAAATAAAATGTTTAATGAGCTTGTAGAAGCAAAAACAATTAGTCTATGCAATGCTAAAAATTCTGTTTCTTTGCCTTTGCCTTCACTGTTCTCCCTGTGAGGAGTGAAAAAAATATCAGGATGGGCATTTTGGCATTCAGGATGGCAGCTTTGCGACGATTGGTCACAAGCACATTCAGGGAAAGTGACCCTTTGGGGCACATACCACTCAAGGGTTACATTTGTTTGCTCGATGGAAACCTGATCCTAAGAGCCTGGGTTGAGAGAGCCAGCTGGGCAGTCGCTCTAGTTAGTGCCGGCCCTGCCCTGTCAGCCTCTCCAAGGTCACCTGTGACCCACGGCAGGGGTGCAGGTAATCCAGGTCAGAGTCACAGGAGCAAACAGCCGGAGCTCCTCGGGATGCGGGGTCGCTCTCCCGGGAGGGGAGTGGGGAGGGGGCCCCCAGGACAGGCGGGTGTGGCTTCCTTCCCCCTTCACCGCGCGCTCCTTCGGCGCGGGCCACTGGCCGGGAGAACCGCACGCGCGCCGACGGGAAGACCGAGGCGCCGGGGCTGCAGTTCTCCGCGGTCCCGGCGACGCGGGGGTCGCCCTTGCCCCGCTCTTGGCTCCCTCCCGCCGGCTCGCGGGGCTCGCCCTCTCCGGGACGACCCGGTCGCTCGGTCCGCGGGAGGAGCTGGGAGCATTTTGCCTGCAGACGCCAAGACCACAGCCCCGGTGCGCGCCGGCGGCTGGCTCCCGGCTCCGGCCGCGGTGTCTCTGCGCGGGAGGGAGACCGTGACCCAGCTCGCTGCGGGCCCCAGGCGCGCGGAGGCTGCGGGCGCTGGAGCTCCCCTCGCGGCGGCTACTGACGAAGCCCTTCCTGCGTGGTTTCGAGCCGGGGCCACCGCAGGCGAGCCGGGCGGAGAGCAGCCTTCGGGCTCGAGCATCTCCTGTCCGCGCGGCGGCCTTTGCGAGCGCCCTTCCTCCTTTGGGAAAGTGGCTCGTCAGCTCGGCCCCGACCGAATTTGATGCCCAGAAGTCAGACCTGCGGTGGACGCCTAGGCGACACTGCGGGGCAGGGGGCGCCCACTCGGCCAACGGTTAGGGTTAGGGTTGGGGGTCCTCCCAAGGGGTTGAGGGGCAGCGTTCCTCCCGATGCCCAAATAATCCCTACGAACCCACCACTGACCCCCTCCTGAGACCACCTAGCACCCTGAGGCTCCAGCCAGGAATCGGGTGTCCCCCCCGCCCCCGGCCCCGCGTGCCTTCCCGGGTTGCTCTTGACCTGCCCGAAGCTCCGGCGCGTCCAGGTCCCCACCTCAGTCCCTGTCGCGCCTTGCTCGGTACCCTGACTGAGACAGAAATGGACCCCGGAGACTCCCCGGGTGCGCTCTCCTGCGCCGGCCACAAGTGATTATCCGGAAAGACAAACATAGTGGAGGTGAGGGCCGGGAGGGGCCGTCGCGCTCCCGGGAGCTCCGGCGCGCAGGCAGGCGTCGCTTTCGCCCCCTCAGAGGGAGGCCCCGCCCCAGGCATGTTGAGGGAGCCCTGAGCTGGGAGGACGCTTCACCAAGAGGGGGTGCAGGGTGTAGGCGTGAGCATAACAGGTTAACTGCCCCCTGACTTCTTAGGAAGTTTCACCGGAAACCTGTTTATCTGAAAGATGAGTTGCCCTACATTAATGATGCTTTTCTAAAAGTCCTTGAATGTTCCGCTCCGATCTGAGTACAGCCTCCGCAAAGAGCAAAAATGCTGTTACTGTCGCCAATTTCCAAAGTTTAAAAATGCCTTTACAGCAATGGCTGTCTGCAAAGTTTGGTCGGAGCGGAACGCGCGGCTCTAAGGAGCGCTGACGGCGCAGGGTCCAGGGCGAGCGCGAGCGGGCTGCGCAGAGCCTGCGGATATTGCGGGTCGCTCAGTCATCAACCTTCCCACGCACAAACGGGCGCGCACCCGCACGCGCGCGCACACGCACACACACACGCGCGCACACGCGCGCGCGAGTGTTTCCCGGGACGGCCGCTAGAGGGAGGGCCTCTGAGCGCTCCGACGAGATGGAACAGACGTGGAGCCTGCTCTCTGCTAGAGTTCGTGCCGTCAGCTCTAAAGGCTTTGGACGATGGTGATCCAGAGGGATCTACGTGGTACATTGAACTGCACCGAGGGGGCGGGGGTGCAGTGTTCTCTGCTCTTCGCGACCACGCGCTCTGGACTTGGAGCTCTCCATGCCCTCGCTCTTCAGCTTCTCCGGACAGCGCGAGCCTTGAAGCGCCAACAGAGCCAGGGCACTTAGCAAGCGCGCTCAGGTGGTAATTTTCTTTTCCTGTAGGGGGATTTAGGAAAGAGACGCGGAAATGCGAATTCTGTTTCCTGGATTATTTCCCATGTCTGTTGAATCTTATTGTATGCCTTTAAAAAATATAACTGATATATCATTGTTTTGGCAAAAACGTAAAAGAGCAGTAGGAAGCAGGAGCGGTCATTATACACGGGATAAAAAAGCAAAAGCCCCCTTTTCATTATATTTCTGAGTTTGTATTTAATTCCTCACCCCCCCCCCCAAAAAAAACCCTTAGTAAATACCACGTATTAACGTATTACTTTAAGAAATACTACTTTCTTGTTCAAAGGCTTTTGCATTTCCAATAGGTGTCTAAGCCTGGAAATCACCTAAGAAAAAGGGTAAGCGTCATTTGAAAAACTCGAATAATTTCATTATTGTGACCGAATTAGGAAGTAGGCGCGAGGGGGCTTAAGGGCAGATTTAAGTATTATTTTGATTGAAATTTCAAGACTGAAAAATCTAATCCCGTTCACGTAAAAGGCGTCAGGTGGGTTTCAAGTAACTTTGCGAAATGAATCAGAATGATGCTGGCACCAGGACGAAAGAGGGAAGTCATTTCCCTGAAAACCAGGCGTTGAGCGCCTGGGTGACCCAACCCTGGGTGCCCGCGCGCGGTGGCCAGGCCCCTCTCCACGCAGTTCTGGCTGTTAAATTCGCTAAAGTCACCCACGGCAGAAATGCCACTAGTGTATGATTTGCGTTGATGGGCTTGGCGGGGGGGTGAGGTGACACTCTGCAGCGCCACCAGCGCTGTTTTCTCCCGGGAGTCAGCCGCTCTCAGCCGCGCAGGCATCAGGTCTCCCAGTGCGCGCTACAACCCGCGGGGCGGGGGGCCCTGGCTCTCACCCCTAGAGCTCAGCTGGTGCTGACGTCCGTTCAGGTCCTTCAATGTGTCTGTCCCCGCGCAGGAGGGAACAGACACCGTAGCAGTCACTTTGCCCAAAGGCAGTCGCGCCTCTGCTCCGGCAGGCAGCGGCTCGCTCTCCCCGCGCTCTCCCTGCGTCTGCGTTCGTCGCTGCCCTCCGTGCCCTGGTCCCTGCTCGTCTCTCCAGCGAGAGGCACATTCGGTATTTGCGCCTCGGGCGTGAACCAGCGGTGCTTACCATGTCCAGTGCTTTTCCTGTGGACTCGAAGACTAGAGCTGACGAGGTGCGCTCGGGGGTCGCTCCAGGAGCCGGGAGCGTCCTTTCCAATTTTGGCAGAAGGGGTGATTTTTCTCGGAGCTGGTGAAATCGTCCTTCCCGGCCGCCGCACCCACAACTTGTTTTGGTTTCTGCTCAGTCCTGTGCGTAGGGTTCCAACATCAAAGTTTTTCTCCCTTACCCGAAAAAATTATCCATGTAATCCAGCCTACTCCCCCCGCGCCGTCTCCGCCGGGCCTGCTCGCCGTGCGCTCAGTGGACAGCTCGGCGCGCAGTGTGGCAGCGGCGGCGCAGACTGAAGGGATCAGGCGGAGCAGAAGGCGAGGAGCAGCTGCCAGCGGCTCCCTGGGTAACCCTTTGCCCAGCGAGAGAGCTGGGCAAGGGCGCAGAAGAGGAGCGGGAACCTTGCGGGACGCTGGGGGCGGAAAGCTGGATTTCGATCACCGTCGTGGTGGCGCGCGCCTGCCCCTTTTCCCATTTGGTAACTAGTGGAGAGAAGCGCTTGGCGAGAGCGCTCTGCAGGACCCGGGCTCCGGGCGGCTGGGGAACCGCGGCCGCGCGGCTGCGGACGGCGCGGAGGGGAGGACGCCGGCCGCGGCTTCCTGGAGCCTGCAGGTAGGCAAGGGGGGAGGGGGGGGTGATTCTCGCGCTCAGCCCAGGCTCCCAAACGGTGTCTGGTTTCAAGGTGCCCAGGCATGCTCCTTTCCCATCGCGGCCCCCCTTTAAGGTTCAGGCTCAGGATTAACCCGAGTCCGGGCTCGCAGGGTGGGCTGCCTTCGGACGCTGCTCTCCCGATGCCTCCTCCTTACCTTTGATCTCCTGAGGGACCGAGGAGCTTCGCTGGGAAGTTGATAGCTTGCAGGTTTTGAGAAACTCCAACTTGATTGTATTCAGTTTCTTAAAGGTTGTGTTTCCTGTGGGCAAGAATCATGGGAAATAAATGTCAGTGTCCTATACAACTGCAGCAGCAGTTCAGAAATCACCTTCATTTCCCCCCAAAAGTTTTCCCCATGGTAGTTTTCGTGCTGTCCAGATGTAGGGTATGGAGACTTTGTTTCTTTCCTGTAAACTGGGGAGGGTGCTCTTCTTCTATTTTCAAAGTGCAAGATATCAAGGACATTGTAGCTTTCTTTCTTTTTCTCTGCTGACCATGTAACAAAGCACTGTGAGTGTAGAGAGAATGGAGCACTTTTGCAGTCTGCAGGAATGATGAAAGATTTTGCTGTTTCTAACCTTGCCTGAAGTCTTTATTTAAATGCCTGATCATTTGTAGTTAAGAGAGCTAATTTGGGGTAAGACTGAACTAATAATCTTGGGTGCAATTCAGCGTGGCAAGAATTCATTTATAATGCATGTAACTGATCTCTACAGTGGCACGTTAGCTAATGACAGAAACTGCATGAGATTCGAGAAACAGCCCTTGATTTTCTGGCAAATGATATTTTTGAACCGTGAGGAAATTTTAAAAATCAGTATGACAATGTATGTGGCAAGACTATGGATGTGTAGGTGAAAACAGAAAGGCAAGTTAACTTTAAGAGGGTGGTTTATGAATATTAGTGCCTGGGACCTCCTATCTGCATATGTGATCAGTTAAATAAATGAATCAGTTAGGATTCTGAGCTTGCACTACTTGGCTCTGTAGAGACTGCTGCTACATTTCATTTGGGTCACACGCATAGGAACAGAATAATGTGGGATGGACTTCCTCACACTTGTGTGCTGTGCATTCCAGAATGTCCTGTAGAGCAGAGAGAGAGAGGCCCGATTCAAGATCTCGCTTCATTACACGTTGCCATCTCTGCCCTACAAAGTATCCTTCACGTAAACTGCAACTAGGGGAGTCCGGAGATTTTCCCTCTCCTCCTTCTCTTGCTCCTGAACACTAGTAGCTTCCACCCAATCTGGCCTTAAATCTCCCCCTGTGCAGAGGGGCCTGCCACTTGTGTTCTTCCTCACCAGGTGGCTCTGAGTTGGGGGTGCCCTGAATTTAAATAAGTTAATACCCCAAGAGTGAATTTTGTGCCTTCGTTGAGTAGATACTGAGTTCCTCCTGCAAAGCCAGGGAGGGGGACAAGGTAGTTGGTGGGAGCCCAAAAGGGGAGGCCCGAGTACAAACCAGGGGGTGAGGCAGTAAAGCTAGGAACGTGGATTGTGTGTAGGGAGAGCTGGGGCAGTGTAGAAGCTGAGCTCCGAGTTGTGTTTGCATAGGGGTGTGTAGAAGATGGATTATCTTTGGTAAGAATCAGCCTTATGATGAGCAGGTTTACCTCAAAGGCCAGCTCCTTGCTTGATAAATGCTTTGAAAAGAATTGAGAATCTCAAGAAAATAAACAGCTCTCATTTATGGTACTTGACTTTCAAATAAACTCTTCATTCTTAGGGTCTTAAAGTTGTCCTCAAATTTTAGTGCCTAAGAATGAATAACAATTGAGATTTATGACCCTTAACGCTTGAGAAATTGGTTCAAGAGGATCCAGTTAACTACATATTTAACACTATGGGTAATTTCAGTTTTCCTAAGTTCAAAAATTATCTTGTAAAAAATGCAGACTTAATGTTAATTAACTTGCTTTTGTTAGGGAGGGTATCATACATGCATGCAAATCTGAAAACTTTTTTTAGTGTTTGTTATCTTCTTGAACTTTCTTTGTTTTCTGTTATCAATGTCATTGCTGTTGTCATGTCTGTCCTGTTAGGAGATGGCTATTCTCAAATACCAAACTTCCATCACTGGTGTATGTGAAGTGCTAGATGGTGCCTGAGATTTAAACCAGGAGAAATTAATTCGGAGGTGATGGAAATGCTTATTGAGATCTCAAGTTAAAAAAAAATTAATGTGCTGGTGGGTTTGATTAGAAGACAACTTTAAGTAAATCTTATGATTATCTCTTCCTCACTGGAGGGAAGGCAATTTTTAAAGTGCTGATATTTTTATTTCATATATTTACGTATTTATACTTTCCTAATAATGCAAAGTAATTCAAGTGCTTTACATGAAATTATAAAAAGAAAAAGTAAACTTAAAAATTCCTACAGTCAATTTTTTCTACTACCTTTTTCATTTTCATTAATAAAACTTCACAAAGTGGCATAAAAGTAGAGGAAATGATTGATGAAATTCTGATCCCAATGATAATTTGGTCATTTCTTTAGGGGTTTTTTTTTTTGCGAGTGACTTACCCAGGAAATTCATTATTTCCCCCATACTTTCCAGCCAAAAGGAGTCAGTCTTCAATGTGTTTGGTGTTCATCAACATTCTGACGATATCAAAGTTCTAACTTCTTTGTTTTTTAGTATTTTCTTATAAAATGCTACTTGCATAAAATATTTTCTTTATTAACATTTTTTTACATTGATAGGCATTTAGAGCTTTTTACTAGTTAAAAAGTTGACACAATAAGAGCATAGCATCACATACAGATAGAGGAATATGGAGGACATTTTATTTATTTTTCTTAATAAAACAATTTATTCAACAGTATATATGTTGGTTGACACTATTTTAAACTATGTGCAAGTTGAAAAGTTTGCCACTTTTATGCTTTAATAAAATATGACCTCTCAAGTAATATGTGGAACAGATTAATGTGAATTATATGCTAATTTTTTAGTTTAGTGTTTGTTTATTGTTTAAACTCCACCAACTTATTTAGATATTTGGTTGATGACAGCCTAAAAAGTGGAAAACCTAAGAAGGAAATTACAAAACTAGTTTAATCCCAGTAAGGTAACCTTAAGTTAAGAAAGGTACATTTTTGCTTATTAACACCAAGTCACAGATGTTATGGTTGACATATTGAGATTGAAACATAGTGCCACATAGCCCAAGATACCTGCCACATTTTAAAGACTTTTGTAAAATAATGATAGCAGGCAGTTCGTTTTTATTTATAACTATATATAACATTTTGCTTAGAAGTTCTAGAAACTTCTTTTTCTGTCACATGCTGCCCCACCCCCATGGGGAGGGAGAGAGAGAGTAGCCCATGTGGTGGTGCTATTGTGATGAACAATATTTTGCATAATTCTTCCCTTGAACCATCTTCAGCTACATCTATGTCAATGGGAATATTGGACTTTTCTCTAACGATAAATTTCCTGACAGTTTTTTCAAACTAACATACTATCTATTAGGTCTGAGTGCCCATGATTGCTGAGGATGGCCTTTTTAAAAACAATGTCCCTGTTTCTGTCCAAGTAAACCTAAAAACCATGACTCTTATCTTTTCTCCACTCTCCTCTGTGCTCTGATATAAATCACATCATATCTATAGAAGGTATTATCTCTTAAAGCAATTTCACATACACCAGATATGTACTTTTTTAAATATCAGCTACACTGATAAATATATTCTCACCTCTGTTCTGTTCTTAAAATCAGAATGGCTTTTCTTCCACATACATCACTTGGTTTTACATTAAATTCATCCAGGCTAGGAGGAAAAAATTCATTCACACTAAGTCAGTTATTTAATGGATTCCTTAACAGGTTGCTTTGCATTTTAATAGAGGACAACTAGAATAAGACCAATCCTAACATGTTTCCTGGCAAGGTTTTCAGGTCCATAGACAAAAACCCCTACAAGTTAAAGTCTTACAAACCACAGTCATGTACATCAGGCCAGCTCTGAGACCTGGTTGAGGGCCCCCAGGCTCTGTTATTTGTTATTTCAGGTCTGGTATGTGGTATCTCCTGTCTGGTGTTTCAGAGCCTATGCAGAGACTTCAGGTACAGACAAGAAACACGAACTTGGGTACTCAACTGAGATTTCGACAAGGAGAATAGGACATTAGCTTAATAAATCTAAGGAAGAGAAGGTGGAATCCAGGGACTAGAGGCACACCAGAAAGGTGACTGCGTGTTAGACCCTCTGTCTGTCTTGGTTTGCCGTTGGCAAAGACTGTGAGTGAGATCGGACTAGAAGACAGGACTGTGCTACAGAGAACAGATCCAAGAGGCTGGAGAAATGTCGGTGCCTGGGCCAAGTCCATATTTTCTTTGGGAGTGGAGGGAGCACATTTACCTCCCTGTTTCTTGCAGTTCTTTTGCCCGACTATTTGAGAAATTGTTGTATGGGATGCCAACTAAAAGTTTGATTCCAGGTGAAAAGAAATTCTTGATTTTCTTAAATTCTTAAAACTATAACATAATTGTATTCTAAAAATTGCATATTTTTATTACTTATAGAGCAAAATGGCAACCACATAATTTAAATAAAATTAATAATATCTGTAAAAATACTCTTACACTGAGATGTTTCTGGACCACATCTTACAGCTACAAAAAGTAGGGAGAACTAGAAATACTGGTTTCTGTTTTAGAGACGAAAACAAACATTAGAAATGATCTATGTGACTTAAGGTGTTTTCTAACTCTCCTGCAGTTTTTACTTGTGAATTACTCACTTAAATTCCCACATCTTTTCCAGTGTTGAATTCCTTTCAGAGTGAAACAAAAAATAGAAAGGAAGTACAACAGTCAGTTTTGAATTAAGATATTTGTTTACCTGTGAATGATGTAATAAAGGCCCCTCAAAGTTATTTTCTCAGCTGATTTTTCTTACATATTTCAGATAATCAGCAAATCATACATATGTATATGTACATATATTCATCTATATAATGTATATAAGTTTTATGTTTATTGAACTTTTTAGATACCATATCTTCCCTTTTCCTCATCTGGAGTTTTTTCTCATTGCTACCAAAACAGAATTTTCGGAATAATTAATCAATTATTAATGAATTTAATGATTTGATTCAAAATTTCTGTATAGCAATATATTTAAAAGGGTAACTAACAAATAGGCATAAATTAAAAATCTGTAATATCCCAGATCTTAATTTTTCCTTGTTCATATATAAGCCAAATGCTATTCAAATTATCATTTATAAGTACATTGTTATAGATTTCAATAAATTCGGAATAGTAAAAGTTATTTGTGTTCACCAATGTTGTCATTTAATCATTTGATAAATCAAAGGAACCTAATTGCCGTAGTATTTTGCAACATTAACACAATATATATTATTCAGAATAATTTTTAGGTAATGCATTATGTATTAAATTTGCATATCCATAACATTTTATGTTCTTTTAAAGGGGTACATACATGTTAAACAAAATTTAAAATTATTAAAAAGTCTTTAGCTGCAAAGATGTATGTATACAGTAAAGCTGATATCATTATTTGCATTATATTTTATATAGTCCTATAGGTGTTGAGTCCTGAAAAATTAATACAACTGAAAAAAATATATATTAATTACTATATCACTGCTAAATTATTTATTAGCTGTGACTTTGCATTAAATCTGAAAACCCAATACTTCATGTTTTCAGTTATTTTTTTCTCGCTAAGAAATATTGTACTGACTCATTGAAAATGTTATAGTAAACTTTTCGAGTGCAAGTAACCAAATGTGACATTTGGAAATATTGATTTCTCCTTTCTAAAATTATGAAAATTGTAATAAATCAATGTTATAATTAATATAATAACTAAAACTGACATCACAATTTCTGGGTATTATGACCTTCCCTCTCTATAGTTCTGAAATATATGAAAATTCAAAATAAAAGAGTAAGCCATTTAAAAACTATAGATTCTTGTTGAACTCCTTGGGAGGATCTAAAGGAATATTATTTGTTCTTTAGTTCTGTAAGCAGCTATAAACATTATAACCTTATGCAAATGCACAAAACTTGTACACACACTAAAAAAAAAATAGCAGTTTTTAAAGAATACCTGCCGGTTCCAAACTCCCCACAGTCATTATATATAACTCTGAAATATCTGATATGTAGTTAGCTCCAAAAATGAAATTCTATTGGTATTTAGAATCATCTGGGACATGACATACTAATGACATTTGGCATGTATTAAGGAATTATAAACCAACTTGTAAACATTTATTTCCAAAAATAACAGGTTAAACTCAGTGAATTTAATACAGTGAGTCATGTATTGTTAATTGTCCACATATTCTTTTGTAGGGTCATATTGATTAACCAGAATGGTGGGTAGAAGAAAGCAGTAGTACCCTTACCCATCTTCCCAATGGAAAAGAAAGCTTATAGCCTTAGATATAAAGTCTTAGGAATGGAGGCTAATTGCTCTGTGCAAAAACCTAACTCATAAATAAAAATTTGACCAATGATGTCTTAGTATAATGAGCTTTAAACTTATTAAAATTTATGGCATTCCAGCATTTGTAAAATAAATTTATATATGACTTCTACATTAAACACTGTTCTTCTGGAAAGCTATACTTTTCTACATTATAAGCAATCAGAAACATTTTAGAAATTTTAAAAGTATATATAAAAGTATTATTTTCACAAAATAAATATATGCTTAGACTAGAAAAATTAAGTAATACAGATTAGCAAAATGATAATAAATACCATGTGGCAATTATTTCCTTCCAGTTATTACTTTAAATACTTTACATTTATTAATTCAATTAGTCTTTATAACTTATTGCTTACCCAATTTATAGGTAAGAGAATGTACGCCCAGGGAAGTTAAGACTTGTACAAAGTTACCAGTAAGCAAGAGATGGAATCTGGATTCTAATCAAGGATCTAGATACTATGTTCTTGATTCCTGCACTCTAAGGGCTCTTGGTGATATTTCAGCTAAATTCTGTGAGCTCTATAATTGTAAAGCTTTGGACTGACTACTAACTTCACATCAGGCAGTATGCAATTGCTTATTGCCAGCATCAGTTTTACTTTGAAGATTTTCTATTCTGACGTAGTTTTCACATTTATTATGTTAAAAGAAATGATTACCCTAACTTGCACTCTATATTTTACCATCTTCGAAGTTAATTGTATGACTACTTGATGCTTTTTTCTTTTGCTAGAGGAAGAAATTCCTACTTTTAGCATTTAAGTCACAGGGTATATTGGACTTGATACATCAACATGGGTGTTGTATCAAATGCAAGGGTGCCTTTTATGTAAGGTATAGTTTTACTTACACAGTGTTGACAGAATACACTTACAATCGTGCTTTTGTTTTTGCACATATTTAACCTAAATTAAGTCTAAACTCTACTGCGTTCATTTTTGTTTTCGAAATTGTATTATAAGTTCTTTCTGATTCTGCGCCGTGGCGCCTAG
Organism: Miniopterus natalensis; assembly: GCF_054644295.1. NCBI lineage: Eukaryota > Metazoa > Chordata > Mammalia > Chiroptera > Miniopteridae > Miniopterus > Miniopterus natalensis. Next base: position 31,593,841 of record NC_142094.1, read on the forward strand.
GCACATCCTCTTTACCTGTTTTCATGCAGAACAACTTACTGGAAGGCAGGGGCATTTACACCATGGCTGCTAATGGACTGAGCTCTCCTGGGGCCTTTCTGGCTCAGTACAAAATAGTGGTTAATGGTACAAGGTTTGTAGCTGCACTTCCAGGCTCCAGTGTTTAGTTGTTCTCAACTGGACATTTTCCCTTAAAGCTTCTTTGCTTCAGTTTCCTCACTGCTAGTACCTCATGAGTATTTCAAGGCATAACTGAGATAATTCAATTCACTTGTTTATGGGCACTACATGGCACACGATTCAGGCTTTTTATAGGTAAACACTTTGAACAAGCATTTGAGGAGGAAAGCAATGGGTAAGTATAAAAACAGATATGACTGCTTGGTAGTGTTATGTGTATACAAATATCTTCTTATAGAATCAAAATGTTTGTCATGATCCTGAAGGGAGAAATGTGTATTTTTATATATTTAAGTAAAAATACAGTTGAAATTGTTTGTTTGTTTTTGCTACTTGTACAGCGTTAGGAATATTAACTTTTGCAGCATTAAGAAAATAGATCCGCAGACAAAAAACTACCACAAGTAACATCTGCCTTAAATCCTATAGAGGATAGCTGAAAAAGTTTTACCCAAGTGAATTTTCCTAGTGAATGACTAGTTCAATTAAAAATGAAACAATGAAAGAAAATAACAGAGATAGGACAGGTTTACTGGTGTTCAGCATTTGGCTTTGAGTAGCTACAATAAAAAATAAGTATAAAGCAATGCAATTAACAAAAACAACAACCTGGCTTTCTTCTGAAATTGTATTTATTCTACATCACTATACTTGTTGAAAATTATCTGAAATGAAAGCACCATTATTAGCTATAATTGTAGTTTTTTAAATAAGGACTGCGTTCTATCCTGATTTCATTAGAATTGCATTTACAGGAGTTACATGTGTTTTTTCATTTGTTTTTCATAACAAAACAGTGGCCTTCAGGCCCTTTCACTACTCAGCACATTGATTAAAAGAGTAAAATTAACTTAAAAGCTTAGATGAAAAACAGTCTTAGAATTGTATGCAGTTCTAAAAGCTGATTACCACGAAAGAGAGATGTGTCTCTCAGGTTCTCTTCAGCCTGAGTTCAGCAGTCAAAGCATCTTCTCCACTGTCTCTCTGAACTGAAGAATGTAATGTAATCAGAGCTTTCCCAATTTAAACGATCCTTATTAGGCGGATAATTAGAAGGATAAGAATTGAAAGAAAGAGCACCAGAGAAGTTATTGGATGGTTTCACTCTAAAGCAGTATGGAATCAATACTATTCCTCTGACTATATGTGAGGCAATTGTTACAAAGATAATGTAAATTCAGTGGATTGCCCTGTCAGGGAACTATCGTTTGACAATGTAATTCTTCTGACGCGCACTGATCTACTGCACTAGGCATTTGTCTTTTATTGTAGTTTCTCAACAGCAAACATAAGGGCACTATATTGGGCTTTTATGAACACACTACGTATTACTTTAGAATCTTTTATTGCTTGTAGTAACTGTAGTGATTATACCTTTTTATAAGAGAAGTGTTACTGAGTGCTCTACATTTTCAGTCTCTACATGGGGTATCATTTTGGTCTAGAACTTATAAATAAAACCTATCGTAGGACCTCTGTATCCACAGGTTCTGCGTCTGCAGACTCAGTTAACCGTAGATCAAAAATATTTGGGAAAAAATGTTGAGTTGTTGCTGACGTGTACTGTGTAGTTAGGCCTCCAGGGGTTGTGTCTGCACTGAACATGTACAGGCTTTTTTCTTGTTGTTACTCCCAAGCAATACAGTATAATAACTGTTTACACGGTATTAGGTATTATAAGTAATCTAGAGATGATTAATGGTATATGGGAGGATGTTCACAGGTTATATGCAAATACTACGCCGTTTTATACGAAGGACTTGAGCAGCCTCCTAGTTGGGTGTCCACCTGAGTCCTGGCACCGGCCTCCTAGCAGATGTCAAGGGATGGCTGTGTTGTCTTTACTTCATGCTCAATGTATAACGAAACTGGGGCAAGATAAGTGTAATAGATTCCGCTATTTGGAAAGACAATGAATGGGTGATACATCTTAGAAAATATCTGCGGAATATATTCCACTTTATTCCTGATTGCAAAATGGCAATTTATTACCAAGGTTATCTCTTTTTTGTAATATTTCCCTAATGCAGGAATCAACTATTATATAATACTACGTCTCTGTATTCTTACCTGCTTTCTAAGAACTTCATTAGGTACAGATCTACTTCCCAGGTTATTTCAGTCCACAGTGCTATCACTGTGTCTCTGCCATGTATCATGCGTTATCTTCCCAGATTCTGATGACAATTTTTTTTGCTGCTCAAAGCTGACTTCTAGATAGGATTTTGCTGCAGCTCACCTTACTTATCAGTACAAAGTTATATATCACTCCATTACTTTTTTTCTAACTAGAGAATAATACATTCTAATAATAAAAATTTGAAAAATACAGAGAAGAAATATATGTCAATAATCTTACATTGAGCCCGGCCAGCATGGCTCAGTGGTTGAGCATGGACTTACGAGCCAGGGAGTCATGGTTTGATTCTTGGGTTTGATCCCCAGTGGGGGGCGTGCAGGAGGCAGCTGATCAATGACTCTCTCTCATCATTGATGTTTCTATCCCTCCCTCTACCTGCATCTTTCTGAAATCAATAAAAACATATTAACAAAAAAAAAAATCTTACTATTGAAAGATGTGCCTGTTCACTTCTAGTTACCTCTAATTCTTTGTTAATCTCCATTTTATTTTAAATAAAATAGACTACGTTTGTTATTTAGAAATTTACCATGAACATTTTCATGCTAATATTTTTCTAGCAATATTATTGTGGTTCATTATATTGAATGTCACAACCTGGTATCAGGCTGAATTAAGTCCAATAATGTATTTTGTTATTACTGTTCATAATTTTTTAAGGTCTACTTTGCTGTCAATACTTGTAATTTTGAGATTTTTAGAATTTTCTGCTTCTTTTGGAAATATGAATGATTCAGAAACAGTAGAGCAACTTTGCTGCATGGTAGTGATGGTCGGCAACAGAGCAGCTGTCCTTTGACTTACATAGACATGCTGACTCCAGATTACAATTATCACCAACCACCTTAATCTTGGTACCTTTCCTGCAGTAGGGCATTTATTTTATAGTACTATAAATATTGCTTCCAGAAATATCTTTATATTACTTTATGGACATTCACAATTATTTTCTTACTATATATTTCTAGGGGTAAAATATTACTGGGTTAAATATGCAGTAGAGAGGGAGCAATTCCCATTTTTGCTCAGTAATCTAGTTTCCCATCTTTTTGCTGTTTACACTGTTTTTAAAATGATGAGATTGATTTTAAATATGTGGTAATTTTTCACTTATGTACCTCCACCTCTGAAATGATTTTGTCTTTTTGAAGTTTTTCTACTGTGATTCATTTTTATTGTTTATTAGTATTTTTAAAAACAACTTGGCATCTTCAACTTTTTTTCTTTACATTTTATTAACTTTAAAAAAAATTATCTTTATTTTTGAAAGTATTACAGCCGTCCCCTTTTGATCCCCTCCACTCCACATCCACCCACCTACAGGCCTTCCCCACACCGTTGTCTGTGTCCCTGAGTTATGCTTATAAGAAGATAAGCTCTTTGATTCATCTCTCCCCACCCACTCCCCCACCCCAGCCTTCCCTCTGAGACCCCTCAGTCTCTTCCATGCTTCTATGTCTCTGGACCTATTTTGTTCATCAGTTTATTCTGTTTATTATATTCCACATATGAGTGAGATTGCATCTTCAACTTTTGATGGTATTTTTAAAAAAATATATCTTTATTGATTTCAGAGAGAGGAAAGGAGGGTGAGAGAGAGAGATAGAAACATCAACGATGAGAGAGTCATTGATCGATTGCCTAGCCCACAACCCGGGCATGTGCCCTGACTGGGAATCGAACCGCAGTCTCCCGGATCCTAGGTTGATGCTCAACCGCTGAGCCACAGCCAGCCAGGCTTCATGGTATTTTTAATGTATGCATTTACTGTTTAAATTTTTATTTCAAATCTATTAATATTATCCATTACTTCTGACTTTCATGATTTTTAGAAAAAGCTTTCCACTTACAATAATTTGATTATTTGCATTTATGTCTCCTATTTTTAAATTTTGTTTTACATTTAGTTAAGCTGAGTTAATTTTAGGATATTGATAGGGGTCTTATTTTTTTAATAATTTTCCAAATAATTAACCAATTACGTAATGGCCACTTACTAGGTAAATCATGATATTAAGATATAGCTTTAAATTAATGTGGAAGGCCTCTTATAAAAGTGAGTTATTTCATGTTTTTTTAAATAGCACAGTTTATTATTATTTGTATGGTACATCTTGTGTATTTTAATAAGATGCTGTCAGTAGGCATTATGTCACCCTCCAACCAAGATTACATTGGTTGTTAGTATGACAAAGTTAAATCTTACAAAAAGTTATAGAATTCCCCTGGAATGACTCTTAAAAATAAATCTGGTTTATTTAAACACTGGTGGTTTGAGATTGATTATAGGGGAACAGTGACCAAACCAGTTTAACAAAATATGTATCAGCAAACTTTTAACATTAGCAGAAAATATTATTTCTTCAAAGATCATTCAAATTTAGATCATAGTACTGTGCTATTTAAAATTATGTTCAAATTTTATGTGAAATCATCTTCAGAGGAAAGGATATTTTGAATTATTTTACTATCGGTCATTTCTGTTATAGAAGATACTATTAGAATGAAACTATCTTACAAAAATATTTCTAAGTCTTGCTTTATCACTCAAGCATTTAAAGCAGTAGAATAAATTTCTTCTCATCTTGTATATAGATAGCTACTTGGTGTTCTTTCCAATAAGATAGACCTTTTTATGCTTCACTGTGAAACTGAAAGAGCTGCTATAAAATTAATAAGCTTGAATTCATTACAATTTCTAAAAAGAATGACTCCTTTTTTCTACTGGTCTCCATTTTGAAGAAGGGTTTAGAAAAATGCACATTCCTATTTTAGGTAATATCTGCTCAGGAAATGAGTAAATAATATACATTTGATATTTCATAATTAAAATTTAATAACAATGTTTTTAAAACAATTTTTTGTTTCTTTTTTCTATTGAATAGGAATATATAGCATGCCTTGATTATATGTCATTTACATAAATAAAGGGCTAGGAATACTTTCAATTACTGGAACTTGCATTAACAATTGTTCTTTGAATAATCCATGTTGCTTCTATTCTGTGTTGAGTCACTTGGGTTGGGCTTTCTAGAAGAAAATGAAAGAATGACCCAGGGACTTAGGTGAGGAACTTTTATGGACTCATTCAACATACTTAATTTGCAGAGTCTCTGCAAGTTCAGAAAAGCAGAAAGAGAAATAAGAATAATTGTCATCATTATTATGAATAATTACCCTTATATGTCTATTGTGCTTTATATTTTGCTTTTCCCAAATCCTTTAGGTAGAATGGAAGAAAGGTAGTGTTGTTGTTTAATATACAGCACACCTATTTGAAAGTTGAATGTCTGGAAGTGATTTTATGTTCTAAGATAGGGAATATATTTTGAAGTATAAAAGTAATATATATCCCAATTATGCTTTTTATTGGTGCTGCCTCTATGATACCCTAGGAATCTGGTGAGAAAATTCACAGATGCTTAGGAATCTAGTGTTGCAAAGAGATAGCCAAAGAAAGGCTAGGGTGTCATCAACTCCCTTCAGAAGGTTTAGATAATTAAGCCATAAATAATATTTACTTGGAGCTCAAGATAGAAGGTAAGAAGAAAGAGATTGTGACATATGAGGTGAAACTAGTCATTGATCGCCCTCTGGACCCATCTGGGGATTCCAAGAGAATAAATAAATTTTGGGAGTAAAATATGTGTTGGAGAGTCTCAGTTACGGCAACTAGGAAAAACTACCATGATGTGAACATTGACAGCATATCCCATAGCCTATTTAATAATGATATTTAGGTGGTTGTTTCAGTGTATAAAGTGAGATAATTTGAATTCAATGACATCATGTGTGAACCATGCAGATTTATTAAAAGCAGTGTTCAAAGAGTTTAAGTGAATTACCTTAGGTTACAAAGACATAAATTGGTACAGCTGGGATAAGACACCAAGATTTCTGGCTGCGTTTTAAATATTTTTGCCATCCACACAGTTCTGTTGTTTTGCATGCTATAGCCTAAATCAGATACTTATGCTCTACTAGTTTGACAGATTTTGGTTTCAGAAATTCAACAAAGACCTTTGTTTATGTTTCTTTCACATTAAATCAAACTCTACATTTTGCAGGTTTTAGATTAGTCATAGAAGGTCAGTATTAAGAGCATGACAAAATTCTTCTTAGAATATCTAGTTTTCTTGATCTAATAAGATCTTATGCAACTGATTAAACAATATAAAGTTATATGTAGCAGTACCCTAAATTCCTGTTTTTATGATGTATTCTTTTGGATATGTTTAATTTTAATTTCCAGGAAGCACTTTGGCATGATAGAAATAAAATAACAAATATGAATTAAGAGTTTTAAATTCTTGGCTCAATTTCATCTTTTATTAGCTGTTTAATCTTGGATAAGCATTTTAAAATTTCTGAATCTCAGTTCCAAACTTAAAAAAACAACAACACACCACAAAGCATGATTTAAATGACCTCACATGTTCTTTCTAACACCAACATTCTTTGATTCTACATATACTCATTTATTATTTCAGAATATTCATTGGTAACTTGTATGAATTGCTTAGGTATAATTTCAATCCTTTTAGCTAAAATGCCATATTGAGATTAGGTGCATTAGACAAACTCCCAAACTCCGCTTAGATGCCTCAGTGACAGAATTCTGGCAAACTGTTGAGTATGTGGGTGGTTGTTACCACCATAAGCACTCAGATCATTAGCCATTTTGATGTGCAAATTTGACTCGGGGCATCATTGAGTCATCAGTGAGCACTGTCAAAATAAATGTCTAATCACACCACTCTGGGTTGACTGCTGGGTTCTGAACAGTACCTAATAAGCTCTGAAGTAAACACAACGGAAAAGTCTGACTTAGCCCTTCATTTAAATAGCTCTAAGATTTGAAATGGCTTGCCGTATTTAATGAAAGCTTCAGCAACTGGAAACTACTTGTACTTTTCCTTTACCATCTACCAAAATGTTATTTCCCTCAACTTTAACACCATCTGTAACTGAGACTGGAAGTTAAAGTGAGATAAAAACCAGCGAGTCAAAGCCAAACTAAGTCATTAGAATAGCTTTTCCCTTTTATATCAGCCGGATAGATGAACAATCACATGGAACCTACGGGTATGAAACCTGTATCACAGGGTGTAATGAATGATTTAGCTCAATTAAGAAGCTTCCTATTAAAAAGAACAAGTGTAATGGCCCTCATGAATACATTAGAGTTCGTTTGAAACATGTTTTTTTTTAAAACAGATTTGAACTGCTTCTTCTGCATGTTTGGGGCGTCCCTGATACTGACTGTTTGGCCTGCCAGCTTTTCCTTTAGAGCTTGCAATTTCCCTTTCATGTGGAGTCAACCATGAAATCTCCATAAAATAAGTTTGAGCTAAGATTTGGTCTGTGTTTGTTTCTGGAGATATCTCTAGAAGTTTTCAGTGTAAGGTGCATAATGTTTGAAGAGCATATTCTCTTTTGCTTACTATTTAGGGATAGCATGAATTTTTTGCTCCTGATTGTAATAGCTTAAGAGCCATTCCTTCTTGCTTCTGTACAGCAGTTAACAGAGCCGCACTTTCTCAGAGCTACTACACACTAGGCCTCTGTGTAGAATAGCAAGGTATTTACAGTGTTGGTTTATTTCATCAATTATTTATTTTATACAGACGCTTGGGCATACGCATACATTTATTTATTTATTTATTTATTTATTTACTTACTTACTTACTTACTATTTATTTATTTTAAAAATATGTCTTTATCGACTTCAGGGAGAGGAAAGGAGAGGGAGAGAGAGAGAAACATCAATGATGAGATAGTCATGATTGGCTGCCTCCCGCAGGCCCCCTGCTGGAGACTGAGCCCGCAACCCAGGCTTGTGCCCTGATGGAATCGAACCCGTGACCTCCTGGTGCATGGCTCAACACTCGATCACTGGGAAACATTGGCTGGGGGGATAATATACAATATTATTACACATAAAAGTAGATTTTAATTTAGACATATGATTCCAAAGGTTAAGTGTACAGGGAGACAGAAAGATGTGAATAGTGGATACAACTTTTAATGATACTTAACAGTACCTGACAGATTACAAAGCACTTTTTCTGCCTCACATGTTTATTATGACAGCTGTGAGGATGTTAGGGCGGTATGATTAGACCTATTGATATATATAAAGATCATAGTTTGAAAGCATGGTACAGACTCATATTTATGCAGAATTGTCAAGCTGCCATTGAATTCCACATCTTTTGACAATTGTTGTAGTATCGTTTTTATATAATGGAATAAATTTAGATTTATTAAAGTAACCTGAAAAAGTACAAAGTCTCTCCTACATTTTTGCATATATGAAAATTAAAACCATCCATAATCATGTAAGATTTCATTTTTACCTTCTGGAATATCCAATTGTGAAGCATTTAGAAATAGATATAAGTCCAGAAGAGAAAGTTATCCAAATATTTGGCCTATGTATGTAATATTAATCCACATAATATTGGTATAACTTATATACAAAGCATTTGGCTATCCATAGTTTGAAACACATTTATGTAAAAAGGGAACCAATTTTTAACCAGACAATGAAAGTCAGGAAATGAGTTGGAGGAAATGGAACCATTTCTTGACTCCTAGGAGTTAGAATGTCAAAGAAATATCTGCATGCTCATTGAAGTTTGGCAATGTTTCTCTCTCTTCAGGTTTTTTTGGAAGAGTTTGAGATGGAGTGTCACTAATTCTTGTTCAAATATTTGGTTGAGTTCGCCAGCGAAGCTAGAAAATCCTGAGATTTTTGAGGGGTATTTAGGGGAACTTGATTACTGATTAAATCTCTTTATGAGTTATAGGTATATTCAGAATTGTTTTTTTACTTCTTTATGATTCAGTCTTGATAGGTTGAGTAATCTTGGTAGGTAGGAATTTATTCATTTCTTATTGGTTAGTCAAGTGTGTTGGTGTGTAATTGTTCATAGTGGTATCTTAAAATTTTTGATATTTCTGTAATTTAGCAGTTTATTTTTTCTGACTTTATTTTAGTCTTTCATTTTTGTTATTCTAACTAAAATTTTGTCAATTTTATTTATGTTTTCAAAAGATATTTTAGTGTCATGATTTCTTATACTTTTCTAGCATCAATTTTATTTTATTTTTTTCTTTGAGTGTTGTTGTACCTTCCTTCTGCTAACTTTGGGCTTAGTTTGTTCTTTTTCTAGAACAAACTAAGTTCCATTAAAGTGTAAAGTTAGTCTGTTTACTGAGGTCTTTCTTTTTTCTTAATGTAAGGATTATGGCTAAAAACTTCCTCCTCCGAACTGCTTTTGCTGAATCCCATAAGTTTTGATATTTGTGCTTTTTGTTTTCATTTGTCTCAAGTATTTTTTTATTTCCCCTTTGATTGTTCAGGAGTATGTTTTTTAATTTCCACATATTGTTAATTTTCCAGCTTCTTTCTTATTAACTTCTAGTTTCATACCATTAAGGTTGGTAAAGATACTTGATATAAATTCAGTATTTTTAAATGTGTTAAGACTGTATGTGTGTGTGTGTGTGTGTGTGTGTGTGTGTGTGTGTGATTTAACATATGCTCTATACTGGAGATTGCTCCATGTGTACCTGAGAGGAATGTAGGGTCTGCTGCTCTTGGATGGAATGTTCTATATATGTCTGTTTGATTCTTTTAGTCCACAATGTAGTTTAAATTCAATATTTCCTTATTGACTTTCTGTCTGGATGTTCTATTATTGGTGAAAGTGGAGTATTGAAATACACTACTATTACTGCATTGCTGTTGCTTTCTAACTTCAATTCTGTTAATATTGATTCTTTTTTGCCTACTTGTTCCTCCTAATAAATTGAGAGCTCTCTTGGAGGAGGAACAATGTATAATTCCTCTGTGAAGGTCTTGCACATGGCACAATGCAAGGCATTGAAAGTGCTCCTAAATAGTTTACTGTAGCAATGAGAAGTCATAGAAGTGAACTCCTCGCTTTATTAATCACAGACCTTAGGTAAGGTGAGAAACTACCATAAATATGGATGAAACTATCCTGGCCTCCATTTTATCAACAACTCCCAGGTTGAGTCTATAGTTGGGGGCCGAGAGTTATGGAGAAGGACAGTGTGACTTAGTGAAAAGCACAATAGCCTGCAATTCATGGGACCTAGGCTCTGGTCTTGCAATATCAGTTCCTAGCAAAGTGACTTGGCCATTTTCTTTATTCTTTATCTACATAGGAAAGAAATAGATGGTAAACATTTCCATGATGGCATTTAAGCATTGTAAGAAGAGTTGAATTCAAGTTTTTCAATGTATTCAGAAAAAAAATTGAAATATTAAAAAAAGCAAGTTGTGTCATCTTGTGTGGAAATTTGCTTCAAATTGGTATGTTAGGTATTATAACAGTGATTTTTCAATTTTCTAAATTTAATTGAGCCTTTTCTCCTTGTATGAATCAGTGAATGAACATAAACTTCTATGGCTTATAGCTATAAAGTATATTAATTGATAAATAACAAGCCACTATTAATATCAGATGTAATCACACCTTTTTTGGGGGAACATTTTAAACATCATAAAGTGATTTTCTGTTTCTCTTATAGTTTAGAATAATCTCTGGCATAGGTGCAGTAGATATTGTTTTCCCTGTCTTACATGGGCTAAAAATGGGAAAGATACATTGAATGACTTTCCCTGAATTATTAAGATACAATGGTGTGGAACTGGAACTGATTATTTGCAATATATCACAATTTTTCTAAAAGGTAGTGAGGTCTGGGATTGGGTGTAATACTCAACTTTCCTGGGGCATTATTCAAGATATTGGTTCTTTTTTTCTTTGTTAAAACAAATGAACAAACAAACAAAAAGACTAAATTAGGTTAGCCAAATGTTTTGGTAGTTTTAGGATCTCAAAAATATTCTTTAAAGCCAATAAAGTGTTACTTTATTTATCTTGCATGATTTTAAGACTTACGAGTTTTGGCATCTCTTATTAGATTTGTGTAACCAACAAAACCTCAGATAGATAGCTGTAATCACATATGTTCTAATCACAATCATTCAACATAATTTTAGTTTTTTCACTTTTAAACATTTATCTAAATTATCTTATTTAACAGAAAGCAAAGCAAAACCTAAGATAATTAACTCATACTGATACTATCTGAATGTATACATTTAAGAATCTAAACAGATTTATAGATTTTCACATATTTGTATACATGAAAATCAAATTTGAAGAATAAAATTGGCCAAGTTTAAACATACCATCAAAACATTTTCAGGACAATAACTTTTGAATTTCTGTTCTGAAATAGATTATATTTAGGCCTGAACACACAAACACATGTGTGCATGTATAAGAATAGTTTCACCTCATGCATGACTTGAAAAATTTTGTAATTGTACTGAAGATGGAATGACAATAGGGCACATTTTAAGAAACTTTCAGTATAATGAACTTTATTTTTTGTGTAACTGTTGTATAACTGTTTAGGCATTCATTTGGGGGATTCTGTTATTTTGTTTTTGATAAAGACATGATAGATTATGACAAAGTCAATACTATCATTGTTCTTGTTCAGACTGTTATAATAAGATTCCATAGAGTAGGTGCCTTAAACAATAGAAATTTACCAAGACCAGCATGATCAGATTCTGGTGAAAACTTCTTCTTGGTTTGTAGATGATTTTCTTCTTGTTTCATCACATGACAGAGAGCAGCGAGAGTAAACAGGTTCTCAAGTCTCTTTTTATAAGAGCACTAATCCCAGTAATAAGGACTGCACTCTCATGAACTAATTACCTCCAAAATTCCCCACCCCCCAATAATACAATCACATTGGGGATTAAGATTTCAGCATAGAAATTTTCAGAGAATCTAAACATTCAGTTGATAATAATAAAGCATCATTTTTTCTAAAAGTCCATATTGATTTGAAAATGAAAATATCTTCTTGTAGATGAATGGAGTTTGTTATTATAATTATAAATTCTACAGAGAATTTTCACTGTTAACTAGGTTTAAATATTAAACTCATTTTGAAGTATTAATTTGCTCGTAGCATTGTATGAAACATGCGAACATACATTATCCTTATCGTGAAGTATAACATATTCAATTGAAGTAAACTAAGAGTATTCAGTGAGGTAGCGAGTAGAGTAAAATGTAGACATTTCACTGTGACCCATGCAACCTGCGAGTGCCCCACTCTCAAGTATGTTAAATGTTGAAGCTATAATACAACTTGCAAAGCAAGTCTCCTGTTGGAGAGTATATATTTTTTGGTTTTGTTCTTTTTCTGAATGAATGACCTTTTTATAAGTATCTTGAAGAAGGCTGATATTCAAGTATTGTATTCAATTGCTAGTCCAAAGGGAATTGGTCACATGTGATTTTCAAGTATCTAAAAATTTTAAAATGCAATGTGTTTTTGGTACTTTCAGGAAAGGGCAAAAACATCTTGAATAGAAATGCACTAGATTAGCACACACTTGACAACTAAACAGCAAATGGCAGTTCTGGCTTTGAAAATAGTAATGTTTATTGATATTTCATTTCTTTGATTAGGGAAAAAACACTTGGAAAGAATAGTCTTATAGGTGCTTTACTTCAAACTTTAGACATCATTTTTCTCTGGGTATTGTTTATTTATCTTGTGCTGTTTTATCTATGGAAGTAAATTAATGACATCATTTGGCCACCACCTCTAACACCACCATCTCAAATAATGGAAAATGAGCTTTTTTAAAATTTCCACTTTTATTTGGCAAACTGTTTTCTCCTGGGCAGATGTGGACAATAACTGAACCTGAATAATTTTCTATGAAAATATTATCAATCTTCTTTCCCCTCTGATAGAAAAGATACGTTATAAGTCATTATAAGTTTGTAAGTTCAATATATTAATCAAGAATTATTTTAAACTGTTTGCTTTGGAAATAACACATTTGAAGCAATATGATGTTACGATGTCAACTGATTCATATACCAGTAAACTATACTGTTGTGGGAATCTGTTATATTACTAGACTAATTCAAATCATTACAAATGCTGGTTAATTACTCCTACTGTAATCCTTACTACCAGAGGTGAAAGAAGAGAGCAACGGAAGAGCTCTAATTTCTTGAGCAAGTTCTCTGAGTATAATTTAGAGGAATTATACCCTTCACCATTAAATAGCTTCCTATTGAAAGTATATATAAAAATAATTGCTTTTTAAATAACCAAACATTTTCTAGGTTCAATTATTCATTCAACAGATGTTACAAAAATCATACTATTAGTGGGGTACTATAAAGGGAGCTGAAACTATTACAATGAGAGGGCCTATCATGTTAAGACAGACTCTAAGAGGGAGGACATTAGAATAGTAAGAGCTATGTCCTGATCTTAAGAAATGTGTGGTGCAGTAGGATATCTCTTCCCATGCTCTGTTGCATGAAATACAGTTTCAGGAAGGTAGATTCATTCAGAGAAACTATTCTGTGGCCATTCACCACTTTCTACGTTACCCTCTTGGACATAGTGTGCAGAAGACTCAAAGAAATTCTGTAGCAAGAAAACTTTACCCACAGCTTACCAACCTCATGACCAAGGGATCATTTAGCATTGTCCATATGAGTATTTGAAGGATCAAGGCTGTTTAATAAATCTTAGAATGAAAAACATTTTATTAAATGGACTAGCTCTAATGCAGTTAGTTGTCTCATCCTTCTTTGTGTTGTAGTTAAACTCAAAAGTCTCAAAAAGAGAAATATTTTATACTATAGGTGTGTAGAAGACAGTCCCCAAATGTTGTATAAACATGAAAAGCAAACATTTCAGACTCTAGAGACAGATCCACAGCCTTTGGTTTTGGAAATGGCTGTTAAAGACAGAAAGTAGAGAGAACTCATATAACTTGGTTTACCAACTAGGAGTAGCTAGTATTCTTGGGTTTGGCTTTTCACAGACATTTACGCTCTGAGACTACGGATTTTTTTCCTTATTTTAAAGTTAAAGGACCTTGCTCAAGGTCAGTATTCTTTGATTAGTAAAGCCAAGATAAAAAACAAGATCTGTTTTGGACTCTTTCTCCCTCTGTAGTGATAAAATTTGACTTTTTTGGAAGTAACAATACCAGGTAAAAATTTCAAATCTCACAGTAATGGTATGTCACATTAATAAGGATACCATGATATGACTAACATGTTTTTCATTTAATTATTTTAATATGAAACATTTACCTGTTTATTAATCTATTTTAAAATATTATGTTTATCTCAATGATATACAATAGTAAAACAATACTTCAAATTATTGATTTCAAATAACAAATGGGAACATCATATAACCTACATTGTTTTGCACACGTCATGGGTCAAACTGTTATGGCAAGATACAGCATCAAACAAAAGCATTGAAACTGTAGGCAGAACTTTTTAGCATTAGTGTTGAAAACTATGCAACTCAAGTGAAGATATAAATTGATATTTCAAATGAAGAATATTAATTTGATTTTATTGTGTATAAACAGTTAAAACATCAACATTGAAATAAAATATTACATTTCATTCATTTCCAATATTCCAGCTTTTAAATGTGTTTATAAAATTCAATGGAATCATGAGGACCCAAGTAATTTCTACTGGAGCAAATATTGTTGAAAGCAAAGGGTTTGAAAACGTTCGTCTTGAAAGGCAGATCCAGGTGTTTCACTTTATTTTCACCTGAGTGTGTAATAGGCTGCTGGAGAATTAGCGACCAGAACTGATAGGTGATCCACCAATTCATTTCAAGTTCAGCTATACTGCCAGTTGGCAGCAGCATCCTCCTGGCATTTAACTACTTTTGCTTTTGTTTTGTTCTTCTCTTTGAATTTTTACCATCTACTATGTACTCGGCTTTTTCAGTTAAGAAGCAGCAATAATAGAAAAACTCATTACCTCCGTAGCTGCAGACTAATGTTTTCAGTGTGTCCCCTTGGTGCGATAGCACAGTGCTACCTATCTTGAAACAAGTGCTTTTCTCTTATGCTCCTGTTAATGATGCATTTTTCCCCTCACGTTCTGTTATAAAGCACATACAATTTAGTAATTACTAAAATTTATAAAACGAATATACTGCCCACAAAAGATTGATGTATTCACTCTTAGTTAGCTCTCTGATGTCATTTTCTATTTCTCTCCTCTTTGCATCAGCCATACTAATCTTCTTGCTGTTCTTCAAAGACTGCAGGCACTCACCAGCTCGAAACTTTAGGCTTTTATCATTGCCTTTTATGCTAACACTTTTTTTCCCCTAATTGCATGCTTTCTCCCTCACTTATTTCAGCTTTCTCCTAAAATGGTACCTTCACATAGGAACCTGCCTGCTCATGTATCTGAAATAATCCTCTTAACACCTTTACCACTTTTTCTCCTCTTACCTGCTTTATATTTCATCACAACAAAAATCCCTACTTGATGTATTTGGTATTTGCCTGTTTCTTTGTTTATTCTTTATCTCTCATCATCTCTCATCATAGACTATTAACACCAGGAAAACAGAACTTTATTTTGTTCCTTGCATTTTTTCTACCAGCTACAACAGTGCCTGGCATATTGTAGGCACTAGATACTTATTTTTGAATTATTTAATGTTTAAAATTTAGCACTATTTCAAAATACTATGTTTTGTGTAATTTATATTGCATACAGAAAGTCCTACTTTCTGAATTCTTGTATTAATAGTCTATCTAGAAACAAGTATAAGGGCAGTAGAATGTATTGGATTTTTTCCAGGATCCACTATGTATTTTATACAATAATATAAATTATTATTATTTTATATTAACTATTTACAAGGCAATCCTTGTATGAATGTAATTTAAAATCATTCCAGAGTATTTGCATCCCTCAGAAATCAAGAAAATTCCCTAACATTACTCTTTGAATCTAAAAACATCAGCAGTTTTATTTTGCTGATCACAAAATCAGTTTCCTATGGTGGAACAATGATCTAAAGAAAGCTTACAACAATTATTTATTCCATAGTAATGTTATTATATAATATTGAAAAAAATAAATTGAGATTTTAAAAATTAAAATCAGGATCATTTGGGTGGAAGAGGTTTATAGCCTGAAACATGGCAGGTAAAGACTATCCCAGTGAACATATGTCATTCTTGGTTCCCCACATTTGCCTCTATTGCTTTGCAAAGATATAATGCACAAAATGATAGAATATAAAATTTTCTGAATCTAGGGAATTAAACTCAGCATTATGTAAATTGTTTAATTCCTATCTTCCTCACTATCTTTGTGTTTATTTATTGTAACTCATCTTTCCTAGATTCATTTGATTCATTTTCAGGCTATGCCACTATCTCATATATGCAATGGTTATAATTTAAAATAAATACAATGTACTACTCAGAAAAAAACATTTTTTACCTTCTAAGTAATTTTGAAAGATTAGTTACTAATTTGAAGATAGTTGTTCTAGTGATATTTTATAAGTGGCTTCTATGATGCACATTGAAGTGCTTTGCAAAAGACTTATTTTGCTGTGGAGTTCTTAAAGTATTTCCTAATAGTTACATGATATTTACTTATTACCTTTTTTATATCTCAGATTTCTGTTTAGTATTCATATAAGAACTAATATATTTATAAATCCATTCACATTTCTTTTTATGAGAAACATTTAGAAGATTTGTTTTGGGTATTGTGCTCTTTGCAAAAAAAAATAATAAATTAACATATTGAAAACAGCCAAAACTAATGATTATCACACTTGCTAATGCCAAGAAACACAATGACATTTTGAAAGAAAAAGTAATTTAGAGCAGATAGTAAATAAGTAGTGACAAAAATTAAGTATGTTTTTAGAAAGTCAGATTTTTTGTTAAGTCCAAATAGAAAACAAGTAGCATTTGAAGACTTTTTCTACTTTGCCCATTTATTTATTAGGATATACATTAGTAAATTACATACCATATTATAAGTCACTATAGTATAATGTAAATATATTCCCAGCATAAGTAAATTTATATTATTTACTCTACACAAAAGAAGCTTTTTAGAAGTCATATATAAATGAGACTTTGACTATAAGCTGTATTTTCCCATTGGCTGACAACATAGAAATATGTTCCCGAAGGGAAAGAAAAGCAAACTGGCTCCAGACTTTCATAAATGTTGTTAGTATTCAACAAATATCTTACAATCTTAAATTCTAAATAAATAAGTTAATATTTTTGTAATAAAAGTTTATAGTAAGGTTTGAGTCAGTTACCATGCCTATATTCTGGTACAGTTTTGGCAACCTGTGAAGACTGATTTTAAACTGTGGAGAAAGCAGTATTAGCTTACATAAATTCATTTTCTTCCTAAAAATTATTTAAGAACCTCTTTATAGTGGTTGTCTCTATTTGATAGCGACTCTATTTGTTCGCTTAACCAGGTCTTTTTTAGACGTAGTGGTTACCAATGATAAAGCTGTCAGAGAAGTGCTGCATGGAATTCTGACATTCTTTTTAAATTTTTAAAAATATATCTTTATTGATTTCAGAGAAAGAAATGGAGAGGGAGAGAGAGAGAGAAACATCAATGATGAGAGAGTCATTGATCGGCTGCCTCCTGCACGCCCCCTACTGAGGATCGAGCCCACAACTCGGGCCTGTGCCCTGACCGGGAATCGAACCCCGATCGCCCGGATCCTAGGTCAGTGATCAACCACTGAGCCATGCCAGCCAGGTGAATTCTAACATTTTTAAGAAACAGATAAAACTGTTCATGAATGCACCATTGGCATAAATAATTTAACAACCTCTGAGAATTTAATATGAGAAATTTTCTTCTTACTGTCCCTTGTTCAAGAACGAAGAACTCTTGTTTATCCCCGTTTAACACATATATGCCTTTTTGGCTGCTTTTCTGTTCTGTAGAAGGGAAAAAAGAGGACTTTTTAAATAACAACCAACGGCAGCGTAAACCTAGACTAGTAGCTTTAGCCGCAGCCCTTTTCAGGACCCCTCTCGAAGGAGAGCTTTGCTGGCTGTGCACAATAAACCCCTGTACCCTTTCCCTCGCTCTTCCCTTGTCGCTGAATTTCCTTCTTCTACTCCAGGAGACAAAGAACCCGGAAAGGAAAACATCTCATATCAATATTCCCTCCTGCCTCGGAAGCGTAATCTTTGGTTTTATAAACACTTACTAAAAATTAAAACACAAAAAACAAAAAACAGCAACACTATGATTAGAGTGATGATTCATAGACATTGGTAGAAATACCTTCATGCTCGCCAGATTATTCTTAATGAGTTTACACCAAATATATATTTTATTACTGTGTTTTTCTGAGTTTTTTAAAAATTTCCACAAGTACATTATTTTGAAAAAAATAGGACTGATTTAGAAATTTAAAATACAACGATTTGCCCATATATCCTCAGAAACGATGAAATGATCTGAAGATATTCTCATGCAGTGTTTCATTTGAAGTTGTTTCTGTGATTTCTTCTTGACAAAATTATAAGAAAAACCAAAGATAAACTACTTTGTGTCTCATACAATTTTGAAATATTTACTTTTTTAAAAAGAATTTAAATTTCTACAAGTGAATGGGTACTTTTCTGGGTTTGTTTGCCAGGAATTGAGGAAATGTGAGTAAGCATAACACAAAATGTAGGTGATTTATAAGTGGTGCTCCTATCTGACGTGGGTTTGTACTGCGATATTTTTATCTTCAACAAAAAACTCTTATGTCTTGTTTGGTAAGTTTAAAGGCATTAAAACATCTTATTACCTAGATAATTTCACTATCTTCATAACCCATAAACCATATATACTCCTTTTTAAGAACAACATAAAAAAAGGAATTTAGTGCAAGGCTATAGGATAGCCTATAGAATTACAAGATCTTCAAGTTTTGTTTGTTTACTTTTATTAATTATTCTCAGCAAGTTTTCCATGTTAGTATACTAATATGCACATAATCTTGTCATTCTTTCGAATCCCTGCATGGCATTTAATTTTATGGATAGGTATCAGTTATCTATTGCTGTGAAACAAACCACCCTAAAACTTAGTGGCTTTAAAGGGTCAGCTGCACAGTTTATTAGTTCGATCTAATTAAGTTTGATTGATCCCTGATGAGCTTTCTTATGCATCTTTGTTCAGCTGGGAGGCCAATTTGTGGCTGGATGGTCTCATCCATACTCTGGAGGTTGGCAGCTGTGAGCCAATGGCCTTTCTTCTGCCAACAGACTGGCTCAGGCTCATTTATATGGCTGTGTCAGTACTGAATACAGTAAAGGAACGAGCCCAACGTGCAAGCATCTTTGGAGCCTCTGCTTGTTTCATATATAGCTAATGCCCCATTAGACAAAAGAAGTCACACAGCCAAACCAGATCAAAGAGTGGAGAAATAGGCTTCAGCTTCTGTCAGGGCCATTTTCAACAACACACTGTAAGGGCATAGATGCACGGAGGATAAGAATTTATGACCAAATTTATAATCCACCACAGCATGGATCATATTTTATTCATTCACTCCCATACTGGTGGACATTTAACTCTGCACCATTACAAGAAATGTTGCAGCAAACAGTTTAGTGTTTGTTTGTTTTTAATATTTCTGTATTGATTTCAGGGAGAGGAAAGGAGAGGGAGAGAGAGAGAGAGAAACATCAATGATGAGAGAATCGTCATTTATCGGCTGCCTCCTGCATGCCCCAGGATCGAGCCTGCAACCCGGGCCCTGATGAACCTCCATCTCCTGGATCCTAGGTGGATGCTCAACCGCTGAGCCACAGCCGGCAGGGCACATCTTATTTTTTTAATAGACTGTCTTTAGGGCTCTGTTAGAAAAATTGAGTAGAAAGTAGAAAGATTTTCCATATCCTTCTTGTTCCAGCTCATGGATAGCCTTTTTCATGATCAACATCCTCCACTGGAGGGGTACCTATGTTACAACTGATGAAAGGACATTGACACATCATTATCATCCAAACTCCACAGTTTACATCACGGCTCACTCTTGGGGTTGTACAGTCTATGGGCTTGGGCAAATTTATAATGTCATGCATCCACCATTGAAATATTATAGGGAGGAGCTTCACTGCCCCAAAAAGTCTGTGCTCTATCTAGGCATTCCTCCTTCCCCAACCCCTGGCAACCACTGATTTATTTCACTGTCTCCATTTCTTTGTCTTTTCCAGAATGCTCTATTAAATTTCCTCCATTTATTTTCATAGCTTGATAGCTTGTTTCTTTTTGGCGATGAATAATATTTCACTGTCGAGATATCCCACAGTTTATTTTTTCACTCACCTACAGATGGACCTCTTGGTCACTTCCAGTTTGGGCACTTATGAGTAATGCTGCTAGAAACACCTCTGCAAATTTGTATGGACATAATAGTTCAACTCCTTTGGGTAAAAGCAAGGAGAGTGATTGCTGGATTGAACAGTAGGCATAGGTTTAGTTTTGTAAGAAACTGCCAGACTCTTTTCCGAAGTGGCTGTTCATTTTGCATTCCCACTAGCATTGAATGAAAATTCGTGTCGCTCAACATCGTAACCATCACTTGATGTTGCCAGTGTTCTGGATTATGGCCATTCTAATGGGCATATAGTGTTGTTTGTTGTTTTCATTTGCATTTCCCTGATGACATGATGTGGAACATCTTTTTATATGCTTATTTGCCATCTGTATGTCTTCTTTCCTGAAGTGTCTGCTAAGGTCTTAGGCCCATATTTTTAACTGGGTTGTTTGTGTTCTTACTGTTGAGTTTTAGAATTTTTTGTGTAGTTTGGATGAATCTTTCATTGAATGTGTCTTTTGCAAATATTTTCTCCCAGTCTGTGGCTTATCTTTTTATTCTCTTGACAAGTGTTTTTTTTTTTGCAGAAAAGGTGTTTCTAATTAATGAAGTCCAGCTTATCAATTATTTCTCACATGGGTTGTGATTGTTTTTCTAACTTAAAAGGCATTTTTATATCTTTGGTCATCTAGGTCTTCTCGTATGTTATCTTTTAGAATTTGTATAGTTTTGTGTTTACATTTGGATCTGTGATCCCGTTTTTGTGAAGAGTGTAAGGTAAGGGTCTCAATTCACTTTCTCGCATGTGGATATTCAGTTGTTCCCGCACCCTTTGTTAGAAAGACTGTCTTTGCTTTATTGTATTGCTTTTGCGCCTTTGTCAGAGATCTGTTTGTTTGGGTCTATTTCAGGATCTCTCTATTGTATTTTTAACTTGACTTTTAAATGAGGGCTTTATGTGTAAAGTTATTTAAATGTGGGAAGCCATTCCGATATTAGAATAAGAATTGACAGAGGAATGCTATATATTTACATAAGTAAAGGGAAAGTGGAGATTTATTACTTCAAAGGAGTTTTTAGTGTCAAGGACAGGTTTAATTCAAATTCAATGTTTGGGAATTTTGTTTCTGTGAATATTGTATATTTTTTAAAATAGCATGATTCCTCTTTGATTCAAAATGCATTCCTACTAATAGAAAATTAGAAAACATTGAAAATTAAAAATAACAATTAATCCTTGGCTGGCGTGGCTAAATGGTTAGAGTGTTGGGAGCTCACTGAAGGGTGAAGGATTGGATTCCCCGTCAGGGCATGTATCTGGGTTACAGGCTCTATCCCAGAGGGTTGGTTGGGGTGCATTCAGTGGGCAACCAATCAATGTGTCTCTCTCACATTGATGTTGCTCTTTCTCACCCCCTCCCTCTCTCTCTTCCACACTCTTGAAAAATCAGTGGAAATAATTATCCTCCAGTGAGGATTAACAACAACAACAAAACAATTAAAGTCAATCTCAGTAATGCCTCTCTGATGTGTTATGGATACATTAATAATATCTAGTTTTCCAGTCTTTTGGTTATTCATATATCCTTTTATTATCTCCGCAGATTGAGATTACACTGTTTTGGAATCTGCCTTTCTCACTTTCAGTTGTTCTGGAAACATATTGCTAAGGCCTCCTTAACACAGTGATTTTAAAGGCTATATAGTTTTCCCTCAAATGGTAAAATTAGTATTTATAGAGCAAATGAATCCTTCATTATTAGACTAAAATATTATTTATGCTCTCTTTAGCTATTATAAAATATTACAATGGATTCTGTAGAGCCTTTGCTAAAAGCATGTCTTCACGTAGAAAGCATGTAATTGTAAGCTGCATTAGATAACCATAAAATTGCTGTTGTCAACAGTAATTGAAAGAATACGGAATAGCCAGCTGAATTGAATTTAGCAATGTGATTCATTCTTATGAATTAAAGATCCTGTAGTTAAACCTACTTCTCATAAAATCTTGCTGTAGATAGCTTCTATTTTCATAATGGCTATAAAAGACAAAAAGAGGAATTTTGATATTTTGAAGCTACAATGGCACTAAAGTTAGTGCACTGCTATCGCATATTACTATTGGTGGTTGGTTGTAACCTGTGTGTTTCAAATATTAATCAGGGGTTTCTTATGTTGCATCACTCTCTTTCATGTATGGGATGTGTGCCAGAATGTTCCTTGCCTCAAAATGTGTCAAGACCTTCTAATGCAACCCAGTCCTCTAGAGAATGCAGATTTAATATAAAGCCTTTGTCTCAAATACTGGAAGAAGAACATCTCTCTTTTTAAAATTATATTTACAAATTTTAATATCAAGATATATATCTAAGCAGGAACAATCACTCTTAAAACATGTAAAACAAAAAAAGTTAAGATTCTAAAGATGGTAAATATTTCTATGGAATTATGGAAAACTTTCCTATTTTTTTAAATCGTATTTTTCTTTAAATGAGCATACAGTTGACATACCGAGTGGGGCAAAAATATGTTTACAGTTGTTTGTATGGAAAATAATACAATAATTGATAAATAATGTACAAAAATAAACTGTTTCACATACTCACAGCTGTAAACCTCACCCTGTATATTACTTTTTTAATTGATAACGGATTTAGCATAATAATTAATTAAATATTTCTTATGCTGTTCAACTTAAACTATAGCACAAAGATTTTGTCTTTACAAATGTTAGCTAATAGGTCTGTATAAAATTAACATATTTCAGTTAGACACTGGAAATATCATCAATACTTGCATCTAATTTAGTGCTCCAAGGAGTCATGCACAGAGCTTTGTGCTCAAGGACATGCTGAAGGTACTGAGGACATGTTCTGAGTCACACTCACAAGTGGTGGA
Organism: Miniopterus natalensis; assembly: GCF_054644295.1. Classification (NCBI taxonomy): domain Eukaryota; kingdom Metazoa; phylum Chordata; class Mammalia; order Chiroptera; family Miniopteridae; genus Miniopterus; species Miniopterus natalensis. The sequence continues at coordinate 31,617,314 of NC_142094.1, forward strand.
GCCTTTTCATAAGTTTCTTATTTCTCCAGGGACAAATCATAATGGTGGTTTTATGAATAGAAAGGAATCCTTTTAGTTTTTTTATTAATGTATAACTAGCATATCCTTGAATTAGAAATGACAGTCAGTTGCACCTCACATCATTTTCACAACACTAAATTAGATGGGGAGGTTAGACAGATGACATTACGATGGGGAGAATGTTAGGTTAAGAGGGTACTCTTCTCTCCCCCCCCCCCAAACACCCCATCTCTGCCTCTGCTCTCTCACTCCAACCCTCCGCCAAAAATTGTGCTGAGCATTGAGATTGAGAAACAACTGTGATGTATCTATAAAATAAGAACAGGAAAATAGATAGGAATTTCTATGTAGTTATATAATGGGCCAAACTCAGAGAGAAGAGTAGAGAGAGCAAATATAAGTTCATTGAGAGTATGAGGAAGGAAAAAGTAGAGCCCCTAAAATAATACCTCCCCTCCCCTCCTCTGCCCTCTTCTCTCTCTCTCTCTCTCTCTCTCTCTCTCTCTCTCTCTCTCTCTCTCTTTCTCTCTCTCCATTATTCTTCTCTTTTCCTCACTCTCTCTCTGTGTAGGGGAGGAACAGACTTTCCTCTACCCTCAAAGTTCTTCTTGCTGGTCTAACAATCAAATAGACATGAGACAGATTAGCAAGAGAAAATAACCAAGTTTAATACATACATTAAACTGATGTGTTAACCCAGCACACCTGAGAGAACCAGAAACCACACAGTCGCAAGAGGTTTCCAGATGGAAAGGGTGTTGGCTTGTATAAGATGTCCTGAGCTAGGAAGGAGGGAATGCACCTGGGGGGCTTCGAAGGGTCCTTTTGGGGCGACAGGAAGAGAAGGCCTTTCATAAACAGGAGTTCGCCCTGCCCTCAAGATCAGTCAGAAGTCAGTGATGATAACCTCTATGGACAAGGCCCTTAGTTCAGAATCTTCTAGGAGGTAAAAGGGTGGCAAATAATTTCCTCTTGAACCTGAGGCTTAAATTGCCTTTAACTTAAAGTAGTCTGCAAACCACTGAAGAACATCTTGGGGTGGCTAGTTCTGAACCTCCACAATGCCTTCAGCCCTTTTAAGTGCATAACTCACATAGTTCAGCTTTCAGGTGAAAAACACATCAGATATTTTACTGTTGTATTTTTTTCACTATCCTACATTTAACACAAATCTGATTTGTAGCTAGTTATACTAACTGCAAACCATAATTTTATATATATGTAATTTATGAAGAAAAATTAGAGAACATTTTTAAAACTCAAATTACCTCAGTCTTACCTGATACTTTGAATAAATGGTGTAATGATAAGTTGATTGCACAATGATTTCTACCAGTAAGTCGTTAATGAGTTTCTTTTTTCACTAACTTCTGTTAGTTAACAGACACGTATGTTAAGAGAGGGTTTTTTAAATCCTCATAACATATAAGCGCCCGGCTAGCTCAGTCGGTAGAGCATGAGACTCTTAAATGCTCATAATATAAACAGTGCATGTTGGGACATTCTTTGAAGAAAAGATGGAAAACAGAACACACAGAAATTTTAGTCTTGAGAAGATGAATAAGTCAACCTGATACCTTTAGAATATGCAGTAATATTTGATAGAAGCACATTTATTTATGATCATAAATGTCTTTCTTTTTTCTTTTAAATAAGAAGGTCACAATCTTACATTGCCCCTGTCATTTTGGGGGAGGTATATTGTACCACATTTTACTGATCTATGTAATCTCAAAATTCTTGTGCCCACTGGCTTAGAGGAAAATCAAACTTGTTAAAAAAAAAAAAAAAAATACTAAATTTATGCCCAGCTGGGCGTGGCTCAGCGGTTGAGCGTTGACCTAGGATCCGTGAGATCGGGTCTCGATTCCCGGTCAGGGCACAGGCCCGGGTTGCGGGCTGCAGCCGACCAATGACTCTCTCATCATTGATGTTTCTCTCTCTCTTGCTCCTCTCCCTTCCTCTCTCTGAAATCAATAAGGATATATTAAAAAAAAATACTAAATTTAAACTCCACTTCTTCTCATTATTAACTGTGTGATCTGACCTTTCTGAATGTCAGTTTTGTTTTCTATTAAATATCCTTAGTAATTTTTTTCAGGGAGCCATTAATAAGTAATGGTAGAAGTCCTGGAATATTAAGTAAATCAACTCACTCAGTGTTACTTCTTTTTACATTTCTTTATGGAAAATTATAACTTTTGCATATTTACATTGATTTATTTGTGATTATAGGTGGCAGAGGTTCTTCTGTTGTCCACTTGATATGAATTTTTGTGACTCAAATTCTGACTATAATTGCCTGTTTTGGAAGGAAGTGAAATCTCTTGGTTCTGCTAGAAGAAATTTTATAAAATCTGTACAAAGTTTGGCACATTGTTTCATCTCAAATTATTGTTTTTCTTGTGACTCAATTATTGTAAGATTGTAGAGATAAATTAATCCACTGAGGGTACTTAAAATCCTACAAAGGAAACTTTGCACTGCCTGTGGTTTGAACATACTTCTTAAACCTTAGCTTTTGAGGGAGGATATTGTAATAATTTCCTAGATCTTGGTACTAGGTTTGAGCCACTTTACATACTTTATGAACATCTTTTCATAAAAAGGAAAATGTAACTAAAATGAATGAATCAATACATGAATAATGTCACTTTGATGCTTAAAAAATATTTGATTTCATTCTTGCCTTTTTAAAAAACCTGTTGGTAAAGTTTAGTAGATTCTAAAATCATAAATAACATTGATTTAAAGTAATTATTAGCAATTAACTCAGACATTCTTTTATGTAAAAATATAAATGAAATGAAAATCTAAAGGACATGACATGTTAAAGTGGTGTTAAATGAAAACAATGTAACACCTTGATCAGATATCTTAGTGGTAATTTAATCTATTTTTATCCTTATTTTGAAAAAAACAACAACAAAAACAAGTAAAAAGATGGAGATACTTTTCTGTCTTCATTAGGAGAAAGTTTAATATGATCATAATGAAAGAAGAAATCCTCAAGGATAAAGTATACACTAAAAGTCAATATACCTAAATCTTTGATTTCTTTTTTTCTTTCTTAACATTGGCTTTCTTGATTAGAACAGCAGGGGTTCCCATGAAGAATGTTTGAAAGTTTATTAGTGTAATTACATTCTACATTTAGATTACTTTCAAACACAAGAATGAATATCTATCCTTCTTAGCCTTTAGTACAAAGTTGCCTATTTCTAAGCTTTCACTGCTTAACAATTAACAATTATTTATCAGGCACCCATTGTATACCAGGGAGACCTTACGCCAAACCCTAGGTAGAGATGCAAAACAAAAGGATAGATAAGTTAAATTCTCTTTAATTTATGTTTTCTTGATCTAATACAGGCAGTTGGAGATTAACATGTGATCACAAGAAAAGTTTAATAACTCAAGCTTTATGTAACAATAGCAGTCATTCCAAAGACATCATGCTCAATACTTTAAAACAAAATTCTGTAGATGTAAAAACTGGTAGCTTACTTCTTTGACATCTCCATCATTTCCAAGCATGATATGCTACTTCATGAGCTGTAATAATTCAGTTCAAATAACATGCTACCTCCTTCAGTAATATTTGCAGAAACATTCGATTTTGAACTGTGAAATAAAACTGTGGATTAAGTTAATCCAGGAAAGCATGTCCTTTGACTAATACTCTATCATATTTCCTTAGAAAACTTTGAGAGTTGCATTTTTAATTTTTTGAATAAATCTATAATTACTTCTCTTGAAGGTTCTTTTATTCCTAGTCTGGGCCCATGCCTCCTGACAGCTTCAAAGACATTTTCTCATGAATTATGGTCATTTGGATTTTATGAAATACAAAGACACAAACGATTCCCTCTCTTTGCCATCTCTACTGCCAGTCCAACACCAGGGTATCTCCTCCTCTCATATGTTTGATTTTCTCCCTCAGTATACCCAATCCCAACTCATTTTCACAACTGGATTAGACAGAAGTGTTGTACTGTATGAAGTAGGAAATCCAATCTATTCACTTTGCAGCTGAAATGTTTGATGGGCTTATTTATTACATTTTTAGAATCATCAAAATTCAGTCCATCAAAATTTAGCCCAAAGATTAAAAATGAATATGCATTTATTTTTTAAAAATGAAGCTCACAGAAAGTAATCTACCCCAACTCACAAAACGGCGGTGCACTTAAAGATTTAAATTAAGCCACAATATGAGCCATATCAGTCAGCGATCACTTGTTACTCTAATTTATGTACATGTAACAGCTTGGTTAAGAATATAACTCTACAGTTTGACTGCCTATGCTTACATCCTAGACCTATCACTACCAAGTTATGTAATCTTGGACAAGTATTTCACGTCTGTATGCCTCAGTTTCCTGTTCAATATAATGACACCAATGATAGCACATAACTCATAGAATTGTGAGGATTTAATAAGTTCAAACCTATAAAGCATATATAACAGTACCCGGGGCATAATTAGCACTCAATACATGTTTGATCTTATTATATCTCCAGTTATGGTAGATATGGTTTGAAAAATTAAACATATTAAATACTATTTGAAATTAAATATTTAAAATTTAAGATATAGTGTAAAAGCTCTAAGTATCTTTACTTAAGTCTTTAAAAGGTCAAATTAATTCAGAAAAGTGAGAGGAACAGGTAAAGATAAGCTTTGAAAAATACAATACTATTCAATGACCACTATCCATAAATACTATTAAATATCAATTTGCATAGAGTACTTGAACTTGCATGGAATGCAATAGAAATTTTCAGTTTATTTGGAGGCATATTATTAAATCGTTTTATTTCTTTTTGAGGTACTGCCTAAAAGGGTTTTATATATGCTTTGGAAAACTAGTCAACTTAAAATATATTTTGGGATGAAATATTAGGACATTAAAATACTGTTAAAATAATTACATAGGTGTTTGGAAATGATAATTGTGATGACATTGGTAATTATGACAATAGTTGTGTATGCTTTTGAAAAATTAGTCAACTTATATTTTGGACTAAAATATTAGACATTACAATACTGTCAAAATAGTAACAGTATATATTCAAGAAATGATCATTATGATGATATAAATTACTCCCATTTTGATTAATTAGAAGATACTGATGCCTCTCAGGTTTCTAGTTGAATGACTGGGTGGCAGCAATAAAAACTATTCCTTCATAAGCACATAGTGGATGCTCATTATGGGTTAGATTTTGGAGTAAGTATATAAAAATAAATAGAAATGTAAACTGTAGTGTGCACATTAAAGAAAGGAAGGAAAGTAGCTATAAAATTATTTTGAAAAACCTGTATTTCTCCTAATATGAAACTATATTAGGAGCAGGGGCTCGGATTGGGTAAAATGAGTGAAGGGGGTCAAAATGTACAAACTTCCAGTTATAAAAGAAATGAATCATGGGGATATAATGCACAGTATAGAGACTATAGTTAATAATACTTAATTGCATAGTTGAAAATTGCTAAGAGTAAATTTTATTTATTTATTTTTATTTTTTTTTAAATATATCTTTATTGATTTCAGAGAGAGGAAGGGAGAGGGAGAGAGAGAGAAACATCAATGATGAGAGAGTCATTGATCGGCTGCCTCCTGCATGCCCCCAGCTGGGAATTGAACCAGGATCTCCTGGATCCTAAGAGGTCGATGCTCAACCACTGAACCACACCCAGCCGGGCACTAAGAGTAAATTTTAAAAGCTCTCATTAAAAGAAAAAAATTCTGTAATTTCTTATGGTGACTGATGTTAAACTAGACTTATTTTGGTGATTGTTCCGCATATATACAAATATCATTATGTTGAACACCTGAAGCTACTGTAATATATGTCAACAATACCTTAGTAAGACAAACAAATAAATAATTAATCAAATAAGAAAGACAATCATATTAGGGGTTTTAACTTCCACCTAATGCTTCCTGGAATTTATTCCTGTTCTGCTCCTTCCTGGCTTTGTCCTTCGGTCTGGCTTCACTGCACACGAATGACGATACTTGTTTAAACCATGATTTGTAGTCTCTGTTAACCTACTTTGAAACATGGTGCAGATTCTGAACCACCCAAAGGCAAACATCTGGAGTTTGGAGTCTGGTGACAGGAATATTAAGGGCCTCATAGAAATGGACAGGGCAGAAAAAGACCATTTTTATGCAAATTAAAATAGCTGTGGTTTTACAATAACCAGCAGATGACAATTAGAGAGAATGATGTCAACAATAGCTCGTGTCTTTAAAGAAAGCATTCATTTTGGCTCTGTGCTGCTGGGTACTTGGGAATAGAGGTTGGAGTTACACTGAAAGAAGCTGCAGATTCGGTCAAGGAAAATAACAGAGAAAAGTTGATGCATCTTGTGTTGGACAAGTTGAATTTGGCCTGGTAGTAAGAAATGTAAATAGAATTTCTACTACAAACTTAAAAATTCAAACCTGGAGCTTAAATAAGAGAAATCATTACAATGCAAGCATCTGGAGTTGCTAGTTTCAGATTTCTTCACCGATTCCTCTCTCCAGGCAAAAGAGGGAAGAAAGGGAAGAGAAGTGCTTATTTCAAATGCTTGTTTGCCTGTGGCACTGAGGAGCTTAAGGAGATTCTCATTGGTTAGGAAAATTGCAGAGAAGGGGAGATATGCAAATGATGCTGATATTTGCATATTCTCTAATTTTTAAGTAGAGTTTATTAGTTTCTTCTTCAAATTTAAAAACAGAAATACTTTCAAATATGTGTTGAAAGAACCCTTGGAGCTACAGCAGCACAGATTAAACACATTAAAACTGTTCAATGAGATCCTGGAACTGAGAAAGTTTGAGGAAGATATTATTTTTCAGCAAATATGGTAGCAGTCACTTAAAAAGAAAATGGGCCCAGTCTCATTTATATGATATATGGATAAAACTGTGTTAAAAATTTAGAAGATAAACGGCATTCATCAGTTTTGTATTTTTAGGTTTTAAAGCTCAAAATTTATTTCTTGACATAGAGTTGAATATGAAATAAATACATTTATTAGACATCTTAAAAGCCTCAGGAAAGATTGGTAATAAGTAGAAATCAATTGAAATGTGATATAGCTATTTTTAGTGTACATTTTTTATTTATATCTATAACAGGCAGATAAACTCATAGTTGTTTTCATTTTCCCTAACTACATAGGAAGACATAAATACTGCAAATGGTGTCATAAACAAAGTTGTGCTTCCAAATCCTTGATTACATTACATTTGGTCTTTTAAGAGCAATGTACCTGATATACAGCCTGCAGCATGGTGAATTTTAATATCGTTGTTATTAAAAATGACAGTTCCTTATATCTGGGTGTACGTCTGAACACAGTAGGAAGAGATACTAATTTGTTTGGGTGTGGTGTTAAGCAATATTGTCCAAATTTTGGAAATAAGCCCAAAACGAGTACAGCACATTCTTTCATTGTCACTCTAGGGCATATTTTAATAGGTCTACCTAAACATCCTTCAGTTCTCTAGGATAATTGATCTACTTTCACTTCGCTTTCTTCCAATTGATTGTGTCTTAGACATCATGAAGTTAAATGCTAACTTGTATATTTCTGCCTGATACAAAAGTTGATCCCAAAGGTGATGTTTTAGTGCCCCAAGGGGCATTATCCAGTTCTATATCTAACCTGAAAATCTTGGGCTAACATATTTTTAAATGCTTATAAATACAAAGTTCCTTCAATGTTTTAGAATCATTGTAACCATCTTACAGTTCTCATTATAAATGTTTCACCTGTTTGTTTTCTACACGGATATGAAAATCATGTTTTTACTTTTTGAAAATCCACTTCAAGAAGGATTCATTTGGTGTGTGACTAAGAAAGAAGATTATTTAAAATGGCGAATTAATGTCCTGAGAGCGCAAGTCGAGTAATGATGACAGGAGGCACATGAACCGGAATTCTGATGAGGGGAACATAGGTGTTGATGTGTGCTGTGGAGGGGAGTTTTAAACTAAGATATTTTATTCTGTAGGCAGAGGGAAGAGCTGTGAGAAACCTGATGTACAGGAATTCTCTAGTCAAGTACCTCTCGACATCCTGACATCAACCCATCCACAGCTCCAGCCTCCAACCATGCCTTCCTTCCCACCAGAGCTGTGCACTGGCTACAGGGAAGGAGGGACAGACAGAAAAATAAAGCTGCTTCATTGAACCTGTATAGGTTTAAACTCTTTAATTAAATTTAAATTTAGGGAGCCCCGAAATCCTAGCAAGTAGCTTCAGTGTATGACCAGTTTCTCACCTCAATGAGAGCAGCAATGACTTTGTTATGTTCACTTTTGAACCTGTAGTGTCTTTTGCAGTACAGAGAAGTTAATCGAATTATCTGCTGGAATAGTAAATGAGTAAAAGACCTGCTTGAAGTTGGAATTATTGAGTCCATTGAATGCAGCTACTCCTAATAATGGAAAACACACACACACACAAAATAGCAGAAAGGACACTAATGCTAGGTTCAGGAAGTACTAAGGTTTAGAAGAACAGCCATGCATATTACTACTGATGGACTTTCATTCAAATCTAATTATGCCTTTTACTGGCTGCATCAACATGAGCAGCTGCATTAACCCCTCTGAGACTATTTCCTAATATGAAATAATTAAAGAATTATTGGATAGCATAAAGATATGTTGTGTGTATTAGATTGTCCTTGAGTGACATATTAGGTGCTCAATGAATTCTCCTTTTAGAAAACTGCATTATGATAAATACTAAATTTTTAAATTATAACTAGCCATGCACAACTGTTATTCATAACATTCTAGATATTTTATTATTCATTAAATTTATATATTCTAATTGGATGAAGCTCCAAAACAGCACAGAACTTTAATTTTATCAAGAACGATTTATTTATTTACTTCATCACATGCTTACATACTCACTGAGAGTCTCCAATACTTTTTTTTAAGTTTTTCTTTCTAGATATATCTTTTTCTCTCTCTCAAGATGCTAATTGTTTTAAGGAATCTCTAATATAGGTCTCTTAATAAATACATAAACTGCTATCACTTGCTCTATTAATTAATCTATATAAGAGTAATAGAGTGATGTGATATTTTACAATATAATGCTTGTATATGAGAACGATCTGACAATCTGGCTACAACATCTGTTACTCAATTACTAGCCAGTAATGATTCTGCAGATTTCAATGTCTTTAGTCACTGCCACAGGTGTGGCTGTCCTTTCTTATCAGAAAAAGTTCTTCTTAAGGAGAGATACTGAGAAGGTCAAGTTTGAGTTGTAAGAATTGAAGGATAGTCGTATTGCCAGCAGAAAAATTGTTGTTTTCAGGTTTGGTTTTTAATGTAGAATCACTTGGGGTTCTGTTCCCAGAGATTATGATTTATTTTTTCTGACCATGGGACCCACACATTGGTAAATAGTTTCTTGGGCTATTTTAATATACAGCCTAAGTATGGGCTACTTAACTTAAAACTTTATGCATCTTTTTATAAAGAGAATACATATTTGCACAAAATTGTTCTCTGGCCTATAATCTCAAGCTGATTCGATGTAAGGAAAGATAATAGTCAATTCTAAGATGTTCTCTGTCTATTCCTTTTTCTACCTGCACAATAATGGAAAGAGATTAAAGTTATGAGACATGCTCATTTTAATAAAGGTGGCTTCACTTACCCAGCCTCCTGTTGCAGTCATAGGGAAGTGACCGGTTAACGTTGTTTTAAATCTCAAGGTAATTATATCGAGGAACCTTCTTCAAAAGGAAGATGTGCCCGGCCCATGGGGCTCAGCGGTTGAACATAGACCTAGGATCCAGGCGATCTGGGTTCGAGTACCGGTCAGGGCACAGGCCGGGTTGGATCAGTGACTCTCTCATCATTGATGTTTCTCTCTCTCTCTCCCTCTCCTTTCCTCTCTCTGAGATCAATAAAGATATATTTAAAAAAAATAAAAAAGGAAGACATGCTTTGGAATACTCTGGATAATAATTTTTGCCAGTTTTAGATTTGATTTATTCATACTTATCAGTCATGTAAATACATCTACAAGAAACATTAACATAGTACATCAATAAAACCAAATTTCCTTATCTATGCTCATGAATACTATACAGTGACACCTTGGTTTTCGAACGTCTCCGTTAACAAATGTTTGGCTTAGGAAGGCCACACACCCGGAGGAAATGCTCCGCTTTCGGTTCTCGAACCGCCTCCCCAAGTGGAACAAGCCCCGGCCTCCCCTCCCCCCGAGGGCAAGGTCCTGAGGCCCGCTGGCCGCTGCGCACCCCTCGGTTTCCAACAGCTCAGAACTCGGTCTCCCGGAGCGGATCACATTTGAAAACCAAGGCACTGCCGTATTTCCAACACAGTTTTAGGGCCTGTGATTATAAAAAAATATATAGGGACTTCAGGTAGATACTATGAAATTTGCTACTGGGGACCCAGTAGTCACATGGGGAGAGCGGAACCAATCTTAGTAGATATGGTCCTAAAATTAAAATGCTAACCCAGATTCATCTGTTGAAATAAACTGTCACTATATTACATGGATTTGTGAGTAAATTGTAATTTACCAGATGTAAAAATAGTTACAGCACTCCAGTTTGCAACTGGTTGGAACCAATAATAATGTAGTTTTCTCTCTCCTCCATCCTCAAAAAAGGCTATTATTGCCCGAGTGTTAAGCACTTAGAAGAGTGCCTTGCTTACATAAAGAAGCAAATTGTCTAGTTTGTCAGAAGAGAAAAATGTCTATTATCCAAATAACAAAATTGCTTTGCTTTTTTTTCAATAAAGGTTGCAGTTTTAAAAACACATTCACAATAGTTGAAGTCAGGATTGTTGGGGTGAAAAAGCACTGTATTTAAGTCATACATCAAAAATAAATTTTTGGTTTGTGTTTCTCATTTTTCTCTTAATATATTTTGCTTACAAATACTTTCAGTTTTTAATTTTTATTGAATTTATCGGGGTGACATTGGTTAATAAAATTGCATAGGTTTCAGGTGTACAATTCTATAATGCATCATCTGTCTATTGTATTGTGTGTTCACCACTCCAAGTTAATTCTCCTTCCATCACCATTTACCCCCCCATGCTCTCTTCTACCCCCCCTCCTTTCCTTTTCTTAATTACCATATTGTTGTCTGTGTCTATGAGGCTGTGTGTGTTTTTTCTTAATCCCTTCACCTTTTTCATGCAATCCCCCAACCCCTTCCCCTCTCACAACTGTCGGTGTGTTCCCTGGATCTATGAGTCTGTTTTTATTTTGTTTGTTAGTTTTTTTTGTTCATTAGATTCCACGTATGAATTGTGTCTCTCCAAAATTTATATGTTTAAGTCATAATCCCCAGTACCCAGAAGGTTACCTTATTTGGAAATAGGGTTATTGAAGATGTAATTAGTTAAGATGAAGTTATACTGGAGTAGGGTAGGCCCCTAAGCCAATTTGACTGATATCTTTATCTTCACATTTGGACACAGGCTCCCTCCCACACAGGGAGAATGCCATGCAATGACAAGGGCAGAGATGGGGGTGATGAATCATATACAAGTCAAGACTGCTGGCAAAGGAACCAGCCAGGCCAACACTTTGATCTGGACTTCTAGGCTCCAGAACTGTGAAACAATAAATTTGTTCTAAACTACCCAAATTGTCATGCTTTATTGTGGCCCCTCTAAGAAACAGACATACCTAACATACCTATCAACCAGAAACAATGTTATCTTTAAGTTTAAACCATTCTGTTTTCAAATGCTTAATGCTGCAAGTTTTAACTAAAAAATTCCTATCTGCTTTCTTTGACTCAACCAAAGTGAAAACAAATCAAACCAAGATCAAAATACATATAAATGAAAATGTTTATAGTAATTTAAGTTATGCTTGCCATGGGGATATTTCTTTTTTAGATATAATAAAACCAGATATATGGTATATAGACAACTGTGAAAATTTTGTCTTGCCACTTTATGAAGCTGCCTAGAAATATAATGTAGTAGTCATTACAGAAGATTTTTAGCTTTAAATAATTCATTTGAATTATATGACATCTGTAATCCAATACCTAATTTGAGAAATTTAAAGTCCTTTCCTTTGAATTCTACAAGTATTCCTCTATGAATCTCTAATTAGGAAATTGTAAGTTTGAAATATTTAGTGACAGGTCTTAATGATATAGTCACAAGTATAGATTATAAACCTGATTATGTTATTTGAGTGTATTAGTCTGTCAAAGACTCTGAATCGATAATAACAGAGTTGTGGAAAAATACATTTCAGTAGAAGATGAAAAAATATTGCTAGATGGAATGCACTCATGTATAACAGTGATTTTGTATTTTAGGGAGAGTCCTGCAATAAGATGCTGTGCTAAGAAAAAATATTAACAGAGAACCTTGCCAGATAGAAAATATTATTGTATTCCAAGGCCAGTTGCCCCTTAAATAACAGGTGAAAATAAATTACTGTGTAAGTATTTGATTAAAGATGCTAATAATGAGATTTGTCATCCATTAAATCCACCAAAGTTTTTTTGAGCATACCTATCATGTAGACATACAAAGATGAATGTGTCTTTAATTTCATAATAATGCTAATTTTGATAACACTGAATGAATAAGCTAGAATCATATTAATTATCTTTTAGGAGTCAATTCTTAGAAGATTAAATAGCTAATTTATTGGAGTAAAACAATAGTCTTATCTATTATTAGCCCAAACATATTCCAACCCAGATCTATTTATTATAACCCAGTAATACTGGTAAATGAAGGACACTATTAAGAGAATAATTTTAAGCAAATTACACATGGAAATAAGTTGTCTATAAATTTAAAATGCACATTTATTGACCCTGACAGCTCTCAATCTAATGACTCATTTTCAAGAAATAGAGTCTTGTCAATATGATTAGCTGTTTTGCAGGGTGCTGTCAATCACACAAATGCTGAAGGTCTCAGGCTCCTGTTTGCTTCTCTCTGATTTCTTGTGCTGCTTGCTGCCACCACAATATTGATTTCACCTTATTTTTTCAGTGATGAATAGTGAAATTATGAAGACAGATTTAGGAGTTACTTTGAGTCCATAATGTGAAAGTATTTTTAAAAACCTGCTATGTTTCTGAATGTATTTCATTTCAAGAAAAATTATATTGTCTACCAAATTGCAGTTGGGGGTTTGGGGAGTTTAGATAGGTTTTGACATTGTTTAATATCCCATAAATAAAAAAGTATTTCAATTTACAAAGAGGAATATATAGAAACTAACGATAGTATTTCCTATGAGCCACATATTACTTAAATTGAGTAATATTACATTGTATATTTTGATAGCATGTGATGTTAATATGAGAAATGAACAATTTAAAGTTTTAATATATGTAAGCCTCACTTTGAATAAATGCATTCAACTGTACTCAACTCATTTATCAACCTAGCGACTTTTTTCTAAAATGAAAATTATGATGAGAATAACTTATCTAGGAAGTGAAACGCATCTTCACATACTGTTCACTGCTAACATAGCTGGTTGCAAGGTTTTCAATAAAAATATTTGCACAGGAGTTAATTCATCATTAAGAAAGTTTAAATTAAACTTGATTGAGAAATTGTAATTTTAAAACCTGTCATTCTGGAATAGTACCTCTTTCACAACTCTCAGCTTTGTCCATTCAGATTTAAATGTGTAAGGTTCCTAATTGTTCAGTTTCATTTGAATTCTCATAACATTGCTAATAAGATTTTAATTTACTTAAGAAGAATTAAAAGTTGTAATTGAGAAATAATAGACTTAGATATTGCACCATTGTAATCCTCTTTGAGTTTCTTCAGTGGGTAGATATAAGAAGAGAAGAGAGAAGTTAGAGTTTATCCCTCGCTCAGTTGTAGAGCTCTTTCACAGCAGAGCCCTTCTAGTTGCAATTGATTGCTTGTAATTGTAGAGTAAAATATTATTCTCAATCATTTGAAATGCTCACTGGTAAGCCAGTTAACAACATGCTATAGAGAATTCTTTCAATAAATTGGAAATGTTATGACCTCTTCCAAGTATGAGAATGATTTCATTTTTTAAATTGCTAATGAATTTTTTACATACTATGGTTAATTTCATCCTGTTCTGATTTACATTTTCAAATGAATAAAACTCACTTATAAATAATACCTATAACCCCTAATTTTTTAGTTTTACCACATGGCAGTGTGTATGCCTTAAAAACTTGTCATTTTATCCTCAAAGAACTGCCTTATAATTTATCCTACATTTATGGTTAAGCAGATTCATAAAATTTAAGTAACATACTCAATATTGTACACCTATTAAACATTTTTCATGCTATAATAGCTCTAGATGAGGGGATAATATACATCAAATTCTTAGGACTTATGTGATAAAAAACAAAACAAAAAAACACCAAAAAACTGCTTGACATTTACAATAAAAGCTTTTGAGCATAATGACTTTTTTAAGGTAATTTCACACTAGGAAATTAGGAAATTATAAAGCATGCACGTAATTAAGTCTTCTCTTTGGGTTTCATATAAATACCATTAAATGTCAAGGATATTTTAACTTTTGGAGAAGACCTATTGCAATTTTTAAACATATAGCCCCATAACATTTATAATTGCCATAGCTGTATTTTTAATTAATATTTTTTACTTTGACTAAACTTATAAGAAATAATACAGAAGACCTGGGGTACCCTTTTCACAGTTTTCACCAATGGGAATGTCTTGCAAAACTTTAGTACAATTATCAGAGCCAAGATATTCACATCGATATAGTCAAGATCCATGACAACTCCATCACCACAAGGGTCTCCTTTGTTGCCCTTTTATAACCCCACCACTTCCCTCCCACACGCCCTTAGTGGCTAATGATGTTGACATCTATCTTTTCCTGTGCTTATTTGCCATCTGTATGTGCTCATGGTGAAATGTCTGGTCATGTTTTTGGCTCATTTCTAAATGAGACTGTTTACTTTTTACTGTTTAGTTTTGGGAGTTCTTTACATATATATATCGATATAATAGATGTATACAAAAGTTTACCTTAGGAGGTCTTCATATTTTTATTAAATTTATTATTTATTTTAATACTAATAATGGTGTAGGCTGTGTTTTTGTGGGTAAATCAGTTCCACAAATAATTTTTTCTTTGTCAGTTTGATACAGATTGACATAACTGTGAAAATCATCATTATTACTATTAGATAATGATCATTTCTATCCTGCTTGGCCTGTGTTTAGTCCATTTATTTCTTCTACCATTCTATTTCTCACTTACTAAAACTTTCTGTGGATTTAATTTTAATAAAATGTAGAAGAATTAACCATAGCTGAGAGTAAAAACTGGGTGCCCAAATCTTGAGTTGGGGTTCATTGGTTTCAGGTTTCTCAGCTATCTAAAAGAGAATTGTAGTTTCCCTGTTAAGTCTACTAAAAATATAATAAAAACTACTAGGACTCAACTGCTTAAAATTTAATATTTTGTTCATTTATACTTCACTTTCTTCCGGAGATAAAGCAAACAATAACAATAAAGATTAGATTCAACCAATTGACAAGTAAGATGCTATTTAAAGGAGGTTGCTGATAATTATCAAATTTGACCTTCCAATATTTATCAATTTTTCACCTCTTTGTCACCTCTAAAATAATGCTAAATTAATTTTATTTGACCTCTTCATTTATATTCTTAGTATCCTTCAAATACTTTTAGTAATTAGTTAAGTAATTTAGCTTTATTCCTATAATATTTCTTCAGAAGTTTCATTTGCCTTCACAGGACAAGCAATCATCAAGTTTTAATGTCACTTTAAACTTGAGTATTTATAGTTGGTAATAACTTTTTTTAACTGGTTTTAGAGAGAGAGGAAGGGAGAGGGAAAGAGACACAGAAACATCAGTGACAGAGACAGGCATCATCAGCTGCTCCTGCATGCCCCCCATTGGGGAGGGAGCCCGAAACCCGGGCATGTGTCCTGAGCAGGAATCAAACTGACCTCCTGATTCACAGGCTGACACTCAACCACTGAGCCACACCAGCCGGGCTAGTTAGTAGCAATTTCTATAAAATCCCCATTATTGAAATACTTATTCCTTGTGATTAAATTCACACAACCAATATTTAAAGTCATTATTCTCCAGAATGGAAGCTCTAGATGATTATATTAAAATTTGTCTTAACTTGTAGTTACAAAGCACTAAATATCAAATATTATGAATTCCTAGTCAAAGGTTCCTGAAAGCTTTTTCAGATAGTAGAAAATATTTTTAGATACTATACCAAAATTCATAAAGTGATAGTTTCTTAAAAGGCAGTTATAATGAAGCTGAAACTATATTTTTAAAATTTGTATTATGTGTTCTTAAAATGCACTTGTCAATCTTGTAATTTTTTAAATTAAATTTATTGAGGTGACATTAGTTGATAAAATTATATGGGTAATTTGAATGGATCTTTTATCTTGAATGATCTTGCAACATCATGCATCAGCCATTTGGAAAATATCAGTCACTGTGTTGTTCTTTCATATGTTGAAATTGTACAAAATTATAACAAATCATGGATCTTCAGGGAATTGTCACTATAAACTCTTGAACAAGTGCAAGTAGAAAAAGTAAATATCTTATTAATATTATGATATTATTTTTCCCCTGAAGACCCCTCAATAATATGAGAAGGAACCTGAGAGATCTCCAGAATACCTTTTGAGAACCCATGGTTTAAAGGAAATAAGGTAAAATTTTGCAACTGATATAAGAACTGTAAGTATTTCAGTGTTTTGCTACATTTTTTAGTGGAGTTGGGATACACGACTAACTCTAGGCTGCAAAATACAGATTTCCAGTGGGATTTCATACACATAAATTATTCTCAAAAATGATTTCTAGGACTAAGAGTTAGGAATAATTGAACAAATGTGAAAAGCATATCGCTATAGATAAAATATCAAAAGACAGCAATATTTATTGCTACTATTCTTTCTACATCTGTACATTAATATTAAAATATTGTTCTAATAAAAAATTCAGTAATATGAAATGCTTATTCGCCATTAAATCCCATCATATGCAAAGATTCAATATTAAACAACTTATTTACTTTTCTCCAATATTATTCATCTATTTTATACAGTAGGATGTACTTGTTTATTCCCAAGTACTTCTTCTATTTTTTAATATCTTTAATATGATGTAATATTCTAACCATGAACTTTAATGGAACAAAATTGCATAAGCAAAAACAAGACATGAGCAATACTAAAGGACACTAGATAACCAAGATTAAATTTCAAGCAAAAGAGAACAAATTTAGCTTCCATTACCAGAACTGAGTACAAGGATGATCTTTGGATGTCACTGATAATACAGAAGCACAATCTATATATCTATGTAACTGAGTGAGATACTAACTATAGCAAAGATAAGCCCTTTCTTAATCTTTATTTCTTTAATTAATTTCTCACATTTAAAAAAATTTATTATTATTTTTATTGACATTACAGATGTCCCCCATTTTCCCGTCTTTGCCCCTCTCCACCCAGACCCTGCCCTCCCTTCCCCAGGACCCTAACCACATAGTTGTCTGTGTCTATGGGGTATGCATATCTGTTCTTTTGCTTTTCTCTTCACCTTCTTTCATCCTGTCCACCCCACCCACCTCCCATCTGACATCTGTCAGTCTATACCATGTATCTATGACTCTGGTTCTATTTTTTTATTAGTTTATTTTGTTCATTATATTCCATATGTAAGTGAGATCATATGGTATTTGTCATTCTCTGACTGGCTTATTTTGCTTAGCATTATAATCTCCAGGTCCATCCTTACTATCACAAAAGGTAAGAGTTCTTTCCATTTTACAGTTGTGTAGTATATTCCTTTGTGTAAATGTCCCAAAACTTTTTCATCCACTCATCTACCGATGGGCACTTGGGCTATTTCCAGATGCTGGCTAATGTAAATAATGCTGCTATGAACATAGGGGTGCATATATTTTTTCTGATTGGTGTTTTAGAATCCTTAGAATACGCTCCCAGAAGTGGGATTGCTGGGTCAAAAGGCAGTTTCATTTTTAATTTTTTGAGGGAACTCCATAGTGTTTTCCACAGTGGCTGTACCAGTCTGCATTCCCACCAACAGTGCACCAGGGTTCCCTTTTCTCCACATCTTCTCCAGCACTTGTCTGTTGGTTTGTTGATGGTAACCATTCTGGCAGGAGTGAGGTGATATCTCATTATGGTTTTAATTTGCATCTCTCTAAAGATTAGTGATATTGAGCATTTTTTTCATATGTCTCTTGGCCATCTGTATATCCTCTTTGGAGAAGTGTCTATCCAGGTCCTTTGCTCATTTTTTAATTGGATTGCTTGTCTTCCTGTTGTTGAGTTGTATATGTTCTTTATACATTTTGAAAATTAACCCCTTATCTGATGTATCATTGGTGAATATGCTCTCCCATACAATGGGTTCTCTTTTCATTTTGTTGATGGTTTATTTTGCTGTGCAGAAGCTATTTGGTTTGATGTAGTCCCATTTGGAGTAAAGACAGTCTATTCAATAAATGGTGCTGTGAAAATTGGACAGGTACATGCACAAGAACAAAACTAGACCCCACTTACACTATACACAAGAATAAAATCTCACAATATTTTTATGGGTGTGGATGGTTGGCTTCTCTGTTTCTCCAAAGAACAATATCCAGTCATGTTATCTTGATATCTTCTCAACTATGATTTTCACTCTTTATTACTTCTTTTGCCAGTTTTTATTTAATCAATAAATTAATCATCAAACTTATAAGATATCAAATATATGTAAGACATTGTTCCACATGAAACTAGTGTATACACTGGTGCTGGTGATAAGCTGTTGTATAAGGAGTTCAAGATTTAGGAAACCTTATTTACAGAAGTTAACAAATTGCCTTTGTTATCTTGGTTTCCTTAGAGAAGGAAGAATTTTTTTTTAATTACTTTCTTCTCTGTTCTTTTTGCTTTAGGAAAACAAGTGATTGAGGATGATAAACATAGAAGCAAAAGTCTGAGATAGTAGGATACAGTAATTCTTCCTTCCACTGGGTGGGCCTGGACCTCTGTGGTTAGAAAACAATCTTTAAATTTAATGCTCTTCATTCTTCCAACTGCCAATTGTATTTACAAAAGGTGTTAGAGTTCTTGAAATAAAAGGTTCTCTATGGGAAGTGGGCAAAGGTAAACTAGTAGATTTATTGGAAAAACTCTCAAATATCTTTAGTCATTGACCTAAGGAAAGATAGATGATCCACCAAAAGTCCAAGCAGAAGCACTTTGGTCAAGACACATAAGTTGCCTGTACAAGAATATCACAGCTACAAGGATCCAACACTGCCTATAACCATATTTTATGATGTACATTCTAGAAGCATTAATCCCAAAAAATTATCCTGGAATAACAATTCTTCACATGAATTTCAAACACATGAATTTAGAATATTCCAAGTATTATATCCCCACCACAAAAGATACAATAGTCTATTAAATTATTTTAGAAATATTTAAATAAAGAAGTCAGTTTATCAAAGATAGAGAAGTGATTCTTCAGAAAATTTTATTGTCTTTCAACACTCTATAAAGTTATAACAATTTCTTATCTTCTGATAACCTGTATTGTTCACTGTCTAATATAAAAGTTATAATAGGCTAATCAATTTCAATATTAATATAATTAATTAAGATAATATATACTGTTTTGTGTAATTGCTCCCATAAGCTTAATTATCTTACATATTTCAGTCTTCTTTTGAACCTACTTTGGTCACCTTTATCCTAAATTCATTGGTGTGACCATAGGAAATTTTAAAACATTATATTTTTTCCCTCAAGTATTTGTTTTTCCAGTCACCAGAATTCTCTGTTCTTCCTATTTGATTTATTAACCTATGTTTAATTTTAAGAGACCATTCTCATAATCATTACAAAATTGCTTTTATGACTATTATAATAGTCACAGTTACACTATGACTCATAGTGGCTAACATTTGTCATGGGTATTATATTTTCTAATACCTTTTTTCATCTAATGGAGACAAATGACTCAATTTGCAAAAATGTGTTTCTTTATATTCACACGATTATTTTAATATATTATGTAGACTTTTAAAACCTCTCATATTTACTTAGTCCAAGCTAACTGGTGTTTCAAATCTTTTATTCTAAAAGAAACTATCATTAAAATGTGAGTTTATTAATTTGAACTATTTACTTTATATTTTACAAAAATTAAGCTTTGGAGAATTTTAATTTTAACTTGCTGTTGTAAAACATTACAAATTAACACAAATATGAACTATATTTCTACATGGAATATTTTGGAGTTCTTGCCTAGTAATCCTAGAGAATGCATTTTTAAATGTATCTATTATCTATTTTGACTTATTGATGATAGGCATTCTGATGTGAGGTGTGAGGTGCTATCTAATTGTGGTTTTAATTTGCATTTCACTGATGATTAGTGATGTTGAGCATCTTTTCATATGTCTCTTGGCCATTAGTATGTCTTCTTTGGAGAAATGTCTATTCAGGTCCATTATCAATTTTTTTTTTTTTAACATGCCTTTATTGATTTCAGAGAGAGGAAAGGAAGGGGGAGAGAGAGAGATAGAAACATCAATGATGAGAGAGTCATTGATCGGCTGCGTAGCCTGCAACCTGGGCATGTCCTCTGACCAGGAATTGAATCCTGATCTCCTGGGTCCTAGGTCGATGCTCAGCCACTGAGCCACGCCCGGCCAGGCCCTTTGTCAATTTTTTATTTGGATTGTTTGTTTTATTTGTTGTTAACTTGTATGAGTTCTTTATATATTTTGGATACTAATCCCATATCTGATATATTATTGGTGAATATCTTCTCCCATTCAGTTGGTTGGCTTTTCCTTTTTGTTGATGATTTCCTTCACTGTGCAAAAACTTTTTAGTTTGATATAGTCCCATTTGTTTATTTTCTTTTGTTTCCCTTGCCTGAGTAGACTTATCCAAAACCATATTACCAAGAGTGTTGTTAAAAAGTTTACTATCTATGTTTTGTTTTAGAAGTTTTATGGTTTCAGGTCTTACATTTACATCTGTAATCCATGTAAAGTTTCTTCTTATATATGGTGTAAAAATGTGGTCTAGTTTTATTTTTTTGCATGTATCTGTTCAGTTTTTCAAACACTATTTATTGATGAGACTTTTTTTTTTTTTTAACCCCATTGTGTTTTCTTCCCTTCTTTGTCATAGATTAGTTGACTATATAGGTGTAGGTTTATTTCTGGGCTCTCAATTTTATTCCATTGATCTGTGTCTAACTTTAGGTTAGTATTATGCTATTTTGATTACTAAAGCCTTATAGATATCAGGTAGCATATGGCCAACTTTGTTCCTCTTTCTCAAGACTGCTTTGGCTATTTGGGATCTTTCGTGTTTCCATAAAAATTTTACAATTATTTGTTCTAGTTCTGTGAAAAATGCCTTTGGTATTTTGATAGGAATTACATTGAACCTGTAGACTTCTTTGGGTAATATGGATATTTTAATGATGTTAATTATTCCTGTCCATGAGCATGGTATATCCTTTCATTTATTTTTATTTTCTTCATATTCTTTCTTCAATGTCTTACAGTTATATTAGTACAGGTCTTTTACCTCCTTGGTTAAATTTATTCCTAGGTTGTTGTTGTTTTTTGATGAAATTACAAATTGGTGCAGCCCCTATGGAAAACAGTATGGAGGTTTGTCAAAAAATTAAAAATAGAACTTGCATATGACCCAGCAATTTTATTTCTAGTTATTTTTCTGAAGAAATCATAACACTAATTTGAAAGAATATATGCACCTCTATGTTTATGGAAATATTATTTAAAATATCCAAGACATATGCAGACATGAATTTAACCAAAATGTGATTTCACTAGGCCATAGTAATGTTAAATGATGGCAATGATATTCTTGATAAAAACATCCAGAACAGTACATGTCACATGGCAAATGCTCAATAAATATGTATTGAATCAATTGAGCAAATGAATGTATATATACAGGTATCTGCTATTTCTCAAACCAATATCAGGTAATAAAGCACAATCCCACAAAATGTAAACAAGAGAAGAGAAAGATACCTTCTATCTCAATTTTTATTTCACATTTCTTCCAGTTGAAGTAAACAAAATAGCAATTAAAAAAGAGAAAACATTTTTAAATAAAAGTTATGATTCTTTTTATATGAATATAACATGATTGGAAGTATAATATAGTAAAATAATTAATGTTCTTAAAATTAGTTTAATTAGTTCAGCAACATTTATACATAAATTAATAACTTTCATTCCAAAATATAATCCACTAGAAATGTAATGTTAAAAAAAAACCTTTCAAAATAATAATACTAACGTAAATTATCTCTGAGTAAACTTAATTAATCATGTTTACTATGATATGTAATGATTTTATATAAATTATATGAATACCAAATTCTATAAGATACAATCTCTTTATTTGAAAATGTTGGTTCCTAATAAATTATGTCCAATGACACCTTAATAAATTAACAATACTTTTATAATAATTAAAATAAAATAAAAATTGGTTTGATCTCATAGACAACAGTGTGGTGGTTACCAGAGGGAAAGGGGGGCTGGGGGAAGTAGGAGAGGGTAAAGGGTGGATAAATGGTGGTGGAAGGAGACTTAATTTGGGGTGGTGATCACACAATACAATGTACAGATGATGTGTTATGGAATTGTACACCTGAGGCCTATAAAATTTTCTTAACCAATGTCACCCAATAAATTCAATTAAAAAAGAAATGGACATAAATATAAAGAATATATTAACAAAACAATCCAAATAACACTAAAGAATTCCATTAAATGATTACCATTCTAGACATTTCTTGCCGAGGAATGGGCAGATAGATGGATAAAGGGTTTGGTGGGTAGAAATATTGATAAGTGAATAAATCAGTAGAGAGGTAGAAAGATTGATAGACTAATCAAAAGATAAAAGTTATTTTACATAAAGTTGATAATTTTATACATGCTGCTTTTTAACAAGAAAGTATTAGATTTAAGTTTCGCATTTAACAGAGGAAACCTTAGGGAAGCTGAAGGAACTGTGGAAACTTAAATATATGTTTCTTTAATTCAGTATATATTTTCCTACTCTTCTATGAGTAAGAAGCATAGTCGGGGAGCAACATTAAATATCTGGAGTTATTATTTCTTTTAAATGACATGTTCCAATTTTAGGCAGATTAATTGACTCCCTGCTTTTACAAATGAGGAAATTAGCATTCTTGCATATACTTTAGTCTTCACTTTCCATCCCTTAATTTTGGTTATATAATTTTTATATTACAGGGTTACAACATTTATATTCTGTTCTAACCATAATTCCCTCAGTTATTTAGTCTATTTCTATATTTAAATAAATACAGTGATAATCACCAGCATTTTTACTATACTTTTCTGTAATTATTTCTTGGTTGAACAAATTCAATCACTACGTTTTTTTTTAAAGAAAAAAATATGGTGGTTACCTACAAAACTAAACAAGCACTTCCATATTACCCAGAAATTTTACTCTTGGGTTTTTACACTAGATAAATGAAGACATATTCACACAGAAACCTGTATACCCTATTCATAGCAGCTTTATTCATAACAACTCAAAACTAAAAATAACCCAAATGTCCTTCAGTGGGTGACTGGTTAAGCAAACTATGATATCTTCATACTGTGGACTACTATTCAGCAATCAAAATAAATGAACTATTAGTCATATAATAATTTGGATGAACCTCAAGGAAACTGTGCTGCATAAAAAATAGAATTAGCATATGACCCAGAAATTTCACTTTTAGTTATTTGTCTGAAGAATTTAAAAACATTAATTTGAAAGAATATATGGACCTCTATGTTTATTAAAATATTATTTATAAGAGTCAAGATATGGAAGTGACCTAAGAGTCCATCAGTGCACAAATGGATAAAGAAGATGTAATACATAAATACGATGGACTATTACTCATCCATAAACTCAATCTCAAAAGATACAGAAGGCATGCTTTTATTTATATAACATTTATAAAATAACATAAATATCATTTTTGAGAGATTAGGTTGCCAAAGGTTAAGGAAAGAGGGGATGGAGGGTGGTAGCTGTGACTATAAAATAGGCATTTTATTATGTTTTCACTAAAGGCTAAACCTTGAATAAAATCCGTAGTAGAGAATGATGAACAAACTACAAAATGCTTAATTTATTTTGTTTTTATAAGTACTTGCTTTAATTACATTCTAGTAAGTAAATAACATGTATTTTTATGTTTAAATTAAGATAAATTCCATACCCTATGTTTCACAGTAAGGAACATGCCTTTAAGTAATTTTTACTTTTCAGTTTCTAGTACACAAGACAACATTTAAACACAGTGACATTTCCCTGGAAGGAGGTAGAAGCTTAAGCACTGCTCAGAAATTAACAACTTTCAGCATAAAATTCTAATCAACATTTAGATTATGCTTAAAGGAAAATCAAGCTTTTCTAAATTCCATTTTTCTTTCCTTCTTGTGGACTAAAGTCTTAAAATATATATATATATATTTTTCTAGGCAGACCTAGCTGGATTCTATCTGTGGGAACATTCTAGGATTGATTTTTGTATTTTCTTAGGAAGCTCATTCTTAAGAATAAAAATATTTACATATATTCTTTTACTGATGTTTTTAAATGCTTGAAAAACTGCTTTTTTAATAATTGATTTTTGACAATTAACCAAAACTCCCCTTAGAGTTTTAGGTCATCATTTTCTCAGTTAAGATAGTATCATTGTGTGGGTGGAAAGAGGGTCTAAAAAACATTCATTTTTAATTGTAACACCTGTTGTTCTTCTGTGATTACTTTGTTTATTGCTAAAGAGAATTAGAACTTAAAATTTGCTGTTTATTCCTGAAATTCTTATAGGAATTTATTTATTTTTTAAAAATATATCTTTATTGACTTCAGAGAGAGAAAGGGAAAGGGAGAGAGAGATATAGAAACATCAATGATGAGAGAGACTCATTGATCGGCTGCCTCCCGCACACCCCCGACCAGGGATCAAGCCCACAGCCCGGGCATGTGCCCTGACAGGGAATCAAACCTCGTCCTCTGGGATCCTAGGTCGATGCTCAACCCCTGAACCATGCCCAGCCATGCTCTTAGAGGAATTTAAACATTATTTATTTGACAGTGATAGACCATGACTAAATGAATTAATAACATTAACATTTTATTTAAAACAATTGAGTTAAGATTTAGAGAATATTTGTCATGCAGATATTTATATCACAATTCATTCAATAAAAGAATGAATTCATCTTCATCCAGTGTTGTCCCACTTTAAAAAGCAAAAACAAAACAACAGCAACAACATCAAAGGGAAAAGGTAGACTGGGCTAGTGAAACAGCCCTTCTGGCAATGGCAGCAAGACTGGAGTAGAAGACAAGGCAGGGCATCCTGAGTAGTAGATGTCGTGGGGAGGGAATGCATTTATTTCCAGAATACATACATAAACTTATTTTTATAATTAAAAATGTGAGTTTATCTCTGTAAAATGTATATATATACTTCTAGACAATTTGCTTAGGAAAATGTAGACAATCTAGACAACTAAATGTTTTCTCATAGCTTTAAAATAAATACTGGAATTCCATTATATTTTCAGATTTCAAATTTCATCGCACTCTAGATTTATGGAAGTTTGTACTTCAGGTAGGATGTATCCCTCCCCTAGCAATGTCCGTGCTGGGAGCTCTGCTAATCTGTAAAGGCCTAGGACCTCTGGCTTCTCAGGCTTAGCTGGTGACCTTTCCTCTTTTCCCGCAGACTCGGTCCATGACAACTGGTCAGCAGTCTACCGTCCCTCTGTCCCAGCCCCACCGCCTGCTCCAGAAAGCCTGCTTCCCTCGCCCCACTCTGCCTTTCCGCCTCTTTTCTTGCTTCATTTATTTTGTTTGTTTCTTTAAACTTGGACATGTCCTAGCTGGAGATTCCTTCTTTTAGTGAGCAACTTGGGGCATATATCCCCATAAGGCTGGGACTTTGTCTTGGAGGATACACTTAGTCCCTGAGAGGAGACAGGTTTACCAATAAATAATTAAGCTCCAGTGAAGCAGGAGTGACAAGTGAAAACGTGAGATCCAGCAGCTGGAGCGCTGACTATGGAGAGAGAGCCTGAAAAAGCCTCCCAAAGGGGAGGCGAGGGAACAGAATGGGCAAAAAAGGGGAGAAGAGCACAGCGGGAAGGCAGACTGTTTTCTCTCCAGGAACCGTGGGCGGAACACTGGGGGTGCTGTTTTGGATAATACTCTTGATGAAGATGGCTTTCAGTATGAGATGCAAGTGTGAGGAAAATAAGACCAGAGAAAGAGGCTGGGAAGATTGGGAACCATTTTATTCTGTTATTTCTCCCATTATATACTTTTCTAGGTAATTCCAGCTTCTCCCCATACCTTCGCATGGTCATCTTTATGTGAATGATCAGCATTTCCAGGCTAGACACATTTTTGGAGGCTTTTGAATCTATTCCTATTTTTCCTATTTCCTAATTTTATTCTGTTTTCACCAGTAATTAGCTGTATAATAGACACTTTCTTTAGTAATTTAAACTTCAGTTTCCTCCCCTGAAAACTGGTAATTAGCACCTAATTCGTTTTATGAGAATTAAATGAATTCGTGGATTTAAGCGCTTAAACAGTGTTTAATAATAGTAAATGTTTAACAAATGATAGCTATTATTATTATCAGTCATCATCTTGTATTTCACTCACCTCTAATGAGATAGTAGCTCTTTGAATACATGGGATATCTCTGTATCATTCATGAATTTCATAAAAATCTAGGCCAAACTTGAGATTTGATGAATAGTTGGTAAGTTTAATTTATGTTAACGTGGCTAGTGTAGTTTGATTTTCATTTTTGATACGTGGCATTTTTTTCAAGTTGACTTTCATCATTTAATTCATGTTTATAGCTTCCTTGCACTACATTATTTTAAATATGAAAAACCTTTGAGTATTATAGATTTTGCACTGTCTTAACAAGACACTTAACAAGAGGTGCTTTGACAAACTGTTCTGTGTAATAAGGTAACAAATTAATATTAGAAAACAAATTATTTTGGGTGATTTACCACCTATATTGAGGAATGCTCCTGGTAGCCCCAGGTCAACACTGAAGGCAAGGCGATGCTATTTAGTTAGTCTGAGCTTGAGCTGTGCTTAACTTTATATCTCTGATATGTAGTGGATGACATACTTCTATTATTTCTAGGCTCCCCCCTTTTTCCTACAAATGTAGTTTCTAACTCTTCTAGCACATGAGAATCACCTGGGGAGCTTTCAAATTAAGTAAGAATGGGGAAGGACTGACATTAAGATTTAAAAGCTCTATAACCCTTGGACACAGATAATAATATGGGGAAGGCCTGGGGGCGGGGAGTGGATGGGGTGGAGAAGATCAATGGGGAAAAAAGGACGTTGATAATAGTTTCAACAATAAGGTAAGGTTTTTAAAAATAGGTTTAAAAGCTCTGCAGGTGGTCCTAGTTGCAGTCAGCTCTGAGAAGCCCTGCACTATCCAGTAACACAATACTACATCTGTCCATGTACACATCTGCCCTTGGAACTCCACGAGGTGGTTAAATAGGCCCCAATGTAAATAAATTCCAAGAGGAAGGAGTTCTCCCATAGCGCCTGGGGACTCAAGACTGCAACAGCAGCTCTTCCCTGGGTCTCAGACTGCCAGCCTGCCCTGCAGATTTTGGACTTGTCAGCTGGTGAGTCAATTCCTTAAAATAAATGTCCCTTTCTCTCTCTCTCACTCTCCTTCTCTCTCTAGAGAGAACAGTACTATTTCTCTAGAGAACGCTGATTAATGCACAGGCTAATCTTTAAACCTCAGAGCCCAATTTACAGATAAGCAAACTAAAACCTGGAAAGATGAAGTAGCTAATTAAAGACCATGTGGTTTGTTTAAACCTCTGTCTATTGGACTCTGAAGATAGAACTTTGCTCATACCCCTTTACGGCCAGTGAGCTCATTTGGGAAGAATTATGTGATATGGTACAGGTTAAAATGAAATAGGCTTGTAGTGTTCTAAGATGTAATTAAAGTGCCGTGCCCTCCAGTGCTCAGTCCCAAAGCAGAATCTGAATTCACCGCAGCTACCTGTTTAGAGTAATAGACCCTTCAATGCATCCCTCTTCTTAACACAAAACACTATATTTTTTATAACAGCGCATTAATTTCCACTACTGCCAACTTGCAAACTGAAAACCACCAGGGTCTGGATAATAAGGGTTAAAATAAAACAGAATTCTTATATAGAAAAGACTACCTTGGAACTAATGGGGTTTTCAAGAAGCACTGGTTTTTCTCATATATGCTTGCTTGTATAATTTTTGCTCCTACATGCTAATAGTCCATTTTTACAGCTTTTGCGCTGACCGGAACCAACTTTGTATTTAGCTGCCTTGTGGAGTAGAGGTGCTAATTATCTGTTTCACACACACATGATGCTATAGGCCATGAGCATGAAAATCCCCCAGGTGGATCCAGGCCACCTTTCTTGCCATCTGTTACTCAGGTGCTCTGGGGCACCTCCCTTCCTCTTTTTTCTCATTATGTTCCCCATTGGTCTCATTTAGAATGGCATTTACATTTTTATCAAATTGCAAAATAACAATAAAAACCTAAACATACCCTGAGAGGAAAACAATACTTAATCATGACAGTATTGTGCAATCTCTCTCCATCCTTATGAGGTCTCTCAGCATCATTGTTTGGGTGTATGCTGATAAATGCATACTTGCTTTGTAATTAGTTATAAAGCTATAAAGAGTCTCTCAGTTAAAGCTATTGACTGCAGGCTCATTCCTTGTTCCTTTCTAAAATATGTTAAAAAGCGCTGCCTCCATTACAATGAGTTCATAAAGCCTTGTATGAGGATCAAAACATTTATATTCTAGTCTTATGTGATTTTTGAAGAATTGAAAACATTTGCACACAAGCACACACACACAAAGGCAATGGCTCTCACGCATTTCTGTGTATTTCTTCTGGGGAATTTTGAATACTTTTCTTAACACACTAGTGACTAGCATACAATAGTTGAACAATGATGTTTAAACAATGCAACATTGATTTCACCAGCCCTCCATGGAGCAAGTTTCCTGTTTATGGCCCAGGCTTCCATTCCCTCTCACCTCAAGTAAACCAGAATACATGTCATGGAATAGCACATCTACAGGATGGTAAATATGGTAGATTTCCTATCAGTATAACACACCCTAGTACATGAGGTTTAAAGTCTGAGTTGTTTGCTTTGTTCACATTTGTTCTAGAAAATTGGGCTGATCCCAGTCTAAAATTATTGAATTTCACTTCAGGTCATAGACAGATTTCTGCTTTTTGGTGTTTTACTTTCTCCTTTTTTTTTTTTTATTGCTACTGGGTCCTGAACTATTTACATTTTATTTTCAATTGCGTGGACCCACCTGTTTGCTCATATGTAGACACACAAAGGTGGCAGATAAGCAGAATTAGGATTCTGCCCCAGATGAACATATATTACATGAAACATTCGTGCACAATCAGGAAACAAAAGAGTCATCTATAAATCTCTCTTTTATTTAAAACAAGCTTATATGGGAAACTATATAATACAGACTTTGTAACACTTGTGATTCTAGAAATACTATGGATTTACTGTATTATTTATTCTTTGCATTTGCTATGGGTGGCACACTCAGCAACCTTCAAGGCTTATTAAATTTGTCGAAGCCTTAGGAGAAGAACAGATATATTGGTGAAACCAGACTTTGTACTGATCACAGAAGATTGCAGATGTAATCGACCCTGACCTAATGAAAAAAGTAATGTTGAGTTTAAGACTGAATAGGTACAATACACTTAACAGCATGGCTTTCTCAAGCAGTTTTAACCTCATGGTGTTACGCACATTCCCTTTGCTTTTATATTAGTAACTTGACATGACAATATCACGGTGACACCAGGTATGAACGTTTTAAAACAACACTGGAAATACTGACATTTCTAGCCATGTTTGTTGGAATTTCTAAAAATTCCTGACCAGTGAAAATGTTTATATTCTATCTTTAAATTGTTACTTTCTAGAATATGTGAATTTAATTTTCATCTTTACTTGCTCATGGCATATCTGTGATGTATCATAGGAAAATTAGCAAAGGGCCATGGGTTATTGGCTATCAGCCTCCTTGAACTAAGAGCAGAGTGTGAGTTATAATCCTACTTTGGGCACATAAACAAGCACATCCTTAGGATGTGAACACATATGTTACCAATTATGTAAATCAGTTGCACTTGAAAATATGTAAAACTATGTAGTACAATACAAATTTTATGTCTGTAAGAATTTATTATAGTCAACAAGTCTTCAAGTAGTGTAGTGAATCTAAGTCAATATCTACCCTTGTCTCATAGATTTAGTAAAAAGATCCACGTCTTCTTCACAGACCCAGTGATGGTAGTGTTGGTCATGAATGAGTGTGACTAAATTTTCTAAAGCTGTCAGTGGCATAGTGACAATGTTCCCATGGTACAAGAGTGACTGCTTCATTAGAGACAGCAATTTTACCTGAGATGATATAATATTCAAAATATAAGTTGATTATATTTTTGGCAAGGTCTAATGTTTTTGTTATATGTATAAGTTAGAACTAAAGTATACTAAAATATAAGTCCTAGGTATCATTAAAAATATGTATTTGAATTTTTGTTATATTAAACTTTTTAAAACCTTGGTATTATTACCTCCAATATTATCCTATAAAGTAAATAATTGCATTTTATATTTGGGGCATTTGTCAAAGATACCTAGGTAGGAATGTTAATTGTGTGTGATTTTAAAATGAACCCCGGGAGTCAGATAAGAATAAAATTAACAGTATGTACCTCCTAAGGTCATGTGTTGGGAAGTATAAGTAGAATCTAAAAAATATTCTAAAATAATTAAATTTAAATTTAATCAAGTCCCTTTATCTCACCATAATATAAAGGGCAATAGAGCAATATTTTAACACCTCTTGATGTGAAAGCTCTGTTGGCTAAAATAGAGTAATAGGGGCTGGATTTACTTTCCTGTCTAGTCCTGCTCCAAAGGTCACCAGACAGTGGTTCAGGGAAGAACAACCCAGACATAACTGAAAAGACTTTGAGTCGAGGAAATGGAGTTGAGAGCCTGAGCAGATCAAGGTGGAATAACTTTTACAGAGCAGAGTACTGAAAAAAAGTGTGCTCCTCAGAGAGAGAACTCAGAGACCTTCAGAAAGCCACCTCAAGTATCCAGCTGAGTCCTGAGCAGTGTGTATATCTGAAGAAACTACCTGGCTTCAGGTAGACCAAACCACACAAAAGATTAGAGATGCTAGTGCCTAGGGCTCTCACAGTGCTGAGGATGGTGCCTGTTCATAGCAACCCACTGGCAACTTTATCAAAAGGACTGTGGCCTCAGCTGTGGGAAATAATTGGACCTAGATGAGCTCTGTGTGGGTCCTACCTACCAAATTTTAATATCAAGACCTGAAAGTATCAAAATGTTTCCAAATAACAAAGCCCAAGACTAATTATTAGACTACAAATATACCCAGTATCTACCAAAGTAAAACTCATGGTGTCCAGCATTTAATTTAATGCAAAGAAGCGAGTGAAGACGACTCATAATTTGGCGATAAATCACACAAATGAAACCAGCCCAAGCCTGACTCAGATGTTAGTATTATCAAACAAATATATTAAAACATTATCATAACTATATTAAATGTGTTCAAAAGTTTAAGGGGAGGCATGGAATATACATAAAAGACCCAAATTGAACTTCAAATAGGAAAACCAAAATGTGTGAGGTGTAAAATGACACACCTTGGATTTAACAATAGTAAGTTAGCCAAAGAAAAGATTAATGTACTGAAGGCGTATCAGTTGAACATGTCCCAAGTTAAACTCAGACTCCTCAAAGGAAATGTCTACAGTAGCTTTCTCTACTTCCTTCTATTACACTTCAACTCACTCCAGTCTAGTCTTTACCACTCCATTAACTCTGCTTCCATAAGATCATCAAAACCTTTTTTATTTTAATCATCACTATGTGTCAATATCTCATTCTTTTTAGAAATAATCTTTTCCCTAGTTTGTAAATGACATTCTCCTGATTTTTACTCCCACCTCTGTTTACTCCTATTTTCTTCACATGACGCAACTACTGGTGTTTTGCAAGACTGTTAACATTTTTTCCTACTCTTTTCATGACTTATGTTTTCTCTGGATTACTTTATCCATGTTGATTGTTGCAAATATCATCCATATGTCTGTGATCTCCAAATCAGTTTCTCCAGTGTCTTTCCTCTTCTTCATCAATCTCGTTTTCATTTCAAATCTGGACTTCTCCAGATTGTGTAGCCACTTAAGTACATTAAAATGAACTTGCCCACATTTGAACTCATAGACTTCTGTTCACCTTATCTTTCAGATATATTAAGGTTTGGTTCAGATATATTAATCTTGCCAACATCAACCATTGGCTCAAACTAAACCTTAAATATTTTCCTCTCTTTCAGGCAATCAATCATTGAGTCCTTCTAGTCAACCAGTTAAATATCCTTTCAAAGCCTCAATTTCCCTCCAGCCTTATAACCACTACCAATGATGAGACTCATGCCACGTTTTTTTATTACTCCACCATTTCCCATCTTGCTTTCCGCTAGTCTCTTTTTCCTCACTTTAGCCTTGTTCACACAAATCGCAGATGAAACTATGATAGTTATCTGATTAAAACTATTCAAATGTCCTTTATTTTCTCCCAATAAAATTCAAACTCTTTACAAAGTTTAGCAGAGGCCAATTATTATTGGCAACTTTCCAAGTTAATGTCTTTCTTATCACACTCTGCATTGAAAACATACAGGGTTCCCCCAAAAGTATATACACTTCAACAGCTGATAACTCTATTTTGAAAATGAAATATGTTTTAATAAGCATTGCCTTTATAATTATTCAAAGTGTGTGTATACATTTTTTGGGACACCCAATATTTATATATTTAAAAAAAAATTATTGATTTTAGAGAGAGGAAGGGAGAGATAGAAACATCAATGATGAGAGAGAGTCATTGATCGGCTGCCTCCTGCACGCCCCCTACTGGGGATCGAGCCCACAACCCGGGCATGTGCCCTGACCAGGAATCGAACCATGATCTCCAGGTTCATGGGTTGATGCTCAACCACTAAGGCATGCTGGCTGGGTGGGACACCCAATATTAAATAAGTAGGAGGGAACCACATTTTTTTTTCTGTTTTATTCAGTTAAGGATGGATTTCAGTGAAGTTGGATTTCTTTTAAACACAGTGAAATGCTATTTCAATCTGCTACAAACTACTATTTTTAACATGTTGGTTTTTCTATTTTAAAACTCTTGATTTGACAGTCTAGTGCAGAGATTCTGATGGCCCCAAATCAAGCAAACTTATGTTAATTGAATGCAGAATATAATCACAGGGTAAATACAGAATTTTGCTTCTGACCCCTAATTACTTTGAAGGGAAAATGATTTGACTTTACAGGGTAATGTAACTTACTGGCTAGCTTCTTTGCCATAAAGTACTGAATATTTAAATAGTCAAATTTATAACCCCAATTTACTGTAACCTCAATTAGATTACATAGAGAAGATAAATTAAACAAGGACCATAACATTTGGTTCAAATATTTTGCCCTGGAATGCTTTAAGACATAAGAGTGTAAGAGGCTGGGGTGGATATTTTAAAATTCTGCTCCATTACTGAAATTTTGGGAAACTGAAATTAATCCAAATGAATGAATGTTAGTGCCATGTAAGTCACCTCTCTCTATATTGGTATTGCTGCATTTTTGCAACTATTATATTTAATTCTTAATAATTTTATACATTTTAGCCTGAGAAGGAAAGTCCTTAGCCAAATATTTCTTCTTTCACCTTATTAACAAGTACTGACAACAAATATTAACATATTTGGTAAACATTGACAAACTAGGCAAAGGTGCTTCTATAATGAAGCTATCAATTTGTCATATGTAAGAAAGACAACAACTAAATTCTGAAGAGAAAAATAGGGGACATAGAGCTAAGACATTAAGTGATGGAATCAGTTTCCATAAATATATTGACATGTATTAATGAATAGCAACATGTGATATGCCTTTTTATGTCTTTTTACTACCACTTTATATATTTATATAATTCTGGATTTGGGTCTCCAGTAAGGGTATTAAAAAGAAAACTTTTCCCCATCTTTCTTTGTCTTTACCAGAGGTCCACGTAAGCTCAGTAACATGACTAATTTGTAATTCCTTTCAGCAAAATTGCCATTCTTTCTGCTGTTTTGCTCAGCAAGATTAATAAAGCCTCAGACACTAATTATCAATTTACTCAGGATTTTCAGAAGATGAAGTGTGAACAGAACCAGTCTTGACAGCATTATCATCAGGGTTTCAGTTTTTTCTTTAAAATCCAAAAATGAGTTAGACCAACTTGTGGTCAGAATCAGGAAGAGCTGTCAAATTAGGCTCTGCTTAGACATATCTGATCTTTTATAATTCAGGTCTTGCTCAATGAGAATTTCAAATAATCCTATTTTCATTTAAATGTGTTTTTTAAAAATATTGTGTGATTGATGTTATGGATTAAAAATATTTTGGAACGTATTCTTTCAACTTATTTAAGGTTCATGCATCCTCAGGATGACACCTTCTACCACAGTGCAGGATAAAGAAGTGGGGGGTTTAAAATTATTATTTATAAAATTTTTAAAAAAGAGTATAAAGAAAATAAATGATCATAATATTCTCCATATTTTTAAAACAGGTCCTCTCCTGATGGTAATTTGTACTTTATCTTTTTTTAAAAAATATATCTTTATTGATTTCACAGAGAGTATGGGAGAGGGAGAGAGAGATAGAAACATCCATGATGAGAGTCATTGATTGGCTGTTTTCTGCCCGCCCCCTGCTGGGGATCGAGCCTGCAACCCAGGCATGTGCCCTGACCAGGAATCGAACCACAGTCTCCTGGATCCTAAGCCAACGCTCAACTGCTGAGCCATGGAGTGCTTTATCTATAAATATGTCCATAGATTAATTTGGAACTATAGATCATTAATATAGAGTTATATTTTTGATATAGGCAAATGCCCTTCAAAAAGAGTTCTACAATTTGTATGATCACCAATGATGAACGTGAGTGTGTGATTTTTACTTTTGTATTAAAAAGAAAGTAGACAATACTACTGGTTCACTTTTTAAAAATTGCCTATTTGTGGTAATGAGGGAATAATATATATTTTTTATCTTTTAAAAGTTGAATAACAACTGACAATGATTTTAACATTGTAATTTTTCTATGATTATTGTAAATGATAAATATTAAGACTGTATACTTTCAGCAGTCCCACTTCTGAAAATTTATTTAGAGGAAATAAAATCAGTATCCCAAAGAAAGAGCTGCATGCCCATGTTCACTGCAGCACTATTCACAATAGACAAGATATGGAAACAACCTACGTGTCCTTTAATGGACACATGGATAAAGAAAGAATGATATATACATAAAGTGAAATATTTTTAGTCTTAAAAAAGAAGGAAATCCTGACATGGATAAACCTGGAGGACATTAAGTGAAATAAGCCAGACACAGAAAAACAAATACTGCATGATCTCACTTATATGTAGAATCTGACATAGTCAACTCATAGAAGCTGAGAGTAGAATGGAGGCTGCCAATGTTGAATTTGTGGTAGAAAAGGGAGGTGTTGGTTAAAGAGCACAAAGTTTCAGTTGGAGAGGAAAACTGTTCCCTTCTAGTTCTTTTGGCAGGCCTAAATTGGCATAAGACAGGGTAACCGAGAAAAACAGTCAATTACTTATGTACAGGATGCCCGTAAAAGATAAGACTCAAAGGCAGTCAGGCGATTGAGGCTTATGCACCATCCTGAGCTAAGGAGAGGGGGTAGGGGTCTGGGGCTTCAAAGGGGAGGAAGATAATTTACAAGAAGATGAGAAGAGTAAATGTTTGGTTAACAAATGTTTGCAAAGCTATGCAGATAAATCTTTCTGATATAAAAAGTTCTCTCTGGTAATAGGGGATCTGTACCAGGAAGAGCTCTAAACTCCTTTAGGCTGTTAGGGGAGAAGTAAAAAGCTTTTCCTGAGACTGCTGGGTCTTAATTGCCTTTAGCTCAGAACAGTCCACATGCCACAGTGGTACATCTGGGGGTGGCATATGCTCCTCCTCACGGTTACGCCAGATGAATGAGATACAATGCGTAGTACGCCGATGATAGTTATTAATACTGCGTTGGGTAGTTGAAAATTGCTTGGAGGGTAAATCTTTTTTTTAGAAAATATGTTTTTATTGATTTCAGAAAGGAAGGGAGAGGGAGAGAGAGAGACATCGATGAGAGAGAAACATTAATCAGCTGCCTCCTGCACACCCCCTACTGGGGATGAAGTCCCCAACCGGGGTATATGCCCTGGCCAGGAATCGAACCCGAGACCTCCTGGTGCATGGACGACACTCAAGCAACTGTGCCACGCTGGCTGGGCTAGGAGGGTAAATCTGAAGTGCTCTCAAAATGGTAACTGTGTGAGGTGGTGGGAATGTTTATTAGCTTGATTGTGGTGATCATTTCACAATGTATACATGTATCAAACCATCAAGCCGTGTACCTTAAATATACACAACTACTATTGGTCAGTTATACCTCAATAAAGCTAAAAAAGTGTAAAGAAAGATTGTATAATGCAGGAGTTAGCCTGTTTAATGTACGGCCTAAGGTCCGGCGATAGGAGAGCGCGAAGCTGATTTGTAATGCCAACTGGGAGATTCATGTGCCTGTCACTTGTGGCAAGTGCCATGTAGCCTGGGTCCAGAGAAGCTCTGGTCAAAGCCAGGGGAATGGGAGTGAGAGTCAAACATAATGATTAGTTGACTCCCCAACCTGACAGTAACTGTCAGTCAGTATATGGAAAAAAATAAACATGCAGAATTCAGCAAAAGGAGATGGTGAAGAAAGTATACAAGGGTCAAAGGAGGTAGGAATGACAATTTAAAGGAGCTGAAGCTTTAATAAAGAGGTTGGTTTTTTTTAGTATATTTCATGAGTAAAAAGCTTTCTCTACTTAGCTTCTTTTCTCTTATACTTCTAGAGACAACTGTCTTAATGCACGTTTAGGTGTCTTGTCAAAACCACTGCAGCAAGGAAACATATTTTATTGTTTATGTTTCAAGTCAGAAAATGCTAGCATTTTGAGAGGGCATTTAACTGACTTACCCAGGCTGATGATCTTATAGTTTCACCTGAGATGTCCCAAGGATCGCCTTTACAGAATGCAGAGACCAGAAAAACAAGCTGAAGACAAAGTGCTGAACACTTTATATATAATAATGCATCAGCTAGCTTAGCCTGAAACTCAACTCTAGGAATAATTTTCTTTCCTTTTTTTGGTGTGAAAATGGGTACATGTAGAGGAATATGATTTATTTTTATTTGTATGATTTCTTGAATCAAACTATAAATTCAACAAACAAAGAGATAGTGGTCTAAGTTTCTTAGAGTTTCTGCCCATTACCTAACTTTACTCTTCCATGTTCCAGCTGAATCCCACTATGCACTTAATATTTTTAAAAATATATACCTCTTTGTATAGGGGATACAATTGGTGATATCAAGGTTGATGATCTGATACCTTCTTTATCCCCAAGTATTCTCGATTTTACTCTATTTTAATAGCTGAGTCACAACAAACAAATGAAACCTCTTGTGGCTATAAATATACTAGTAAAATGATGCTAATGGGGATAGTTTGTTGGGGATTTTTTGTTGTTTGGTTTTATTTCTTAAGTCAGTATTTGTCTCTTAAACTCTAAGACATTAAATTTTTAATGCAGTGTTTCAGAGTATTGGTTACATACCAAAAAGGAACAAAATATATGTAAAATGCATTTCAATTATTTTCTGAACACTAGGATGACTTATTCACCCTTTCAACTTGGGCTTAGTGTCAGGTTAAAAAAGGACATTGGAATCTAGAATCCTTTTTAAAAACTGGAACATAGTTGACTATAAAGCAAACCTCCCTAGCAGGGAATTTAGGATGGGACAAATACTCTAACCTTGGCCTACATCTGTCCTCTGGGGTCCTGTTATCTTTACATTTTCCTGTGTTAGTTTCTGACTATGGGTCAGTCAAGATGACATGCAGGCCAAAGATGTGGATAATTAGGTTTACTTCCGAGACAATGGTGAGTTACATTCCAGTGTTTGAGTTTTAAGAGGTACTCATAAAATGCAGTTTCAAAGGTATTTGAAATAGCCATGTAATCATTTTTCAAAACTTACCCTCTTTCAAGGACATTCTTGCATATATCCTGTCTATCAGATTGTTATTATGTCTAACACTAGATATGCAATAATGGAAAGACAAAGAATTTATCTCTTCATCAGTAATATGAAATGTTTAAGATACTGAAGATCTATGTAGCAATAATAACATTTTAATACATTTTCTCACAGCCCATATAACTTTACAAATATAACCTCATTCTTAGATATCTAGGAATGTGTTCTGGTGTCTTGCCTTTACTGAAAATAGAGAAATAACTGAAGCTGTGTAATTCTAAGTGTTTAAAAACAATCAGATAATCATTAAGTACAGGTAAATACATAGCTACATCGATACCTCCACACATGCATATTCTTTTTGGTTAGCTTTCCATAGAGTGTAGATATGTTGGCTCTGCAGCATTGCTAGGAATAATTGTTGTTCTTGTTTTTTTGTCACAATCATTTTGGGCTGAGCTACTTATGTTTAAACTCAGATCTTTGAGAGGACTGCCAGTGATTCATGTGTTTAGGAAAGAGTCCACTTTTACAGCACATGTTCAAATCTTAATGTGCCACAATATAAACACAAACTGTTTTCTTTCAGAGGCAGAGGGGATGCAAAGAAAACTTAGGAAAGGACAGTATGACACAATCAACAGAACATGGCCTCTGGAATTAGAAAACTACATTTGAACGTCAGTTGTGCTGATTCCTAATAGCTGATTGGCTTTCCACACAGCATTTACCTCTTATATCTCCTTTGCAAGGCTCTAATACTCTTTAGAAGTAGCTTATGGGGCAGGCTTTAGGTCTTACTAGCTATAGAATAGATGCTCCTTCTTCCATTTACCTATTTATTTAAAATATGTTTCACTTTATTTTTGGAGACCTGAAAGAGCAATTTTATGCCAGGGAGTTAGGGGGATACATGAGATTGATTGGCTAGTTTGTGGGAACCAATCTCTTTTTAGTGTTTATGATACTGATATAAGCTTATAGAGACAAAAAATGATTTCTCAGTAAAACATATACCTTAGCAAACAGCGAGGAAAACACCTGAACTTGAAAAGAAAACCTAGAAATAGAGTGTGTACTTCTCTTAACAGCCCATATCAAGACTCATATCTATACAATAATAACTCATTACTAAAA
The DNA here is from genome assembly GCF_054644295.1 of Miniopterus natalensis. Classification (NCBI taxonomy): domain Eukaryota; kingdom Metazoa; phylum Chordata; class Mammalia; order Chiroptera; family Miniopteridae; genus Miniopterus; species Miniopterus natalensis. The sequence continues at coordinate 31,656,958 of NC_142094.1, forward strand.
ATCCCATTGAATCTGAACAGCTGACCAGTGTGAAGAAGACAATCCCAGAACATGTGGCGTCTTACATTATTTTCATTCAGTCCCCAAATCGCCCTGAGGTAGATGCCTGAGAGGGCTTGACTGTACCGACGTTCAACTCCTAGGCGCCTCCTGACCGCGAGGGCTGCCACCACCCGGGGCTGCAGCTCTTTCCAATTTGCTCCTCTCGTCTTAAACCATCTCCCGAGGCTGATAGTAATATGTCATGCAAGGTGACAGTGTCTCTCATCACTGACAGCTTTTTTATTCCCTCAGACGATTTGAGAATGTGATAACCTTTTCCCATGAATAAATGAGCCTGAGAAATAATTATGTTTTACGATTGGGCTGAGTCGTCCATTCATTCCCAGACTGTCTCAAGTTTCCTTCCTCTAGGGAGATGAACTTCCTTCGCTCCTGGCAACCTCACTACATTTTCCAGATGAGATCCGATGGCATGGTCTACATTAGGCACTTAGCTTGATATTAGGGATCATTATTGTATCTCCCCTTAACTCTCTGAAAATAATAGATATCATTTCTACATAAGCAAATGTTACAAAATAGAGGGAAACTATTTTAAGCCAGGTTTGGGCTTTCTGTTTGTTTTTAACTTCCTATTCTCCTCAGACATACCTATGCTCAGAAAGAGTGGCTCATCTAGTGATGCCGTCAGGTTCTCATCAATATACTGGGGGGCTTTGGGGGTGAAATCAACTATTCAGAATATTTTATGATGGAAACACTCCTTTTGGGAAAAATATGGGGAGGAACAAAATGTGTGAACCTAAGGTTTTTGCATTCACCTTTTCTTGAAATGAGAATCCTAGAAGACCCAGAATGTGGCCATCAAGTTAAGAATAATTCTGTAAAATTTTATTATTTCTACTATATATTTTGTGATGTGTAGAATGTTTTTACTGATGCTTTCTGTCTTCTTCACATGTCCAGGCTTACATCCAATTGTAATTTTATTTCTTTAAAAATTGCATTCCTCTGTTATTTTGCATATATCTTCTTAATCGTCGTATTTGAACCCCTCATTTTATACAGAACATTCTTTTTAGTATCTTTACTCTATACGGACAGGCTGCATTATAGGTGCCCTCTTTGTATTTTATTGCCTATCGTCATAAATTTCATGTGATTTAATATGTTAAACTCTGCACTGTCTTGATCCCTGGTACTTGAAAGTCAGCGTTTGTTTCTGATGCAAAGAACATTGTGCAGAATAGTGGGGAGAATCCTGAAGGACGGAATGCAGTGCACTGGTGTTGCTCTGTATAGGACACCAAGGATGTGAAGTGAGCGGGTCTCTGGGATTAAAAAAAGAAGTTTTGTCATCGCGTTGAGATGATTGGTGACATTTTTGAGATATAATTTGTGTTTAAAACTATTTAGAATTATTTTGATTTATTTACAGTCCTTAATGTGAATCATTATCCTGCATGTATAAATATGTATATTTGATTATAATCATAATATTAAGCGTATTACTTATTGATACGCGTTGGGTTAAGTGTAAAGTGTAAGATTCAGGTTGTGATTTCATAAGATCATAAAATCAAATCCTGTGAAAGAATTGGCCGTTCTATTTAATTTCACAAACATTTTGATTTATCTTATTCATGAATAGAATGGCTTCTTTAATAAGACTGCAATAAGCAATTTAAAAAGCATTTTGTCTACTGATTGCTTTGAACTTTTAAGTTTGTTCTCCTCAGTACACGATAAGATTATATTGTTTTTAATTTTTTTTTTCAACTTTTGGAACCATTATAAATGTATTTTAGACTTTAGGAATACTGATAACATAGGCAGTAATATGTTTTGCATCAGACAGTACCTGACTGAAGATATAAACCAGTTCTATAGATATTCATTTCCCTTTCGCATTTCAGATGTTGTCATTAATAACAAGTCAGAAGTTCTAAACTTTAAAATATTTACGTAGCGTACAATTCTCAAATTTTCCAGAATTAAAAAACAAAGAAACAATTTTATTTTTGTTACAGTAATTACTTGTGGGCCTCATTCTTTTTTAATAGGGAATAATTTGGGGGGGGTAAAATTGGTCATATTACATATATCTTCTATGGACATAGAAGATATATATATATATATATATTTAAATATATCTTTATTGATTTCAGAGAGAGGAAGGGAGAGGGAGAGGGAGAGAGAGAGAAACATCAATGATGAGAGAGTCATTGATCAGCTGCCTCTTGCAGGCCCCCTGCTGGGGATCAAGCCTGCAACCCGGGCATGTGCCCTGACCGGGAATCGAACGAACCATGATCTCCTCGGTCGACTCTCAGCTGCTGAGCCAAGCCTGACTGGGTGAAAAATATTTTTAAGGAACAAATTTTCAATTTGAAAATGTCTAAGCCTTGATGTTATATAAGTATTTAATTCATTATAAAGGGTAATGTTAATGTACAGAAAAATGCTTCACTTTGTAATTTTGTTGAGCTTAGTTTTGTCAAAAAAGACAGCCATATGTTTGATTCCTGACAACTGAAGATCATAAAACCAGGTCCTACTGTCCATAAGAAGGCAGGTCCTTATTGTGTACCCTGTCTGCTCTTCTCCTCAAATTATTCACACAACCCAGCATCAACTAATTTTATTCCAGCCTCTCCTAGAAATTTACATGCAGCTCTTTCTTAATTTTTAATATTAGATATTATTTTAGATGTACTCATATGAAAAATGAGAATTTAACCTTCTTACACTTTGAACAGCTCTAGACCAACTCTCCCAGCTCACTTTTCTTCACCCTAATCTCCTAGTGCTTTGATACACAAGATTTCATTTACCGTATTCTAACTATGTACACATATTTTGCATCTCAACCACATGGTTTTTATGATTACTTTTTTCTTTTATTTCACAACTCTTGGTGAATCTGGAATTGTAATAAAATGTGCCTAGTGTTTGTTCGGCTTAGGTTGCAGTGAATGTTTCATTCCTAACCAGTTGCTTCCGTTTTTCTCTTCAATACCTTCTTCTCTTTCTAGCTCTTGGATCCAGTTGGTGAATTTCAGGAGACAGGACTTTGTGTCATCCTAGTCTAGGAAATCCTCCTACTTTTCTCCTTTCCTGGGTGTTCTTCTTTAGTAGTTTACTAAGGAAGCCTGTTTAGGAATTTAACATCCTGTGATATTTCATATCTAGCAGGTCTTTATTCTACATTCATCCTGAGGATAGATTGCCTGGATATAGAATGGAAGTCTGAGGTAGTTCTTCTATTGTCTCATAGGTGTTTGTTGCTATTCCCAAATTTAATACTTAATGTTTCTGATTTTTATACCTTGTGTGAAAACTGTCCTGGGCCCTTACCAGTGCACTTAGAAAGTACAGAATAATTTCTTATTCATTTTGTTGTTTAATATAATTGTCACTTGGTTTGTAACTGTTACAATTATTATTCATTGTGTTGGAAGTTGTTGATGCCTTTGAAACTTCAATAGTACATCTTCAGTTCTAGAAAATTTTCCGTATTTCTTTATCAATTATATGACTTCCATTTATTTATTCTTTCTATATTTCAGTTAGCATTTGCTAACTGCCCAAAGATTAGAAGGTTACGGCAGAGCCCATTTGTTTTTCTCTCCTCTCTGCTGTGTTGCCGCGTGGCTTGGCTGAGCAGCTCTGCTTTGTGCCCCGGGCCTGCCCGTCAGCTAGAGTGACTCTGCTCATGTTCCTCAGAGCTCTGGGCCAGCTACGTGTGTTCTTCACGTGGCAATGGCACGTGTACAAGCAGGCTCGGAACTAGCACACTGTCATTTCCATCCGTATGACATTGTCAGTACTCCGCCTATTGCAACTGTTGCATGTAGAGGACATTAGAGAATTGGGATCAATCATGTAATCTGCCACACTGGAAATCGTGTTCATTGGATCTCCTGTTTCCTGCTTGATTACATTATATCCTTCCCTCCCCTTTTTTTTCATTATGCTACACTTGGGAGGCTCTCTTTGACTGTCTCTCTTAACCCTTCAACTGACTTTTTTTCATCATTTAAAAAAAATTCTCGAGAGCTGTATTTTGTTCTGTTTTAATTTATAGCCCATTATTTTTATTTCATTAAATAAATTATTTTAAATAAATTATTTTGTCTTTATAAGAATCTTAATCGCAAATATATGTGGGTGTGTATTTTTTTTTTTTTTTTAAGGTGCTGTTTTGCTCCTGTACATGACATTTCTACAGGGTTCTCTGTTGTTGTTCCTGTTGCCATGGTGTGTTTTTTTCTCTGTGTTTCGTGTTAAAAGTCTTCTCAAGTATCTGGTGATCCTTATTAGTTAATTCATATTTAAGACTAATAAGTGAAAAAGTGGGCACTCTACATGTAGGTGTGGTGGCAAACTGCTGGGCATCCAAAGAGATAGATCTCTTCACTTCTAGTTTGCAGGTAAAGGCCTGAGCAACTTGTCCTGTGTCTCAACCTACAGCAAGGTTGAAACTGAGACCTGATTTACATTTCATTTCTGGAGCTGGAAAGGGTTTCAGTGTTATTTTTTTCTGGCTGGGGATTTTTTTTTTACCACTTTACTCACTGTAATTTATATAAATTCTTCAGGGGTGATGGAAAGAAGCAAGAAAATCAAGGTGTTCAGACACCAATCCAGAAATTTCAACAGACATTTCTGCCTCATTAAGCAAACATTGAAAGAAACGTAGAGAAAAAAACAAGCCATTGACACTGACATTTCCATAGTCACCATTTCCATACATCTCAAACTTGGACAATCCCACAGGCATGATTGGGACTTTAATTCCCCTCCTTCCCCCATATTTGACAGCTTCATTCATACTTAATCTTTATTTTTTCACTCTCATCTCTCGTCTGTCTCCATTAAGTGCTATGCATTCTTGCCTATAATACAAATATAGAATATTTTATATTTGAAACATTTTTAGCTTAGCTCCTAACTTTCCTCTTCATCAGTCATAGGACAGATATGTGTTTAAATATTATTTGGCACAGTTATGAATGTTTTTCACTATTTTCAACTAAATTCCCAGCTGATTTGTTATTCAACAGTTTGCCATTTTTAAAACAACTGGATAGAGGACTGACACCTTTAATGTTTATAACTCCAGTCAAATGAGAGCCAGAAATTACAGAGAGCACTCCGGAACACTCCCATGCTGGCGCTACAGCAGTGCTCAATTTTAGAGTTCCTCTTTCTATTTTGGCAAGAGATTCTGATTTCCAGTAAACTTTGTCAATTTCTGTGTTTTACATTATAACCAGAGATGTTTTCTTGCCACTCCCTTCTGGCCTGCAAGGTTTCTGTTGAGAAATCAGCTGACAGTCGTATGGCTGCTCCCTTGTAGGTAACTAATTGCTTTTCTCTTGCTGCTTTTAAGATTCTCTCTTTGTCTTTAACCTTTGGCATTTTAATTATGATATATCTTGCTGTGGGCCTCTTTGGGTTCCTCTTGTTTGGGACTGGACTTGTAAGTCTATTTCTTCCTGGACTTGTAAGTCTATTTCTTTCCCCAGGTAGGGGAAGTTTTCTGTCATTATTTTTTCAAATAGGTTTTCAATTTCTTGCTCTCTTTTCTCTCCTCTGGCACCCCAATAATACAAATGTTGGGCCTCTGGAAGTTGTCCCAGAGGCTCCTTATACTATCTTCGTATTTCTGGATTCTTTTTTCTTTTTGCTCTTCTGGTTGGGTGTTTTTTGTTTCCTCATGTTCCAAATTGCTGATTTGATTCTCAGCGTCCTCTACTCTACTGTTGATTCCCTGTAAATTATTCTTCATTTCAGTTCGTGAAGCCTTCATTTCAAATTGGTACTTTATTATGTTATCGATTTTCTCAGTTATTTCGCTAATAGTCTGCTTAAACATCCTTATAACCATTATTCTGAACTCTGTATCTGTTAGTTTGCTTGGATCTATTTCATTTAGTTCCTCTTCTAGAGATTTCTGCTGTTCTTTCCTTTGTGACATGTTTCTTTGCCTCCACATTTTGGCTGCTTTCAGGTATTTGTTTCTATGTATTAGGTAGAGCTGCTATGTCTCCTGGAATTTGTAGAGTGGCTTTGTGTAGTAGGTGTCCTGTAGGGTGCAGTGGCTCAGCCTCCCCAGTCACCTGAGCAGGGCCTTCTAGGTGCTCCCCTGTGTGGGCTGTGTGCACTGTCCTGTTGTAGTTGAGCCTTGGTTGCTGTTGGTGTCACTGGGAGGAATTGACCCCCAGATGAATCGGCTGTGAGTACTAGCTGCAACTACAGCCAGAGAGCTGCTGTGCTGGAGACACCCCTATGGAGCAGGATTTACTTCAGTGGGGCTTTGGTGTTCACCAACTGCGCCCCTTGAGTGTGTCACTGGTGGCTGTGGTGGGGTTGTAATCCAGCGTGGTCGAGTCTGACCGCCAGGTGCACTGTCTCTGGGGCCTCCCGGGAGGTGCAAAGTCAGCCCATGCCAGTGCCTTGCCCAGGGCCACCCAGCATGAGCTACACAGCAAACCGTAGTTGGCTGCTACTAGTGCTGGGCTTGGCAGTGTCCAGGAGAGGCCAAGCTATGAGCCAATGCAGCTGCCGCTAGTTCGAGGCCTGGAGCTGCTTATCAAGCCACATGGGGCAGCTGCTGCTTGTTTGAGAGATTTTAGGAAAGTCCTAAGCATGAGGCTCAAGAGGCCACTTGCACAGAAAAGCCCCTGGAAACGGCCTGGCTGAGCTGCAGGTGGGGAGGGGCGGGGCCTCCAGGAATCACGGGGCGGGACCGAAGGTGTGAGGCGGGTGCTGGCGACTCAAACATGGCGCCTGCCTGCGGGCTGTGTGCGGGGAGGACTCGCCAAAGGAGCAAAGGCCTCTGCCAGCCCTTCTCCCTGGGAGGAAGCCACCCCTCTGCCTCTCACCCGATTTCAGGCAGGTTAGTTCCCCCCCGAGTGTCCCGGGTCCTTTCAGGCCGCTGCCCGGCGCTGGGCTCAGAGGGAGCGTCCGAGTGAGTCCATGCCGGGCCTTTTAGAGGAGCTGCTGGGGCTCCCGCAGCCTCCACGACCCTCAGGGACAGTCCCCGCTGGTTTCACAGCCCGGAGCTGTGGGGACGTCTCTTCCCTGCCTGGAGCCCTGGGCTGGGGGCCTGCTGTGGGCTGGGACCCCTCCCTCCTCCGGGAAACCTCCACCGTCGAGACTCCCTCCTGGATTTAACCCAAGCCACCGGGTGTGGGCCCGAGGCCGCATCTTTGGGATCCAGCCCCGATCTGCCCGCGTCTCCGCCCCTCCTACCGTCTCGGTGCTGCTTCAGCTCCCTGGCTGTGGGGCTTCTGTGCAGCCGGATCTCAGGAGGCTCTGAGCGACGGTGGTTCTGTGTTTCGTTGTGATTGTGCTGTGGCTGCGGGAGGCGGCGGGGGCAGCTGCTACCTACGCACCATTTCATTTCTACACCATCTAATTTTTAATTTTTGATATTTTAAAATATGTAAAAGTGGAAAGAACAGTAGAATGCACATTCACAATGTACATATACTGGTTTTAACTATCATTAACATTTGCCACATTTGCATAATTATCTATAAAGACATAAATGGATATGTTTTGGCTGCATTAATTAAAAGTGATCGAGAGTTGATGTTTGAGTCATAGTTACAAAGGCTTTCACGTTCACAGATGATAGAGATGATAAAAGCACGTTTACCACAAATAAATACATCCATGATTTTCTTGTAGTTATGTTTTTATATTTATATCTTGGATCCATCTGGGGTTTATTCATTTTAAAAATATATATATTTTTATTGATTTCAGAGAAAGAGGAAGGGAGACAGTGAGAGAAATAGAAACATCAATGATGAGAGAGTCATTGATCGGCTGCCCCCCGCTGGGGATGGAGCCTGAAACTCAGGCATGTGTCCTGACCGGGAATTGAACTGTGATCTCCTGGATCATAGGTCGATGCTCAACGTCTGAGCCATGCCTGCTGGGCATGGGGTTTATTCTTTATATGATATAAAGAATAAATAAAAATTATTTTATAAAGTGCTATCAAGTTTTTAAAAAGCTCTTCTTAAAAGACTGATTTTTATTTACTAATTTTCTATGAACTTAAGATTTATTTTAGGACTCGCTATTCAATTCCACAGTATATTTATGAACCAATATCACAATACTTTAATTAATGGGGTTTACATATTATCTGGAAGAGAAAGCTAACCTTTATTTTTCCAGTTTTCTCCTTTTAAAAACAATTTTCTTTTCATCTTATGATTTTTTTTTTCAACATAAACTTTATAATCAATTTGCCTCACTTCAGAAAATAATGAAAATAACAATAACCATAAACATGAGCACATGCATAAAATAATCTTGTTGATATTGGTGTTACACTCATTAAAAACAATTACCTTAGGGAGAACTAGGGTCTTGTGATGTTTTCTTGTCTTCTATAGAACTGTTTAATGTCATCTCATTAGTTGAAGTCTGTTTATATCATTTAGGAGTGTAATTTTTCTTTATAAAGATCTTTATAAGTTTGACATCAAAATATTTTTTCCCGGTGATTTTTCCTGCTGCTGTTATAAATTGGATTGTTCCTTCTATTATATTATCTGTGTTTTTATATATGATAGCTTTTGACTTTTGTATATTAACTTATTAGCTTGCCACTATACTGAAATATTTTATTTCTCAAAATAGTTTTCTATTTGATTTATTTGCTTTTCTATTTCATTTATCAAATTACCTGCAAATTACATTATCTTTATCTCTTCCTATCCATTACTCCATTCTTATAGGTGTTTTGTTTCTTCTGAGATTGAATTGAATAATCCCCAAAAAGTAATAAAAAATACTAGAGATTATGAATTTACTTAATCATTGTCTTTGACCTGACTTTAGCTGTCATGCTAATATGAGGGTAGAAATATATTTTTTCAAGTGCATTTCTGGTTTTTGAAGTTATAGTGGAATCCCTCTGTGAAAATATAGGAAGCTGTGCCTTTTTTGAATGTGGGTAGGGTATCGTTCTTAGATAAGTTCCTCTACTTTTTCGAGAAAATTGGCATTTAAACTTCCTCTCTGTACTGAATTCAGTTTTGGTGAATTATATTTTCTGAGAAAAGTCGTCATTTTAATTAGGCTTCTCTCTTCCTCTCCAGTATATTAATCCTTATTTCCCCTTGTTGTTTTTGTTGTACTTCTGACTTCACCTCTTTAAATTTCATAGACTTTTTTTCAAAGAGACAGCATATTTATTTCAAGTTTTATTATGTTTTCTATCAAAATATATTATTTCTGCTCATATCTTTACTTCTCATTCTACTGGTTTACTTTACTGTTTCTTTCCTAAACCTTGAGTTAGGTGTTCAGCAAAATATCCCAAAGCACCTCCTCATTAGTTATGTTTCTGGGATCCTCTATATCCTCATGTAATTTTACCCACATGAATTTTTCTCACTGCTAGAGGCATATAAAATTTGATGATACTTAGCACATTTCTGTTGGCATCTCCTCTATCCTGCAGCATTGTTTTAGTTTATTAAGAATGTTGCTCATGGCTGTGTATTTGGTGCCCTGCTTTGCTTCCCTTCATTCTTTGATGAGAATTCTAACCTGTCCGATGTTCGCATCACCACTCCAATTTACGTTTGTGTGTGTTTGTCTTACATGTCATTGTCTGTTCATTTATTTTCAACCATTCTGATTGCGGACAACACATCTCTTTTATACAAGTAAAATTGAATTTCCTTCTATATGCTAGTAAGAAAACAGTTCTCTTTTAATAGGTGAGCTAAGTCAAGCCTCTTTGAGTTTATCAGCACAACTGATTTTTGGTCTCAGTTTTTCAATAGCTATATTATGTTAATATGCACATTGTATTCTGTATATTCTGTATCATTAACTGTATTGCTTTTTTTGATTGCAATTTTAAATTTTAGAGTTTTATTTTTTTTCCTTGAGAAGGTCTGTTTTATTCTAATGATGGCATTTATACCAAAACCTTTATATAATGCCCTGTTTTTCTTTCCTTTATGCCATATCCTATGGTAAAAAATCATTTTGCTATTTTGTCAGTAGTAATTTTCTTTAGAAAATTCATTCTTATAAGACAAATGTCAAACATGGCTATTGCTATTTTTAAAAGTCAGAATTTATAAACGAACTCATGAGGAAAAGCAGCATTTTCTTGCCTAACCTCTTTCCTATCCACAGAGGGAAACATTGTCATTTTTTACTGGAGTTTGTATAAGGTTTACCTCCAACATTTCAAAACATTCCTTGATTAGTCAACAATAAAGAAAACTTGTTGAGTCCCTAGCATGAAAGATGAAGATTTATTTGTCTTAAATACTTCTTCTCTTCCTCTTCCTTCACTTACTATTACAGTCTTAAATTGTTTTTACCTTTTCTTCTGTTTATTTTGTAACCTGAAATATGAGGTTATAAAATGGCATCAAAGAGTTAGACTCAACTTGCCTATGTGTGGCCCACATTATATATAATGTATAATATATGATATATGATAGATATATTTCTATAATTTATAATATATTTATATATTTCTATAATATATATAATATATAACAAATTTATATAATACATACTTCTTTAATATATATATTTTGTAGGTCAGTGCCTGGTTGCAATATTAACAGCCCAGTACATATTTTCTCACATCTCTTGCTTTCATTCACTTATATAAGTATTTGGGTTTGCAATTCCTGTTTTATATTTACTTATGTCTCTTTTTATTTTTCATTTTTTCAACTAGTATCTTGATTCTGTTTTGCTCATAAGCTGATGTGTACCTTGATTCTACTCCATATAGAATTAGAGTATAAGCCCCCTGCCCTTCTCTAAATTTAATTTCCTACAATCAGCAATGCTTTTGTTTTCACATTTTCAAAATTGTTAACATTTTGCATTGAAAATAGAAAAAAGACATTCTTGCTTTGTTCATAGGAAGGCTGTAAAAGTTGAACAGTAATAAAAAGCATTCATATTATTATAACTATTCTTATGATTATATACCCTTTATTTCTTGGCCATATACTGTTCTATAGTTATATTTACTTTTTTATAATTTCAGTGTTCTGACTTCTAAGCACTTCAAAGGAGAATTTTTCTATGACCAAGTCTGAAGAATTTTTGTTTCCATACTGGGCATTCCTTGCTAATAATTTTTTCCACATTTTAGTTTTCTTTTTATTTGGACTATGAATTAGTTGGTGGGTTTTAACTGTTTCTTTACTTTCTTATTGCAGTTCTTTATTGTTAAAAATACAAAAATCATAGTATGCATCAAAAAGTGATGTACCACCTAATTCTAAATGTTTTATCATGGGTATTCTGGGTTGAATCTGCTCTTTGGAGACTATGATGTCTTCTCATTTTCCCTCGGTTTGCTAGAATATGTCCTCAAGAAGGGTCTCAGGAAGGGATCACAGAGGATACAATTTCTGAGTTTGTGTATGTTTAAAAATATATTTATTCTCTCCAATATTTGAGTGGTTTATCTTATTATAGAATTCTAGTTTAAGAATAATTTTATATCTCAAAACTTTGAAGGCAACTCTCTATTATCCTTATCATCTCATATTGCTACTAAAAGAATTGTTTTATTTTCATTATGCCTTGTTTTGTTTATTGTAGAGCAGCATCAGTAAATGCTTTTTGTGTAGTAAATATTTTAAGCTTTCCGGGGCATATGTTCTCTATCTCTGCGGTGTTAACATGGCCATAGGTAATATGTAAACAATTGGGTGTGGCTGTGTTTCAATAAAATGACTAATGGAAAATGAATTTGAATTTCATATAATTTCTAAGTGTCTAAAATATTCTTTTCACATTTTCAATATTTTTAAAAATTACTTTTAGATGTTAGGCAACAAAAATTTTCAACATGAGGAATGGATTTGAATCATGGAAAGTCGTTTATTGACCCTTATTTTGAAGCATTTTATACCTTCCTTTCTGGGCATTCCTGTTAACTTCTGAGTTTAGCTTTTCCCGCAGATTTGATCCAGCACCTTGCTCCGTACAGTTTTTGTCTTTCTCAAATTTGTTGAATTTTCTGTTCAGCTGATAACACCCAAGCTCTGAATGTAACTTTCTCCCCTTCACTGTTGTTGATTTACTCCTTTGTGTGCTTTCACAGTTTACAGATAGAATAGAAGGCTCCTATATGTGATTACACAGTCACCTTGAATAAATGTCAACCAACTCACATTTAAATGAGATTAATACTTACACATTAATGTGATAGGTATCAGGCCTACTTACAATGGCTATAATAGTTTATTCCTCTGAATTGAGGCTAAATATGGTAGTGGCTAAAGTTGCAAAGCAAGGACTATCTGGATATTTTCTTGTTTTGTTTTGGCGGTGGTAGGGAGGTTGTTACTAAAGTAAAAAAAGGAAAATCTTTCGTGATATCTGTTGTACTACTTATATAATAGAAAACTATTGAAAATTACTTTTCAGTGTTTATTTTTATTTGTATGTTATATTTGTCTCTTTGGGGAGTCTAAGAACATCTTGTCATCATCAAAATTTTTTAATAGTGTGGCTTCTATCAAGTGTAGAATGTTGGATCTTTAATATTTTGAGGCCTGCTATTGATATGAGAAATATTATATATACATATAATTATATATATGATACATAAATCATATATTATATATCTTTATAATATTGCTAAGACAAATTATTTAAAGAAATATCTCATAGTGCCCCAGTGCCCTTTATTAGTCAACTTATAACATTAGCAGGGCATTCATGAATGCATAACTCAATCTTCCCATTGAGATGTTAAACCAAGGTCCTGACCATAAGTCATTATTATTTGCCTCAGTGTAATTCTTGAGGGTATATAAGATAACCAGAAAATCTTGGTCAATTTTCATCTTCAAAATTTTACCTGGCATTTAATATAGTTTACTTTGATAGGGATTTTTTTTAGATTTCCCCCTATCCTCTCATCCCTGGCTTCCTCTAACCTGTAAATTAGAGTTAACTATCTATATTTATCAGATATAATTGGTGACCCTTGTTTACTATACTTAGAAAAGTGGAAATATGAAGAATGCAGTTTAGTTTGAGCTTGAGGATGATAGTTCCAAAATTTGCTATTTTATCTTCTCTAGTTTTAAATACTAATATTTGATATGTAAAACCCGAAAAATTTCAGTGAATCCCAAAATAGAATGGAGCCCTGGCCAGGTGTGGCTCAGTTGGTTGGATCCTCATCTCTGTCACAGTTCAGTTCCCGGCCAGGGCACATATCCAGGTTCGTGTTTGATTTCTTGTCGGAACTTGTACAGAAGGCAACTGATGGATGCTTCTCTCTCACATCAATGTCTCTCTCTTTCTCTTTCTCTCTATCTTCCTCTTTCTCTTTCTAAAAAAAAAAAAATCAATAAAAAAGAAGGGAATAATTGGAAGAAGATTTAGTCTCATGTTTATATGATCAAAGAAAGAAAATAAGGAATCTTTTAGCATAAATTAATACTTTATGAGGTAGTAGTCAGCCTGTAGGATTTCTTCTCTGGAATAAAAGAAAATATTATAGCTGAAATGTTGGAAATGAAGACAAACAAATGTACAAACATAACCTGTCATTTGCCACCTATAAAAGATTTAAAATTGTTAGCTAATAAAAGTGTCTATTTCTTTGAACACTGGGACTTCTGGAAAGATGGTTAACTCATTGGTATCTTGTTTACATCATATTAGTGGTTATAATTAATTAAGGCTTGCACACTACAGAGAATTTTCTTTCCTTTCTGCTAAATGTCAGCAGTGATGTGGCTCAATAGTTCAGATGCTCTTTTTTTTAAATGGATTCATTGTTAAATATGTCTTAATTAAAGATAGTTAGGGTGGAAGATTGTTTTTCTGGCACCAACACAGATATTTTAGGATTTTTTGCTTACCCTCTCTGCAAAAAGTGAAGTATAATGCCTGCGGATACATTTTGTTCACAGAAAACTAATGCTGTGAGACTCCTGGAGGCTCTGCATGGCCAGCATACACATGGCAATTACTATTAATCTCGATGCTTTGATTCACTCAGAAAATATAAGGAAGTTGTTTCTGGGAATCATCTTGTGCAACTGTAGTGAGGTAACTTGCCTGAAGTGTCTTTTTAATGCAGAAACAGGAATTGCTTTCAAACAGAAAAGAATCAATTTTGCAACTGCAAGTGGTTATTGAAAGAAAAAACACGTTTTGTAAGTAACTAATATTCCAGTGAAGAAATGCTGAATTCTGGTGAGGACAGTGCACAGAGAGACACAGATAAGGAGGCGGTATTGATCTTGCTTAGGGCTTACTTAGTCTTTGAATCAGAATGATCAGAATTTGTATCACACTGGTTTGAATCTGAGCTCTGATGTCCACTATTACCTGGTCATGTTACTGGGTCCTGTTTGTCCTCCGCTACTTCATCTTTAAAATGAACGTAGCTATGAATGCTCAATAAACGTTAGGTAATTGTATTATGTATGTACAACCGATGGGCACAGAGCAAAATTCAACTTAAAAGTAATACACTGAATAGCTTAGTACTGTCAACTTCCCACAGTGATTTTTCTTTCCCTTCTAAAACTTGTGCCCCACAGCAGAGCAGAAGGGATACTCTATGGAATTATGTTGTTCAAATCCTTTCAAGCTGCTTCTGTGGAGACACAGACATCTAAAAATTAACTCTGGCAGTGGAAACTCTCAGGAGATAATGTAGTCTCTGTATCTGCTACTGCAATTCTGAAGTCTGTGAACCCTACTAACAATTGCTTTCTCTCCCTCTCCCTTAGTTTAGATGAGAGGATCACTGTTAAAGCAAGTTTCAGCTCCAATTTCAGGTGGCTTAATTCTTGGGGATAGAGAAAATTAAATGATCTCTGGATGTCTGTAACTATTTTATTATGTTCAAGGTGCCTCTTCCTCTCAAATGTTATGAAACTATTAGTTTTGTACCAAGAAGGGTAATCACATTAATTAAATACTGTACAAAAAGTTTAGCAAATATCTTTTTAATATTTTTGCTATGACAGATCTCTCAGAAAAAAAATGTGCAAAGTTTAACAGGGCAGAGGATGACCCATGGGTAATATCCATAATGAAAATTTAGAATCATTATTCTACTAAAAGTTTGTAAAAATATATTTTTACTTCCAAGAATTATTATATTTTCAAGAGGCAATTTGTAAAATACAACTGCAGTGCAATACTAGATAAATCCACAGCAAATAATAAATAATAAAGACATTCAGAATAAATAACTTGAAAGTGGCAAGTGTGGGATGCTGATTCTGTCTTTCCCTTGGGAATTCATCACTGTGAAGAATTAAAGTGGCAATTACATTTGCTGTATCTGTCTGACTGTACAAACAATTCATGGGACTTTTTTCATTGAAATTAAAAAGCATAGTAGTCGAGAAAATAATCATTTCCAAATTGATGCACATATATCAGTTTCAACCTTCAAGTTTTGTTCTTGCTTTTTGGAAGTGTGGCTTATCTATTTTACAGAATCAAATTGTGAATCTATCCTTTCCTGCCTGTGTGACCTTGAAGAAAAATTGCTTAGAGGTGCTGAGTGCATGTTTTAAATAAAAATTTGACTAATTTTGTAGGTTTTAAGTAAAGATTAGAAATAATACATGTATAACAAGTGTCACCAGGCCTGTCCAACCTGGAGATAAATATAATTGAAAAGGACACCTTGTATTTCAGCCCTCACCTGTGTAACTGCAAGGCTTTGGTCCCCTTATTATTGTCAGATGATTCCTGGGCTTTCTTCGGTGATCTGTATAAACATAAAAAAGTTTTTTGAAGTTGTTGTGCTTCACATTTCCTTTTGAAATCAGCTCCAGTCAAGCAGTTTTAGAGGAATAGCTTATTAATTCCATTTGCTGCCGAAGGAACACTGGCTTTCTTGTCACTCTGGGTCTCTTCCGTCATCCCTGCCGAGTATCGGGTGGGGAAATAAGTGAAGATAATGACCGTCTCCCTGGCCTTGGGCCTGATTTGATCATAACTCTCAGTATCAAAGCAGCAATGGCTGTGACCTGAATCTTAGAAATTTCTCCCCAGATTACAGCTGTAAAATGACTTGTCCAAAAATCACACAGCCGGCATATAGCAGAGCTGGACTAGAACTCACCTTTTTATAAAAAAATTGAATTTATTGGGGTTACATTGGTTAATACAATTATACAGGTTTCAAGGGTACAGTTCTGTAATACATCACCTTTTTAAACTACAATTAAGTGAGTTTGCAGTACAGTAGGTTTTCTTTTCCCTTATCAGTCTCTACTTCACATGGCCTCCAGCTCTCTACCAACCACATCCGCCACTGTGTAGGATTGGTAGGATGTAGAGGATTACACTCATATAGCCAAACCCACAGAGACTTTGGAGTGCACACGAACACACACATCATTTTCTTTTCCTATTAGTGCACTAAGTTTAACAGTGAAATGAGTACAAGCTTTATTTCTGTAAGAGTTTTTTTTTCCTGCTCAACCAACTATTTTAACAATGTTTATTAAACTTCAAGATTAATCAATCACGCTAATACTGAAAATATTGTGCATTTATTCCCAAAGTAAATAAAGTTAAAATTTCCCCAAATAATAGTGAAAATGTGAAATTTCACCTTACTCTGGATCTATATTTTTTATCTTTATAAACATTTAAGTAGTTTAACAATCACATAATATTTTAGATTCTTGTACTACTCTCTCAAATGTGATTTTGTGCTCTAATCTTTCTTCCATTGTATCAATCTCTCTACCTTATATCCAAAGCCATTCTTTACATATTTGATTCCCCTAAAAGTATTTCTTTTTGACATTCCTCTTTTCATATCTTTCCCACACCTCCTAATATCTGGCCACGCCCCCTACTACTCATACATATCTAGAGATGTTTTTATCTATCAGTCACTCTAGGTACAGTATCTTAAGACTATTAACATGCCCAGACCTACAAAAAATGTATGAAATGTCAAAGAAATATTGAATACAGAGATGAAGAGAAAATGAAAATAAATATCAATATTTATTAGATACATATCTACAAAACATGTTATGCCAAGTTACCAACTGCATCTCAGATCTCTTAGAGTAATATATAAATTACATTCAGTGAGGGAAGTAGATGAATGTAATTTAATAATTACTTGAATTGGGATGAGACTTGTAAAATAAGAGAGCTTAGACCAAAGAACTTCATTAAGCCCATGTTTGTTTTATTATTTCATGCTTCTCTGAGGGAAAACTGATCAAAGGGGGTCATGGAATTGAGAATAAGTTGCATATTAATGTCATCTTAATGAATTTTTATAGCCACTGGAAGATACTCCTTGACTGATAACAGGCTAAAAGGCCAGATAGTATTGTGGGGGCAGAATTGTTAACTATGCCTGGGACAAACTGCAGCCTAATTATAATAACCAAGAAGTAGTAATGGGAGCAGTCGTTGTTATTACTTATCAGTTCACAAAACAGCGTATTATATATAATTAGTAATACTATTTGTTAATTTTACCTAATAATTTTAATGCATATAATGTTTATTATTTCTCTGTCATGTACCAAGTACTATGATCATTAGTCTATATAAATGTCATTTACTTTTGTTTAATCTAGAAGCATTGACACAATTTTGCAGCTGAGTAACATGTAGAGGCTTTACGTTAACTAGAAAGTAAACAGTGAAGGCAAGATTTCATTTTGCGTCTCTGAATTCAAATTCTGCATATTTAATCACCTAGAACTGCCACACACAAAGATATATGTCTTGTTTTTCTTCTTTATTTCTTTAATATTATTTTCTACATTTTTAACGTCGCGTTCTTCACTGCTAATTTTATTATTTTTTAAATAAAATGTACAGCTTTACCCTGTTGTGTGCTTGGTGTTCTATCCAGCAGAGGTGTCAGGTACATCCAAAGCAATCACCGAGCGCTGGGGAGATGTCTACTGGAAGGGCCTATGGGCCAAGGGCAATAATCTCTTCCTATCTAGCCATAGCCCTAGAAGAAGCACACAGGCTTGCTGATGGGGGAATGAGCTAGGGTGGCAGAGGACGTCCCTGTTGCTGCTTCCTCGCCTGACCTTTGGGAGGAGTGAATTACGGAGCGGCAGTGGCTTCCTGAGTCCCCAGCAGACAGCCTCCCCAGAGCCAAGCTGGCACGGCTGCTGCCAAAGCAGAGCTAAGTGGATGCAGCCATTCTTTGGCACAAGGAACCAAGCTTTCTGCCCTGGGAAATGTTACATTGTGTTTTCTGGGATTTCTTCCAGCATGGATCCCCTCAGAGAGAATTCTCATCACATTATTTTTGACTGACCGGAGTAAGACTGCAGGTTTTGCTTTTCTGAAAATCCACCTGCAGCAAATCAGCTTTGATTATCGATGGATCTTACAAAGCTGTTAATTCCTCATCTTGTTTCCTGGTCTCAAGAACCCCAGAGTGAAATCCAGTGAGATAGCACAATGCGCTAGATCGCCTAGCTTCCCATTTCCAAGTCTTTTTTAAAAAACACTGATGAAGATTCACTCTTCTTGTTTCATTCAAAAAGTGAATCTATTCCGACTTGCTTAGCTCTCCGTCCTAGAAAAGCCAACAAGTATTACATTAAAATAAAGAAACTCTATGTTATGTTTCTAAGACCAAATCACAGCTTTATATTAATCATTTTATGTGATAATTTTAGAGGGACTTAGGATAATAGACAAACAGTCTTGATGGACATGCTCATTAAAGACTTAAAAAAAGCACACCAGCTATAATACATTAATAAAGGTAATAATTATAACAGCATAGTAATTATTACTTAATATCAAACTGTGCTAAGCTCTTTAAACACATTTTCTAAATTAATCTTCACAATAGCCCTAATAGATGAGAGATAGCATTTTTATTTGTGTTTTAACCACAGATACTGAGATCTGAGTTAATGATGGGCTTCATTTCCTGGCACACGATCATGACTGGCCTGTGCCCACAAATCTCCCCTTTTCACTCAGCATGCATTTTTAATGTTTTCTTCCTTGATTCCCAATCTCAAGGCCCATTTTCTTCACTCCTCACAGGCAAATTAACACTTCACAGTGTTAATATATGTCCCTGGATAGTCATACATTTACATATCTTTGATAAATACACAGAGCTGTGATTTTAATTTATGTAACTGCTATTGTTTTATAGAAAGCAATGCTGTTTTAAAGTTCTACCTGTGGTGCTGAATGTATATCTACTCTGATGTTTCAAACCACTAAACAGTATTATTATCTCACATTTTTCTGAACCATCCCTTAGAGATCTTTGCCTTTTACTCTGCTTCCCACTCTCAAAACTGCAGAGTGGTGAGTATGCTGTAAGGCACCATTTTTAAGTCAAGTATAGTTTAATATTAGCAAGTCCATGCTATTTAAATTAGAAGATACATCCTTTATACCTGAGCAAGACATTCTCTGAATCATATATGAAGAATTTTCTTAAAATTTTTATTCATTTATTTTAATATGTGTTTTTATTGATTTCAGAGAGAGGACGGGAGAGGGAGAGAGAGATAGAAATATCAATGATGAGAGAACCATTGATCCCCTACTGGGCATTGAGCCCACAACCCAAGCATGTGCCCCGCCTGGGAATGGAACCATGACCTCCTGGGTCATAGGTGGACTCTCAACCACTGAGCTGCCGGCCAGGCCCAGGCTTTTTTAAAGACTATATTTTAGAGCAGTTTTAGGTGTACAGCAAAACTGAGAGGAAGGCAGCAGGGAGATACCCAGGATGTCCCCTGCCTCCACACACGCAAAGCCTCCTTCATTTATCAACATTCCCCACCAGATTAGTACATTTTTATTTTTATTTTTTTACAATTGATGTACCTACATGGAAATACTATTATCACCCAGAGTCCTTATTTATATTATGGTTCACTCTTGGTTGTATATTCACTGCCTTTAAAAACAAAACAAAACTCTGTGCTTTGCCTAATTATTTCACTCTACCCCCAACCTCTGGCAACCACTGATATTTTTACTGTCTTCATATTTTGCCTTTTAAGAATGCTATATAGTTGGAAACATATATTATGTAGTCTTTTCAGAGTGGCTTCTTTCATTTAGTACCATGCATTTAAATTTCCTCCATGTCTTCTCATGGCTTGATAGCACATTCCTTTTTAGCACTCACAAATACCCCATTTTCTGGGTATACCACAGCTTACTTATCCATTCCCTTAGTGAGGACACTTTGGTGCTTCCAAGTTTTGGCAACTATGTATAAAGCAGCTCTAAACATCTGTGTTTGGGTTTTTGTGTGGACCCAGCCTTTGGGTAAATGCCAAGGAGCATGATTGCTGGGTTGTATGGTAAGAGTATGTGCGATTTTTGTAAGAAACTGACATAGATGTAGAATTATGTTTGATGGGCCATAGGTTATACAAAACTTAGTTTCGGCAGGTCCTGTAAATTACTCACCAGAATGATTATAATTGTGTATTCTCAAATCAGTAGTGTTTGAGGGCCACAGTTTCCAATATCCTCCTTTAAAAATTTCTAATTTTTAAAACTCTATGTTTTTAGAGATAACATCCTGCCACTTTTAATTTCTATTTTTCTGATTGGTAGTGTGGAAGAGCATCTCTTTTTTGGTGTTTGCTATTTGCTTTTACTTTACTTTTATCCCCACATGGAGTGTGGCTGTATGGTTAACCCTGGTTCTTGAGAATGCTGTTTTTATCATATCCTACTGGTCAAGCTAAAGAGAAAGCTTTCTGTATACTCCCTCCTAGAAGCAGTGCAAGTGAAAGAATTGCCAACCAGGGTCGATTCAACACCGCCACGTCCCTTTCTCATGGAAGCTGACCCTGAGCTCCCTACTTAAAATCACTTCTTCCTTCTTTTTGTACTCCTACTTTTAATTCCACTTACCTGGATATGTTTTTTAGTAACACTTACAAGCTTATATGATATCAATCTAATAAATACTTCACTTATGATATCTATTTATATTGTCTAGGTCCCAATGCTAGATCATAAGTTCCAGAAAGGCAGGATTGTTTGTGTCTATTTTTCCACCAGTATATCCCAATAGAGTACAATAGTTCTTGGCTTATATAGCAGGTGCACAATAAATATCAAATGAATAAAATGCCTTACCTACTTAAAATTCCTACATTCTGAAGTAGTACCCTTGCTTCGATGTGTGTATTTGTATAAAAATATAAGTTCCATTAAAAAAACACATACTGTTTCTAATCTGTTGCATGTTAATCCCCAAAGTCACTATATTTTGGTGATATTTGAATAATCACAGAAAATGATACTAAAGAAACTGCCACTTTAAGTATAGGATGCTAGATATGTGTTATAAGTTAGAAAAGGCAGAGGCTTAAAAGACGATGCATATAAACAATGTGGACAAATCCAAAGCAGAGTCTTTTCAAGGTAATTGTTCCTTCACCATATTATTATAGAAGACTACATACTATATTTAATTATATGCTATTTACAATTATAAGTATATTTCATGAAATATTACATACACACATATATATCAGAATGTGTATTTGTGTGTGTAGTTATGTGGTTATGCATGATTGAGATATGAATTTATAGGAACCTATGTATTCACACACAGAATTTGCTGAGTACATCCAAAATGTCATTTTTCTATACTTTTGACTTATATTTTAGGTCCTGGGTACCAAAATAGTGCCAAATACAGTTTCTTACTTTGTTATTCTTCATGTATAACAAATTCAAGTTCTGAACATACCACTTTGTGGTTCAGTTATGTACAACTTTCTAAAGGCCAACATCAAGCTGATTAGCTGGAAAGGAGTTGTAGCTTATCACTGATTTTTGTATGACTGGATAAACTTGATATTATTTGCTTCTATCTATGTTATATGTTACATTTAAGTTACATGATATATAGTAACTTTGCTTACATAGCTAGGTATACAAGCATGGCTTCCTGAATATAAATATGTAAATTACTAGTCTTCTAAATCTCTGTAAGTCTAATAATACATGGGAATATTGTTACTGCTCTAACAAAAAATAAATTGCATCACACTTTGCCTTTGTCCATAACTTAGCAGTTGCTTTGTTTGTAGCCTGCATGACTTCTGGTATGACATGACCATCCTCCAACTTTAATTCTTTAGAGTGGGACTTCAATCATTTAAAATTCTGTTACCAGAGACAACTGATAGAAAGTGACTATTATCAACATAAAAGCAATGTGCTTCTTCGTCTGGTGTTTAATCTGTGAAAGTATTGAGTAGTTCTCATTGGCTCTGAAACTTCTTCAGTGAGGTTATCTGTAACCTAGAAAATTTTAAAATCCCCTTGAAATAAATTAGGGCTTTCTTCCCCAAGTGTTCATGCCAAAGCACTCCATGAGGCATCAATTTAAAAAAAAGCAGTGGGCTTTTGCAAATTAAGAATCTTTCCCTCACAAAGAGGATCTGTATGAAACAACATGGGTCACCCAAGTGTGAAGTGATAAATAGAAATATGTACCCAGCCAGAGACCTTGGCAATTAGAGGAAACATTTTTGCTTCCTCTTTTTGCAAGGTCGGATTCAATTAGCATGTTCAATGGACAGTGGAGTCCTGGCTTTTTCTTACAACCTCTAATAGACTCAATTATTTTTCAGGGTTGCTTCCATTCTGTAAATATGCCAGTATTCCGTGGTTTAAAACTAAAAGTATTTTAATGAGAACTATAGCTCCTAATTCCTCTCATTTCTGGAATTCTTACATAGTAGCAGAAATTTCATACCAAGGAAGATTAATAGATGAACAGTAAACTGTTTTGCGTAAATGTTTAGTGTCTATCATCTGAGTGCTTGGATACTGATAGTAATATCAACCTTATCTTTGGTCTACTTTACTTTTTCTAAAACAGGATTATCATTTTAACGCATTAGCAAAATCAGGCAGATTTGTGAAACCTCATGGATATTCACTACAACTTAAGTCTATCAAATGACAGGAAGACAAAAAATATACTAAGGATGTGGTGAGTTCCCTCAGCAGTCCCCATCTCTCTGCTACATAACAGTCCACTGAAGGTGCTTGTCAGAGCACAGGCCTTTGGCTTACAGATACACTGATGTACTGTGGACAGATCATGACACCATATGCTCTGTCACTTTTTTCTTTATCATGTCCAGGTCCAAATTCTTCCCCCATGGCTGTGAATTTTGTAGCAGAAATTCACAGAAAAAATTTAATCTCGTAAGTGAATGCTAAGTAAACACATATAGGGTGACCCCCCAAAATGTATACATACACTTTAAATAATTAGAAAGGCATTGCTTATTAAAATACATTTCATCTTCTTTTTTTAAATATATCTTTTCACAGAGAGAAAGGGAGAGGGAGAGAGAGAGAGTTGAAACATCAATGATGAGAGAATCACTGATCGGCCGCCTCCTACACGCCCTCTACTGGGGATGGAGCCCACAACCCAGGCGTGTGCCCTGACCCGGAATCGAACCTTCATTGGAGATTCCATTGTGTGGTTTTGCTTTGTCCTGAATAGCATAAGAGGCCTCCTGCCATAGATCTTCTTCAGGCACCCTCCCTCTGCTTCCTCTATCCCACTAAATCGAGTATGTGTTATGAAGTGAGTAGACTAAGATTTATTATAGTAGGTGGGTTCAAAAGTTCCTGTCTCTCTGATTCTTACACCTTCTAGGACTTGAAGTAAAATTCATCATGCAGAGACTACTTAGTGTTTATTAGTTACATAATTTTAACTTTTTGATTTTAAGAAAGATAAATATATTGTCTGTTAATTATAAAATAAAATATTTTAATTTACTGGATGAAAAATACATAACTGTTTTTGATTTAAAAATTTTGTGCTGAGTTGTTTATATTTTCAGTAGAGAACTGTTTTTCTAATACTAAAAGAACTGTGTATGTGTATTAGGTTTGAGATCATTTCAAATCTGTTCCATATTTTGTATTTGCTGTGAAAATTCTAAGAATTTAACAGTAGTAAAGATAAAAATCCATTAATAAAATATACACAACATTGGCTTTATCTTTTATCTTTTTTCAGTTATATATATAACAGTATTATTGAAGAAACCAGATATTTCTAAAACTATCTAGAAATTTTTAAAATGTAATTCCTTTTCATAGGCATTACAACTTAAAACTGTTTTATCATAGCAACCTGCTGTTTTTGGCAAGATGAATAATTGTGCCATGTAGATAATTTGTTCACTAAGTCGTTTGGATATAATAGTAGAGAGAAAAAGAGAGAGAGAGAGAGCCTGAATGTTTTTTCCATCTTTTTCATCCAGTAACATTGTGTTTAGCTGATTAATTTATCTATTCTTTTATTCATTGAACATATATTTATTGAGTACCTATTATGATACTGCCATATAAAGACATAAATATTAAAAAAACACACACACACTAATTGCAGCTACATTTCAGTGTGATGAGGCAGACAGTGATTCAATGAGCCAAGCAGATAGTATGCCTGATGGCCAGTGGGACAGTGAAAGGAAATAAAACTGGGTCCTGGTATGAATGGGTCTGTATGTTTGAACTGGTGAGTGATACTTAGAAAATTATTAATTTATTTGCTTAGAATCATTATATTTTATTGTTTTACACAGGTTGAGAGAGAAGGGCAAAGGAGAAAGGAAGAGAGAATTTTCAAGAAAAACCTTACTCTGAATAACATAATGTAACAAATACCTCATCCACACAGAACCTAGCGCTTTTCATAGTGCATATATCATATGTAACTGTTCAGAAAGCGCCAAAGCACTTGTTTGTCGACCTAACCCAGCATTGACAGGGGCCCTCCTCTAGAGAAGTGATAAAATTGAATACTTTAAATCTTTCTCAATTCTGTTTATTTTATTTTTCTCTTGGGTTCATCCAGCAGACTATAGAGTTTCCATGCTGAGCGCTAGTCACTCATTTTTCAAGTGTTACAACACAAAACTGAAATCTTTAAGGATGTCTTGTTTCCTTGGTAGCAGAATAGGTTTAAAACATATAAAATTCTAAACATCCAAAGTAATTAAAAGGAGATAATTAGGGTATAGTTGCAAATTAGAAGACTATTTCATAACATATTTATTCCAGCATATAGACTTCCTACATTATATGTCAACAAATTGAAAAATGTTCATTTTACCATTGCCAGCGTTAAAAATGGAAATAAAATCCATTCTTTTCATCAATACTTTTAGTCATTACCGACAGTATAGGGAACAGTCTGTCAAAAAATGAAACACACAGATATAAATAAAAGGAATAAATAGCCTGGTCGGGCGTGGCTTAGCAGTTGAGCGTCGACCTAGTATCCAGGAGATCTTGGTTTAATTCCCAGTCAGGGAACATGACTGCTTGTAGGTTTGATCCCCAGTAGGGGGCATGCAGGAGGCAGCTGATCAATGACTCATCATTGATGTTTCTATCTCTCTCTCTCTCTCTCTCCCTCTCCGTTCCTCTCTCTGAAATCAATACAGATATATTAAAATAAATAAATAAAATTGTTCTGTTTATTTACTTTCTTAAAAAACACACAGCATGATAAATGATAATAAAGGAATAGATTGCACTTACACGTAAAATGTTTCACAGAAGTGTCCATCTATTGACTAAATAATTAACTATGAGTTTCCTGGTAAAGCTGCTCAGATGACCATGCTCATAATGTCTGGCCTTCTCTTTGCTCTTTTCCTATTATTAATATTAGCTAGCTAGTTATGGTGGTAACATTGATGTTTGAAATTACCATGTCAAGAGATGAAATTATTTTTTAAAATGTCCAATTATACCCAAATGTAACAATTGCAGAATTATTAACTAAAATGATGAAAATAATGACAATTCTCAATGTGGAACAACTTGGAAGTATATAGGCTGCTCATTTTGTTTACAAAATTTTATTTTGGGTGAGTTTCAATTTTCCTCAAACTTAAGAATAATGTGAATGACAACCAAGCAGATATATCAGAAACTGATCTTTGATAATTTATACACTTTAGCATTTTCAGGAATGAGCCTTGTTCTCTCATAATCATTGTTGAGTAATTTATATATACATATATCAGCCTCATTTTGAAAATAATTGTTTCAAAGTATAAAATATTCTTAAATTGGCTGAACCTAAAACTTCCAATACTAGGACATTTCAGTTCTAAGGATACCCACACTGTGATATATTGTCAGAAACAGAATGTCTCTCTGTGTAGATTCAATTATTTATAGTAAAGTAATTTTTCTTTCCATTGGAATTCTGATGTACTCCAGTCTCTTTCTAATACTTTATTAGGCAAAGTTCCATGGGCTACTGGTCAGAAGTGGTCTTACACAAAGTCTTTTGTAGCCTCTGGGGAGGTTATTGCTATACTCCACTTTGACTTACCGTCAGTAGACAAAAAAATCCTTGTTGATTCTCGCCCTGGGTGCAGAGCTGCCCAAGTAAGAAGCATCTTCATTAGAAATCTGAATCTGCAAATCTGAGTATATGCCCTTGTGATATTGGATGGCAGCTCACATTTGAAACCAAGTTGTCGTTTGTTTTTTATATGCCTATGTAATTCTAAGATTTCTGACATGAATCTTTTTTGGGCAGTCCTACATCTTTGATTAGACCTCTGTTTTAACAACGCTGAGGGATGACAGCCTGCCTGATACCACACTGATGAAAATCTTGAAGCTTACTTTAGGTTACATTATTACATCAAAACTTCAAGCTGTGATAAAATCCATCTAGCTGTATATTGACAAACTGGCATCAAATTTAATTTATGTAGATAATACACTTCCAACAGCAAGTGGCCCTTTGTTTTATTTCCCTAGAATAACCTAAGCTAATATCATATCTCTCCTGTACAAAATTAATCAGGCAAATGCATTGGAATGAGTTATAGGGAGAGACCTCAACACTGTCTTTAATTCTATTGATGTTGCAACAGACATAGTTCACCTGAGGAGGAAAGCAGGAATCCAGAAAGCAGTAAATCAGTTGAACTAACAACCAAAGATATTTATACATATTCCTTAGAGTTTAATTTTTTAAATAAATAAATAATTTTAAATACTTCATCTCATGAATTCAGATGATACAAAAATATATATTTTTATGTAAAATTGCACCACCATGCTAGTTTATGTAGCATTTGAGATTAGTTGTCGCAAGCATTTTTCATTCTTCTGATATAATTTAGATCACCTTTAACCATATCTCTGATTTTACAATTATATTTTATATGTTGTGATGTCTTATACAGTTTTTCTGCAATATAACAGAACAAAGAACCTAAATTTAGTTTGAAATGTGATGAAAAACCAGGAGGGGATAGTTTCCTTCATACTGTGGGCTGGGACAGATTCATTTCTGTTTTTATTTAACAGTGTTCAATCATATAAGGAGGCTGGATTTTGTACACTCATTTTAAGATGAAAAATTTTCAGGCTTGCTTACTTATTTTAAGTGTCCCCTGTTCTAAATTATGCAAGCTACAGAAAAATCAAAGAGTGTGCATTTGAAAATATAAAAAATATTCAACTCTGGCAAGTTTAGAAGATTTATGATCAAACCCTTTAATTTATTCCAGTCATCAGGAAGATAGTAAAAATAAGGCAGATTTTCAGCATGCCAGAACTGTCACTCTAGGACTGCAGAAACACTGGGCAAATCTGGCTCAATATGAGATATGTGTAGATTTTGAAGACTTTCTATAAGAATATCACACCTTCCTATTTTTAACTTTTCTTATGACTCTCTTTCTTATCATTCCATTTTGATTTGATTTTATGAACTTTGAATTTTATGCCTTAGAGGAGCGACATTGTTGCAAATTAGCAACTGCAAAGATTAGATTGTAAAATTGACTATAACAGTGATGGCTTAGAATTGAGCAAAAATGTCATATTCTGAGGATGAGTTATCTTTTGAAATGGAAAAAAAAATAGTAGTAAGTTTCCTGGCTTGTCTAAAGTTGTAGGAGCTCAGTTGGTTTGCTAGAATATATTCTGCATCCCCTCTATCTTTCCATTTCAGTTGGCAGCTCTTCACTTCCCCTCCCTTCCCCTCCGACAGCACGCTGGCATGTCTTGGTGTCTCCTCGCCCGTGCACTCTCTCTAAAGCTTTCCTCAGGGAACTGAGATGCCAGCTTTGACTCTGAAGAAGACTGAGTCATCATCCGGAGTCCATTTCTCCTTCATACCTTTCTTCACTATAGCGTTGGGATGTGCATATGCAATTATATTAACACAATTATAAGAAAGGAACGCAATCATTTTCAGTTGCATGTTTTCATAATACATGGAGTGATCTCCTAGAATTAGTGTTCAGAGACGTAACTGATTAGGTCACTTACTATCTCTGACCCCCACCCCACCCCTCTGAAACTCCTCAAAGCATGATAGCTTGCGTGATCAGTAGCTATGTTCCAGATGATGGGGGAGGCATTGCAGTTTAATATACCCACACAAACTACTTGTCATGCTCTACCCAATATATTGGTTAAGTTTAGACTTGGAACAGGTTGTGTAACTGTAAAACTCTGGCGTACTGTAATTTATGGTGGAGAAGCTATCCTCCCATTTTTTATTCCAATTTTTTAGTAAAAGTGTGATTTATGAGGGTATGGGTCCTTGGTGAACAAGGTTAAGTTCCCCATTAATATCTAGTCAGTTTCTAATAGTCTCTGTGATTGTACCTATTGAATAGCTTTCAGGATTTAAACTATTTCTCCTTGTAAACAGAACCTTAAAACCTCTTTAATTTTGTTTGAAAATCCTATGAAATACTTCCCTCCAGGTAGACAGAAGGATCTCAATGGAGCATAGAACAAATAAAACCATGAGTTAGCCAAGAGATTGGAAAGTCCAAGAATAGTCATTGAGGAGTGGCAAATGGAAGGGGGTCAAAGAGAGTAATGTTGAAGAAAATGAAGTCCAGAAATGAAAATCAAATGAAAAAAGGGTCAGATTCTAGGAGTTATTAGAGAACTGGGTAGAATCCAGTGGAGAATCCAGTAGACAAACATGGCTAAAAAGAGGTTAAACATACAGGGGAGGAACCACAATTTACACAAGTTATAATCATTTGTATCCATCAGAGCACCAGAAGAAAATGCTCCTGCCCCAGTTACATAAGATAGGAAGTCACAAGTGTCAGTGACAGCTCTCTAATGCACGGGCACATTTTTTTCTGATATTGAAGTGGAAGCAGGCATAATCTCTGACACATATAAGCAAACAAATTGTTCATTTTGCAATAAAATATTGGAGCCAAATGCATTTTAAATAGTAGCCAGAAGTGAAATGAGGTAGAAGACATGTTTAGTTGCAGTTAGAAAAGGAATTTAATGATCCAAGAATAGACATTAGAAACTAAGCCAAAACTTGAAATCTGAAACCTGCCCTGATTAATGAAAATATCAAGTTGTGTTTCGTAAGTTATAGATTTCAATAAATGACTCCTCAATAAGTGTGACAAAGTTGTTAAGGCTTATGTGAAATTACTCCAGAATGTTATATAAAACCCAGAAAACCTTACAGAATTGAATAGGAAACTTTTGGGGTTTTTTGTTTGTTTGGAAATTGGGCTTATAGATCGATAATGCCTTTTCTAGATATTGCCCATAGTGAAAATATATTCAAACAAGAGAGGTGAAGGGGGCTTAACCATAAACATATACAACTGCTGCACACCATAAAAAGTCCTTTGACTACTATGGGATGATGTAGGTTAAAACATAATTACCCAACTGTCTCATATATCCCAGTTGACAGCTTAGGGATGTTATTAATGTATTCCTATATGTCTGGAATTTTCAAATTTTTCTAAAAGTGACATTTTCCACTCAAGCATGTTATATAGCCTCAGTGTATAAAATAGATAAAAGTGGACTGGTTTGAGTGAAGCTGGCGAGAGTGAGGGATATCTAGCATAATTTTGACCTCAGTGCCTCTTATCAGCCTACACAGTGGCACCAGGTAATGGGAATTCTAGGATTCTCTGGAATATGAAATAAATCCCCTGTTGTAAACCCCATAACCTTCAACAACAACAAATACTATACTTTGGGGTCACATTAGTTATTTTTTTGCAAGTCATTTGGAAGCCATTGGGAAATCATTTTATCTTCTACCACTTCACTAATTTTAGTGAGAAAATAATGGCGTGTGTTTAAAAAATAGTAAAAAATAGTTATATGAAAATGAATCTGTTTCCTATTATTATTTTCCTGTTGTATTTCCCACATATATTACTACTCATAGTTTCTTATGAATCTTTCCAAAAAATATTTCGGGCACTTGTGTATGCACACACATACATTCTCCTCTCTATGCATATGAGAATATAAAAAGCATACTGATTTGTACTTTGATTTATGAACCTAAGAATAAATATTAGAGTTCTCTCCATATTTGAATATATACTTGTATCTTATTAAACTGCATAGAGTTTCAATGCTTAGATATGTCATTATTTATTTTACCAATCATTCTTAATCTATATACTTTTAGGCTAAACATTTTATTAATTACAATGACTTAATGACCATCTCTATAGAGATATTTACAAATTTGTGCAAATATTTATGTAGGACGGAGCCCTAGAGATGGAGCTGTTGCAGAATTGCCATCAGTGAGCCATGGGAAAACTCACATCAACAGTGATATGAAAGGGACTGTACCTCTGCTTCTTCCACCACGTGGTGAGTCATCAAATTTATTCTTTGCCAGAGATTTGAAAATGGTGTATTGCTTTTATTTTAATTTGCATTCCTTAATAACTAGCAAAACTGAAAATATTTTCATAGATTTAAAGCCATTTCATTTTTTTGTAAACTGTACATGTCAGTTTCAAATTTTCTAATTAATATACGAACCCTTGTAATATTAAGGCAATTGCCCCTTTTTTAAATGGCTTGAAAATATATCTGTTTTCTATTTTAATTTGTATTAATAAATTTACACTTGATATTATATTATTCTCTTTTATGAATTTGATGTAAAAGCTAATTGTGAGTAGTCATTAATGTGAGAAACTCTTTTTTATATTTAGTGTCCTGGATAAAATTCACCATTAAAACAGAATTTTCCTTTGTTTCTATAAGTACGTTAAATACTTTAAGTAGTTAGTTGTTTTTTCCATTTAAATAATGAGAAATAAATACTATTTTAATTTTCCTTTTGGATTCATGATTGCTGGGAAAATTTGAAAATTTCCATTTGCTGTCATTATTAGTATCCTTTATTTTGCAATCCACTTTTTACTATAGATCCATATTTTACTGGGCAGTCTGAAAACAATACTATTTTTATATGTGTGTCTACATTTAGATAAGTATATAGGTGTGTGTGCATTTGTGTGTGTGTGTGTGGGGAAGCAGACACAGAGAGAGAGACAGAGAGACAGAAAGAGCAGGTGTTCTAAGCAGCCATGAAGTTATTAATCTAGAGAGCAATATCAAAATTTTGTCTTTCTGGTTATTTATTTCTACATAATAAACTTCTACAGAATGTAATGGCTTAAAACAACATGTTATCTTTTATAATTTTTGAGACCGATGAGCTAGACTCGGTGGCTGTCATTTGAGGTTCCTCATGTAGTTACAGTTAGATGGCAGCCTGGTTGGAGTCATCAGAAAGCTTTGTTCACCGTCTTGACTGAGACTGAGATGGCTGGACTAAGAGGGGAATTGGTCATCTCTCTCTCTCCACATGACCTGGTCTTGTGGCTGACTCTCTCACAGCCTGAGAATCTCAGAAAAAATGGATTTCTTAAATGGTGGCATAGAATTCCAAGAGATTCAATGTGAGGGCACATATACATCTTGGTTCTCAGTGGAAGGATCATCAAAGGACTTGTGACATCTGTAATTTCGAGTGTCATGTAATAAGAGCATATTGCTTTGGATAAAATTACTTATGATTATATATTTACATGTACCATGTGACACATATGATACCTACACATATATACATGCATTCTCTATTGCATTGTACTGAGTCCCTACTCACTATACCGGGGTGATTTATTCCTCTCATTTCTCCTCACAGTTCTACCAGGCTGCTATTATAATTCCCTTTAGTACATATTTGGCAATAGACACGGAGTAATTTGTTTTATGTTAGATTGCTAAGCATTAGTGTCATAACTGAAACTCTAATCTGGTGACATAAGAACTTTTATCCTGGGAATTGCTAGAATGGTGTGATTATCTAGAGTAGGGGGCTCAACAGGGAATGCACCTAAATGCTCACAGATTCACAGAATCAAAGAAATTTTGATCATGGAAAAAATTTAAGGATTATCTTTCTTAACATTATTTTTCATAATAAAGAAATGTATTTTCAGGAAAATTAGAAATGACTTTTAACACAGAATATATAATTTTATGATGAATATTGTATAAGCATTCTTCCTACTAATCTCTCTTATATGAAGTAGGCTGATACAAGTGAAGATAATTTATCTAAACCCCCAAATTAAATTGTTTTTAAGAAGTAAGTGTGTGGTGTGATTTTTTTCCCCTCCTGCTCTGCCCAGCCCCCTAAAAAAAGTCTGGTGGCTTCTTGGAAGGCAAAGAGATCTTTAAAGACTGCTTTTCTGCCATAATTAATATTATCACTAAGACAGTTTTATTTTTTAATAAATTTATTTTTTATCATTCTTAATTTGAAAATAGAGCTATGAGGAAGGTTAGAACAGTATTTCACAAGTAGAATTGATGAGGTTCAGAGAATTTATATCATATTTACAAGTCAGAGAGCTAGTGGGTACCTGAGCTAGGATTGGAATCTGGGTATTTGGACTTGTGACCCATGGGTTCTCCTACCATATAAGCAATCTCTTTAGGCTTGACCCTCATAATCTGTGACTTCATAAAATCTTCACAAGAACCCTATATAATAAATGCTTTTAGCCCCAACTTTTAGGTGGCAAAATTGCAGTTAAGAAAGAGCAAATAGCTTGCCCTAGGCCATAGGAATAACAGGTGTCTGTCTGCATCTGTGATAAATGATCTTTCCTTCACACTATTGAGCCATTCTCAGTGTGTGATGTGGACACTCATTTTTAGCAGTATTTTTAGCAGTTTACTACAATTACTATTGCCCTAAGATTAAAGGATTGAGCATATATGGGGTTGTTTATATATATTCTATAAATAACCCCTAGTCTCCCATCTCTTTCTCTGCAATTAAAAAAAAAATTAGCCACCATGCCAAATGCTACTAAATAGAAGATATCAATGTACTATGGAGTTATTTGCTCTTTCCCAAATTTAAGGTCCTCACAGTTTTATTCTGATTGAAATGATCTCATTGATTTTTCAAATCTTATAAAGTGAAAAGCCTAAGACAGTGTGAGAATTCTCCACTGGGAGCAATGACTTTAAAATGATTTGTGACTGTTCTTCAAATAGAACAGAGAAGATTAGAAATTATTTCCTGTAAGGATGATGCTGATTTTCATCTTTTTAAAAATCTTACCAGAATAGAAGCCATATTCATTCTTCACATGCCAAAATACCTTTCTCATATATATGGGTGTTAAGATAATTTTTAAAAATCATCTTTCTGAGAATTGATTTGGGTAAGAATTAGAAATAGATTGCATTTGTGAAAAATTGGCCCTCTCAGTTCCATTTACTCAGTTCAAATTCTGTTAAAGACTGAAATACAGAGCACCCATAGTTACATCCTATGTGTTTGTAGATTGAATTAGCATAGAGATTGAAATAACTATTTCTCTTTAAGGTATAGAATCTAGTTCTTTGGCAAGAAGATAGGAAAGTTTTCTTTTTCATTTACCCGCCTTGTCCTATTAAGTAGGTAAATATATCATTTTGGTTACATGAAGATTGATAATCTAATTCCAATATCAACACATTAATTCTCCAACATTAAGTCAAATGATTGTTAAGGGCTTTCAATAAAAGAATTAATCTGTAGGATTTTAAAGGTTTAAGATTATGTACATAAAGGGAAATAATTAGGACACACTGCAATTTAAGAAATCATTTTAAATTTAAATAAAATGTGGATCTTTAAATGTTTAAATTTATATTTTTTTTTATTATATCTGTGAACAAGAATCTTTCACAAATGTATTTGCTCTACAGCTGGTGCACTGAATTGCCCTATTGAATAGGGGATCCCAAGTCAAATCTCTTCTAAATCTTAATTCCATTTATCTTTTGACATAATATCACAGAAATATTTCTACTTTAAAGATTGTAATAATATTTTTGTAGGCAGCTCATTCAGTTAAATAAAACTAGGGGAAAAGAAGTAAGGGCCAGAAGAAGAAAAGGAGAGGAAAAAAGATCTCATTATTTTCTACAAAAAATAGTTGATTTGCGTCGATACTGATGATTTATTTCTGCATTAGAATATGGGTGGTTAAGTTTGCATTTTTTATTATTAAGCATAAATTATGAGGGTTTTTATTCAAAATAGTCACAGTGTGAATTCCTTGAAATTAAAATCCAAAATATAAAATTATTAAATTCAACAGAGTTAAATATAAACACCAGTTTATCATATTATACTCTAGTAGTATAGAAGTTTATGAATCCGTGTTTGAATTTTTGAAAACGAATTTTCTTCAAAATCCAAAGAGTTCAGATCTCTTCTAAATCTTCCCACGACTCCCAAGAGGAATATTCGGGAAGGATTCTCAGATATTCACAGTTGCTAAACAGAGCAATAGAGTTGAAGACTGGCCCGAATTCCTTTCCAGAAGTCCTTACTTGCAAAGAATGTAAATAAGGCCGTGGATTATTACTTGTTACTTTATTACCTAGTAAGAGAACCATTACTTTTGATGC
Organism: Miniopterus natalensis; assembly: GCF_054644295.1. Taxonomy (NCBI): domain Eukaryota; kingdom Metazoa; phylum Chordata; class Mammalia; order Chiroptera; family Miniopteridae; genus Miniopterus; species Miniopterus natalensis. The sequence continues at coordinate 31,691,800 of NC_142094.1, forward strand.
TTTTTTTTGTAAAATAACACATGATTGTGTTCTGAATGTTGTCTGTGCTATCATTTCATATGGTTAAAACATAATAATAAATAATTTTGTATGTGCTTTTTTGTATGATAATTTAAGCATAATCACTCCACAGTTGCCTATCAACATAGCATCTGATTTCTCCATATAAAAAAGGGAAATTTTCTATCGTTTTATGGGAAGCAGCACAAGCTCTAGTTCCCTTTAGCCCAAAGAGGGTAAGAAATAGTTCATGGTAACTAGAGATGGAGCTCAAAGCTAATACATGGTGTCTGTAAGCACCATTGAGAGACTGAAGATTCAACAGCTGCTTTAAGGCTCACTGACAAAGTATGAAAAGCTGCAAAGGAGCTCATCTTCTCCGAAACAATAAGTCAGGGTGCTATGGCAGTTGTCATTCCATAATCAGTATTCCCAGCAGTGTCAAGATGAAGCTCCCTCAAATAGATTTATGACCATAAAGACTGAATTGGGGGGGGGGGGGTGTCTATTAGTTTCATACAAATATTTCAGAACTTTAGCAGCTTTATCAACACAGATTTATTATCTTAGTGTTCTAGAGGAAAGGATTTAACATGGGTCCCGCTGGGCTAAACTCAAGGCGTCAGCCGGGCCGTAGACCTTTCAGGAGACTCTAGCTGAGAATCTACATCCTTGCCTTTGCCAGGCTCTCGAGGCTCCCTGAGTTTCTTTTATATTTTCTATTTTCTTTATTTACAATTTTTTATTGAGGTAACTTTACTTTATTACATCATGTACATTTTAGGTGCACACGATTATAATTCTACATCTGTATACACTACTGAGTGCTCACTACCAAAGGTTTAGTTTCCACCCATCACATACAATTTTTCATCTTAACCCATTTTGCCTTTTCCCACTCCATCTCTTCTGGTAGCCATCATCAATCTTTTGTTTCCATCTGTGAATCTGTTTTTGTTTGGTTTTATTTGTCTTTTATTATATTCCCCATATAAGTGAAATCATATGGTATTAACTTTTAAAAATGAATAGTATTAATATATAATTTACATACCATAAAATACATTCCTTTAAGGATTTCAGAGTTTTGATGAATGTATAATGCCTGTGTAACCAACACTATAATCAATATATAGTAAACCCAAAAATATATGTGGTAACCCCCAAAATACCTTTGTGCCCATCGCAATCAATAATACCTCCTTTCCCAGGAATGCATATCCACTGACCTACTTCCTATCATTATAGATTATTCTTGCTTTTTCTAGAATTTTATGTAAGTGAAGTCATTTAGTATGTGGACTCATAATTTGACTAGCTTCTTTTACTCAGCATGTTTTTGGATCTGTTCATATTGCTGAGTGTATTAATACTTGTGGTAGATACAATTCTAAGATGGGCCTCAAGAATCCTGCCCCCTGGTGTATAATAGCTTCTCCAAGTTATGCAATCAAGCCCTGATGTAGGTGCTACTGGGAAGGGATATTGCAGATATAATTAAAGTTGTAAATCATTTCATTTTAGGATACTGAGATAATACTGGAACAGCCTACATTGTATTTAATTTCCATTTTCCAATCGATTGTTGCTAATATATAAAAATGCCATCGATTTTTGTATATTCAACTTGTATCTTGTATCCTTACTAAATCACGTATTCAAGGAAATTTTTCCATATCACGTTTCATATTAAATGTATTGGGATGACATTGGTTAATGAGGTTATAAAGTCTTATATAGTCTGCATTTCTTAATTTGTGGTTTCTTCCTGTACTAAAGCCAGCGGTGGCAGGTGAATCCTTCTCACATGGCATCACTGTGAACTTTTCTCTGTATTCTGCCCCCACTTTTCAGGACCCCTGTGATTATGTTGGGCCCGCCGGGACAATCCAGGGTAATTGCTCTATTTTAAGGTCAGCTGATTAGCAGTCCTTAACTCTCCCCTCCCCCTTTTTTTAATGTAACATAACATATTGGCAGGTTCCTGAGATGAGGGTGTGGACCATCTTTGAAAGCTGTTACTCTGTCTACCTCCTTTATCATTAATCATTTGGTTTGTAAACCAGATAGTTCTTAAACTCTTCAAACTGTGGCCAAAAACCAGTTTGTTTACATCTCTTTTTGTGCTATTTTTATCTATTATTGGCCATTGAATATTCTTTAGATGACTCTAAAACCAATCACTCTCTAAATTCTTCCTGTCTCTATAACATGACTGTCATTTCATGAGTTTATAAATTGAGGGTAATAGACCTGCGTTTATTTTTCTTGTGTGAGTGCCAGCTCTGATCATAGCCATTTTTTCTCTGAATGTTTGTACCCGCCTGACTGTATCTCCCTTTTTTACCCTTCTCTTTGACAGTAAGTTATTGGTTTTTGTTGCTTCCTTAGCCTACATTTACAGTGCTTTATTCTTAGTTGACTATTGCTTTATTTTTCTTTGTTATCTAACACATTTAGCACTTCTAGAACGACTGCCTTCGCTGGTAGGGAGAATATGAGACATCTGCACCAATAAGACAAAGGAGCAAAACTAGGGCTGTGCTTTCTATAGTAAACTCGGGTTAGTGCTGATGCACATTGAACTCACTTTTCTGGAAGCCAAAACCATGCACCCTGTTTTTAATCAGTAAGAAGCTATGCTTTTGTAGATAACTATAGTATTTACGGGTGTTAATTTTAGAGCCAGGCTCCATAGGTTTGGACATTAGCTCCAATATTTATTTAGCAACATAGCCTGGGTAAATTACTTACCTTTTTTTCCTGTGTCAGTTTTCTCCTATGGGAAGTTGCCTTTTTTAAAAGACTTAAATTAATTGGCATTTGTACAGCATATTATGTGCTAAGTAAGTTATTGTTTAATATGAGTTTATAAAGCAAGTGCCAATATATTATTTACCAAATTTAATCAATATGTTTCTACATGCTTTTTTACCCACATATTCAACTTTTTTGTCATCTTTACTGGTTTACCTTGTAAATAATTATCTTCTTACCTTTGGTTCTGGACCTCTAGATTGATAGCACATTGACATCAAGTGAATACACACCTGGAGGGAAGCGTCTGGGAATGCCAAAGGCCTTACTCAGACACAGTCAGGGACCAAAGGAAGTGATGTTTTACAGGTGCCAGGCATAAAGAAATGCAGGCTCTTGATGTGAAGAGATCATAAAAATGCCCTACGAATAAATAAAAATTTTTTGTCCTGATAAAAATATTAGTAGACACTGTCCCTAACTTCCTATATATGAATGCATGTGCCTGGCACTATGATGCTCATTAAAGGTTTGTTTTTAAAAATAGATTCAAGAAATTCTCTTTCTAGACTGTCAAAACAACTGGTTAGGACAATGAAAAACGTGGTTAAAATTTTTGAGGGTATCATACAGGAAAAATAGGCAATTGAGTATATATTTTTCCTTTTTTAAGTACACAGTGCCGATCCAGCAGAGAGAGGCAGGGGCTGAGGGATGCACAGGGAAGGAGAGGAAAACAGAGGCAGGTTAAGAAATGGGGGGAGGGAGCAGATATGTTTCTCTTGTACTTAGACTTACAGCTACTCTGAGCAGTGAGTAACCAGGGAGAGAAAAACAGCCTCTAACTTCAACCCCCCTACCGCCAGGAGGAGACCAAAAATGATACTGCAGTTTTACGAAAAAGATGATTCACTTGTTATGGGAATAAATACCCTAAAAAGGTTAAAGAAACTAGAAAAATGAAGGCATAAGAGCACAATTTTGATATGACATTCAATATGTTGTACTTAATATATATTTTGGCCAGACATAAAAGTCAACTAACAGGTTAAATATAAGAAACAGGTTTTAGAAAACAGTAAGGGGTAAGGCCCAGGGCTCAATATATGGGATCCGCCAAAAATCATCTAAGAAGGATGAAGTTAGGAAAAAGTGTTACATAACACAACTATGGTGGTCCCCTAATTCACAGCATACACGCACCTAGAAAGGAACCTAACTGCGGGTCTTAAGTCATACCGGGCTCACCACCTGGAAGCGTGGATCACAAAGTCCATGGTTTTCGCTTCTCTCCATGAGAAATCATAATCCAAACTTGAAGACAGCGAGTAGATGGTAGATGACAAACAGGGGAGCACACGGAGATGTAATAGATGCATATAAAGTGAAAAGGTAGGTTAGTAGGCTGCTATGCTTCATTTGACCAAGTTTATGGATTGTAAGTTTTTCACTGATGCGTTCATTCGTTCATTAAAATGCTGTCCAACACTGTTAAATTGATGAATGCTTAAATTTATTTGTTTGGAAACAAATGGTTATGAATTTTTTTCGTTCCTTTTCTAAAAATTGGTAATTTTTGTTGTGTTGACTTTTAGGATATTCTGTTTTAGTATTTAATTATGATAATTAAGGTTTTCCCCAATTAAAATCCACTTTAACATAAAATGTAGAAAATATAAATATACTTCATAAGCCAATAATTTTGCCATAATGTCAATATCTGTTAGCAAAATCTTCAAAGATGGCTGAGTAAAGATATGTAAAGAATTTCACTAATGATTTGTTTTGAAAGACTTTATTTTATTTAAAATTACTAGCTATATAAAAAGTAGGTAAAATTTATATAGTAGCCTTCATTGTTATAATTAAGTTCCTTTTTTGATATTGGTAATTTAGCCTCTATCAAATATGGTAAGAAATAAATCCATGAAGAGTTAAGCATGTCCCTTTAACTCTCTATGTAAAGTAGTGTTTCGAATGTGTAGGTCCCTTTTGGGAGCTATTTATTCCTACTTCACAACATGCACTAAACAAAGCCTGAGAATAACATTGAATTTTGGCACTCAGTTCTTTCTTTTGAATTCCCAGGACACTTTATCTAATCTCTTTCTCCCTTCTATGATAGTTACTTATGCATGTATCTCATATCAAGTACATTTTATAAGCAACATGAAGACAGGTTTTATGTCTACTTCATTTTGGAAACTTCTGCCAATAGGTGGTATAGTCTCTTATACAGTTGGTGCTCAGAAAGTACACGTTACATGAAAAGCATGTAATAATGTTGATTCGTTTTACTAACCAAGGTAAATGGTTAGGACAGAGTAATCTAAGTTGTGCTGACCAACAGGAGCTGAATATAAAGATATAGTAGAAACATAAGACATGCCTTGTTCTATACACGTCTTTTTATGGAAAACTTTAAACATATAGCAGTAATAAGCTATTTTGCATAGAAAACTTTATGCAAACAAAAATTATCTTTGTTTTATTCAGAGAGACCTGTTTTCCTTTCCTGTTCACAAATATGTAAATGAATCATTTATTTTAACAAATTAGAATTTGAAAGGTAGTCTTCCTCTATTCTTACATAAAGGCAATGCAATGTAGAAAATATTCTTATGGCATATAACTAGATAAAATGCTTAATTAATGCTTCCTTCCCTTTGTTGTAACAAAGGGAATATTACATCCCAAGCCTGGGGTACTATACTCTCCTAGTGACAGTACTTCTGATCTATCCTTTGAAATGAAGGAAAAGCTACTACAAGATTAATAGACAAGATGTGCTTTCAAATGTAAACATTTAAAGGCTCCCTTACCATTGAGAAAATGTGTTCTTTTAAAATACCACCAAATGCTTAGCTTTGTTTTAAAAATAAGCAATTCTTTTAGGCCAATAAATAATATTTAACTTTGATGCTTAAAAATCCCACTATTTACATTCCATCAAATGAAACATTAATGCCACATTGCGACCTGCCTAGTAAATCTGAAGCCCCTATTTTGATGAATAACACATCTGAAATATTTAACCGATTTTTATAGAGGACCTATATTTTTCAGTTTTATTTCAAATTTTATTTGAAGACTTCATTAATGGATGTGTTTTCTTCCTGATAAAAAAGAATAAAACCATTAATTCTTGACCTAATTTGTTATCTTGAGCCTTTAGGAAAGTTTATTTGAAAAAAGCCAATAAAATCAAAATATTAATTACTAAAAGGTCACCCAGGAATATCACATCCCTTATTCTCTGAGTAATCAGCACTAAAATTGGGAGAGTTTCTGGCAAACAAACCAGAGCATGATTCAAATACTACAAGTCAAAAGCCAGATGAAACAATAAACCAAGGACAAAGAGATAAGCTTAAATATGTCAAAATAATCATCTTCCATAAATAGTCTCTTGTGATGAAACCTGAGAAGCCAAGGGCAAGAATTATTTTGAGGTCCAGTTTTCTCATAGTATCATGGCCTAAAGTAATGTAAGTCCTATGGGATAACATTACTATACATTACCTAACTTAATTAAAAACTGGGTTCACCTATAAAAAATAGAGAATTAAAAATCAAATTTTCAACACTGTATTTTGTTGTCTGCAGAGTTCTTCACAATATCAGATTTAATTTAGAGCTAAACATCTAAAGGAAGGGGAGAATAGATCAAACTTTCAAGTATTAGGAAAAATTATCATTTAATAAATACTGTCATTATTAGTCATTTTAAATAACCGCTTAAGGAATGTGTTTACAAAAATCCATGATCTCAATTTGATAAATATGGACCTGAAATGTTATATTGCATCTTTACTTTTATAGCCACTTATGGACAAGTGACTTTAAGTTTCTTTTTAAAAAACTATTATATTGCCCAGCCTGGCGTGGCTCAGCGGTTGAGCATCGACTTAGGATCCAGGGGATCAGGGTTCGATTCCCGGTCAGGGCACATGCCCGGGTTGCAGGCCCGATCCCCAGTCGGGGGTGTGCAGGAGGCAGCTGATCAATGACTCTCTCATCATTGATGTTTCTCTCTCTCTCTCTATCCCTTCCCTTTCCTCTCTCTGAAATCAATAAAGATATATTTTAAAAAAACTATTATATTAATTTCCATTTTACTCTTAAATGTTACCTATTTTTCTAAATCTCATGTATAGAACTGTAATAAAATCCAGGTTTCTAATTTTATTTCACTGACATTTGTTAAATTTCTGTTTCGCTAATTTTTCTGTAATTTTCAAGAGCAAATGCTAAAGTCAAGTGTGTTAATTAGGTATGGAAGGGGAAAAAATTCATCATGCTAATTAAGCAAGTGAGCATCCCAAGGGATTGGAGGTGACTAACAAAGGGTCCTTGTCTTTTTTATTCTGGCTGTGGAAAGAATACAAGTGCAAATACTCTAAACTATCAGCTGCATGCAATTTGGGGAACAAAATCAGATAGCTTTAATTTGGATTCTCAGAAAGTAGAGGTGCAGAAGACATCTTCCCCTCTGCATTTGAAGACGCAACAGAATAATGAGGTTAGAAGTGTGCCAACAGTTTCCAATCTAGAAGTTGCAATAATGCAGAAAAGAAAACTTAACATGGGGCTTAAAATTTCAGACAATAAGTCAAGAAACATTAAAACAGGAGGCAAAAAATTACAATATTTTGTTCACATGAAAATTGTGTAACTAATGCCATTTCCTTAGCTATATTAGCTTGCCTTTAAAATAAATCAATGATATTCCATTGTGTTGCAATTAATAAAGCCATGCCATTTGTTATAAAAAATATTACTAGATTTTGCATGAATAGTTCTGGTATTTTAGCATTACATTTTATGTAATATTTTTAAAGACATCCTGCCCTTCATAGAATTTTTATCTCTGTATTTCTGGCAATGTCTGACATCATGCTTTGCATACAGAATGTGCTCAAAAACTGCTTGCTTGCTAAATTTAATTAAAATTAAAATTTCCAGAACTCAATTTTATAGGCATCATGCATGACAGAACTTTAGGCCCTTCAATATAGGAGGGTCAGTATAAATCCTGACTTTGCTCTGACTTTAGTCTTTGAATTTGTTCAATGCCAATAGGAGACACTGATAAGAGTCCCACTTGAGGAATTGTATTTACTTTATGAAAACTTTTTACTGGATATTATAGCTATAGTTATCTATCATCTATCTATCTATCATCTATCATCTATCTATCATCTATCTATCATCTACCTATCTATCTATCATCTATCTCTATCTATCTAATCTATCATCTATTATCTATCTATCTATCATCTATCTATGTATCTATCTACTATCTATCTATCTATCATCTATCTATCTATCTATCTATCTATCTATCATCTATCTATCTATCTATCTATCTATCTATCTATCATCTATCTATCTATCTATCATCTATCTATCTATCTATCTATCTATCTATCTATCATCTATCTATCTATCATCTATCATCTATCATCTATCTATCATCTATCTATCTATCTATCTATCTATCTATCTATCTATCTATCTATCTATCTATCTATCTATCTATCTATCATCATCTATCTATCATCTATCTATCTATCTATCATCTATCTATCTATCTATCTATCTATCTATCTATCTATCTATCTATCTATCTATCTATCATCTATCTATCTATCATCTATCTATCTATATCATCTATCTATCATCTATCTATCATCTATCATCTATCTATCTATCTATCTATCTATCTATCTATCTATCTATCTATCTATCTATGATCTATCTATCTATCTATCTATCTATCTATCTATCATCTATCATCTATCATCTATCATGTATCATCTATCTATCATCATCTATCATCTGTATATCATCATCTATCATCATCTCTATCTACCTACCTACCTACCTATATTGGAACTAGAAAGGCAATAAGGCTATATTTACCATATATGTTTGCTTTAGCAAAATTATACTTACGTCTTTAATTGAAAACTCAATTGATTCATTTACAATTACAAACAATTCTTAATACAGTGATGAACAATTGGATTCTTATAAGGAATTGTGAGAAACTCTAATCTCTGTTCACATCTCTAACTATGAGGGCCCTTAAATCATTAAAAATCAGAAAAACAAAAATAGTCAAACAAATCTCATCTGTCCAAACTAAATATCACTATTTCATTCATAGAATCATCCTTTTTATGAATAATGACATTGCTTTCAAAATATCTCTGTAATAGACTCAACTTTATTGGCTTTGAGGATAAACTTACTGACCCCACTAAACTAAGAATTCCTTGAGGCCAGTCAGCCTTTATTATCTTTTGAATTTTAATGTCTAGTTCAGTACTACGCTCAGAAAAGCTACTAAAATATGCTTATCGTGGTGTCTCATTTCTTTGCATTTATTTAACAAATTTTCTATCCCTGATATTTTTAGAAATAGAGTAAAAAATAGAGCATTTCTGATGTGAAGAAACTATACAGCAGTATTTTTGAAGTGTTTTCTAGGCAGCACGAATCTAGCAAAATGATTGCATAAAGAATATTCCACAGTGTCACTTGGAGAAGTGTATGGCCCACATTAATTAGCATGTTCATGCATTGCTTTCCAATTTGGTTTAAATACAAGATGATGAAAGATATCATTCCCCATATTTCACATATGCAAGAAGCTAGGGCTTGGGCTGCTGCCTGCATAGGGTAGGGATTGGTTGTGGAAAATATTTGAATCAAAATTAGAAATGTGTGGTTTCGGATCTCTTGTCATTTAAGATCTGTGTAATCAGGGTAAGTCAATGCATTTCTTTATAAATACAAAAAATGATGCGTGCCTTATGTATTTCTCAGATTTATTATTAGGATCAAATTGGAGCAAGGATTGGGTGATTGCATAAAGGTCTCCATTATTATTATTTTATTTAATTTCAGCAAGTATTTGAGGATTGCTTGAATTACCATCTGTCTTCCAAAGGACTAACTTGCGATTCGTCCTGACAGCTTGCCTGAACATCTTTGAAGCCGAATGATCCAACTTTCATTTAGGGATTTAACTTTGACTTTCTTAAATTTTAATACAGATACAAATTTATTTTCTTTTTTGTCACACTTAACTACATTCCCCCTTCAGAAAAATTCAGTGAGTGAAATTACTTTTAAAACTTTTTCTCCACATATTTGGATTGGGATCCACACATCTATAAAGGTGGTTCTTAAGTGTTTTAGCATGCATCCAAAATTTCCAGGAGGGCTTTGAGAAATGATTGCAGTGGCCCTTCACCGGAGTTTGATTCAGTGGGTCCAGGGTGACACCCAAGAATCTGTAATTCTAACAAATTGCCCTGTGATGCTGATAGTGTTGGTCTGGGAACCACATTTTGAGAACCATTGATCTATGGTATTCCCTCTGAGTCGATCTATAATTGACTTCCCTGAGCATTATATCCCATCCTTCAATCCATGCCCTACTTATTGCTGTCACATCTTTAAAAAGTATTGTTCCCCCCAATTATATTTACATAGTTATGTTTTGCCCTATTACTGTGAAATTGAAAAGGCTGTTAAAACCATGGTGCAATAAAAATACAGATAATCATGAAGAAATCAGCCTATTCCTCCAACCCCAATAATTTAACAACTAGTTTTTCTCTGTTTGCAAACACCCAAATGTCAATGTGCCCTCAAATTTTAGCTACATGCCTTTTGTCAGGACCTGTTCTTACTTTCAGGAAGTGATAACATAATTGGAGATCAAGACCCATTTTTCACATTTGTCACAATGGTAAAGTAATAGCTAGACTACTTCAGAGGGAGTCAGGTGGGTGGATTAGGTGTTAGGGATACTGTGCACCAGAGTAGGGCTGGGCATGGAAGACAATGAGGGAAAACTGTTGGTCTGGTCAGCAACTATAGCTTAAAGCTGTACTTCTCACATGCTTTAAAGATGAGTTCCCTGTTTTATTTCAAAACATAACAAGTGTACTAGCATACATTAAGAGGATATTGGTAAAGTTCAGATTGTGAATCTGAACTTCAGAATTGATTCCTAATACAAATTTTATAATTTAGAAAAGCACGTTTACCCAGAAGAAGAGTTGATCACAAAACCAATAATGAACTAACACAAGCAAATCACTAGTTGTCTTTGTTCTTATAAATTCAGGAAAGGTGTATTTTTACTCGGCTGTAAAAAAGGAATGTAGAACACAAGAAAATTGCATAATTAGCAGTTAATTTAAAGTGATTAAAGTGTATTAACCCTAGTCAAATGAACATTTTTATTTTTGTTGCTGTCTTTAGTAATTGCACATGTATGAGTCATTAGAAACCCAGTCCCACTCATTTTGTGTGAGCTGTTGTGTCCTATTTTCTCTTTGCCAGCACTCACATTTACCCATAAATGGTTCACATATGCTCTTTGTATCTTGTAATATATCAAGGCCTCTGTGTCCTTCTTGTTTACTTTAAAAGAACAAGGGGAAGCTTTATTGCATAAGATATAAGGAAAAGTCTTGATTTCTGAGGCTTCTGGGTAACTTGCAAATGTCCCTTACAAGTGGGCATCAATTCTTTACAAAATGTTACACATTTAGAATTTGTTTATTTTTTATGATTCTTCTAGATTAGCTGATCGATAACCTAGTTTGATAAATAGTTCCTGATATTTTTCAAGCTATTGCCAATACTTGATCATTTGCTTCCTCTCCAAAGATAAGTCTGGTTCATTGGGATACCATATGTCCAAGGCCCAGGACAGCGCCTGTTCACACTCATTGTCCTGATGTATTTATCGACAATCCTTCTTGTACTCTTAAAATTGCACACAATTGGATGACCAATAATATAGTCACCCTAAACTGAAGCGTAACTGTGGAATCAGTAAGGTAAGAGCTTAAATAATATGATTTCACACTGCTGTGGAGAAAGATCTTAGTAAAGTGGCTGTTAACTTTTAAATTTGTAAGACTCAAAATTGAAGGTTTTGGAATTAATCAGTGCTTTAAAAATGTATAAATTTATAGCATGTTCTGGTACGGTTTAGATTATGTTTCTCGTTTTTATTTATGTATCGTCTGGTCCATTTTAAGCTATTTGGTATAGTGAAAATTGGGACACTAATCTGTTCCATTGTTACTCTTGGAGAGATGTTCTATTACCAGCATCAAGTGTATTTTTTCCTATTGTACTTATTAATATCATCTAGTCGTGCCTACTGTGGATATTCAATATATAATATGGTGATTTTCTTCTGTTACTTTGCTTCTATGTAGAAAGACGCAGGACATATTTTCATTTTATTTGAAGCAGTTAGTTGCTTCATAGTGGTGAAATTACCCTTACAAGTGAGTGAAGAACTATTTACCTACCATTATGAACAATTTCTTGTGTTAGTTGTAGTGCTGGATTTCCTACTGGGAAGTATTCCAAACACTGAAAAGTCTGTGTGTCAATATTTTATACTTGCTTTAGTTGATAAGGTTACATCAATAATTTTTATCTAAGAATACTGTGGATATAAAAAGATCTGGCGCTGTGTGATGTAAGAATAGAAAGTGACACTGAGAGTAAGAAAAGGGATTGGCCTTCTGACCAGAGGCATGTTTCCATTGTTCCTGCTGTGTTTCTTTTCTCTCAAAAATGAGATTATGACTTCTCTAAACTGCAGCATAAGTAATAAATGGTAGTTTATAAACTACAAAGGATAAAAACTTCTGTCTGCTGTCTCAGTTAATGATCTTAACACATATTCTCCTTAAGCAACCTGTAGTTGCCTACATATAAGTAGTAGATTTATATGGTTTCACTAAAGCATTCAGTGAGAACTATAGCTGATTCAAATGTGAAATAGTGACATTTTCTCCGGAGTTATTCATAGCAACAAAAAGGTACATTATACTTACTTACAGGGCTTTCAGCCAATACTCATCAAATCCTGCTGTGTAGACTGTGGTATTATTCTTAGAACTACCAAGATTATAGATATTATTAGCTATCTATTCCACAAATTATAAATAATGGCAAATACCTTTTAGAGTCTAGACTTGTACATTCTATCAGGCATAGACATTCCTGAGTGTTTCTAAGAGATATCTGTTCTGCAGATGGAGCAATCAATATTGAATGCAGACATATTTTAAGATCACCCAAAGTTTCTGAATTTCTTAGGCTTCCAGAGTGACTTAGGTGATTTTTAAGGAAATAGCATGTAGAACTTCTTAAATGAGGTCATTTTCAATTTGCAAATGTACTTATTTGAGGGGCCATGTGTGTTTGTGGCTCATGTGTGTGTACACACATACATATGTTATTATAATGCAATGGAAAATTTAAAAAGCAACAACATAAAGCCATAAAATTTGTACTCTTAAAATGTACTTCTTGACACTGTTGATTACATAGAACTATTGACAAAAGTTATCTCTTCACCAAAAGAGAGACACAGAGAGAAGTAATCAATTTTGTATGCTCTTATTTATTGCTTCATAATATGATTTCTAAGGTATTTTGCACTGTGTCAAATAACCATTATTATCTAGAATATCCAATTATAAGTCATAACTAACATACTCAGAAAACAATCAAAGACATTAAGTAGATTCAATCTTTATGTGTCAAGAAGAAAAATGTATGCGTAATAGGATGGTAAAGATTTTTGTATTTGAATTACTTTTTAGGAAGCCCTGTATTTGGAAGAAATAAGTAGGCAAGTGGAAACTATTAAAAAATTTTAGAAAATAATATTAAAATTTCAAATGCGAATAACTGGGAGGGAGAGAGAGGAGGAAAGGAGAGGGAAACCCTCGATGGTCTGATCCAGAGGGGAAGGAGCAAATCCTCCTAACTCCAGACAGAGCAAGCAGTGCAAGTTCACCTCTACCCCTCTATGAAAAATGAATGGAGTCAAACACAAAACACACATAAGCACACACCAAAACAACAATAGGAAAACATTAATATATATATATATATCTTTTATTGATTTTAGAGACAGAAGAAGGGAGAGGGAGAGAGAGAATCATCAATGATGAGAGAGAGTCATTGATCAGCTGCCTCCTGCACGCCCCCGACTGGGGATTGAGCTCAGAACCCCGGCATGTGCCCTGGCCAGGAATCGAACCAGTGACCTCTTGGTTCCTGGGACAATGCTCAGCCAACTGAGCCACACAGGCTGGGCCATGATACTCTTTAAAGTAGTGCAGTTGGAAGAGAAATTTTATTAGTAAATATTTTGAATAGCTTATTGAAAATTAGGATATGTTTTTAATAATTGAACAACTGTATTCAATAATTAATGTCACTTGCTGTAACAAATCCTGAGATTTCAGTATCCTAACGCAGTAGAAGCCTATTTTTCACTCAGGTTCATTGTTTGTGTTCATTTACTGGTATTCTCTGCCTGAGCTGTAGTCCCAAGCTGGGGACGTAAAACTGAAAGCAACAAATGATGGAACAAGACAAACAAAAACTGCTAGACACAGACAACTGTATGGTGGTTACCAGAGGGAAAGGGGAAGAGAGTTAGTAAAGGGTGGAGGGGGTCGAGCATATGGTGACAGAAGGAGATTTGCCTTTGGGTGGTGGGCACACAATGCAATATACAGCTATGTAATTTTATTAACCAATGTCACGCTAATAAATTTAATGTAAATAAAAAATTAAAAATGTAAATCATGTTATGCCACTTACCCCATGCTCAAAGCTCTCCAGTGACTTTCTATTACATTTCAATGTATAATTCAAAATCCTAACCAGCACTTCGAAGACTGGACATGGACTCTGATAACACTTTCTTTTCAGTCAAACTGGGCTTATTGCTCTTTCTTAACCCACAGTAAGAAATATCTTGTCCTGGCACCTTTGTAGTTCATGTTCTCTCCACATGGAAGGTTCTAGGTAGTCTCAAAAAGGCCTCCCTTCCTTCATTCATACCTCCTCCCAAGATAACCATGTCATACCTTACTGTGTAGCCTACCCAATATATCTTTCTATGTCACTCACCATCACCCTACTGCTTTAGTTTCTTCAAAGAACCTATCACTGGAGAACATTATATGTTCTATTTTCTCATCCATTAGATGCAGTTAGATTAGATGCAAGCTGCATGACTGCAGGGACTTGTTTTGTTCATTACCAAATCCTAGTGTCTGAAAAGCATTAAGGCCTAAATTATTATTATTATTTATTATTATTATTGTTATTATTTTGAATGCAAGAATGAATTGGAAAAGAAAAGAATGGAGAGCTAAGTGTTTTTTAAGCACAACTAACTGAACCAGCACTCTCCAATATACCTTTCCTTAATGGTGAAAATGTTCTATATTTGTGCTGTCTCACACAGAAGCCACTAGAAAAATGAGTCCATTAAGCAGTTAATATGTGGTAAGTAATACTGAAGAATGCATTTTTTGTTTTCTTTAATTAAATTTGAACAGCCACATTTCTATCATATTGGACAGCACAGAACAGGGCAATAGCAGAGGTAGAGAAATTACTAGACCTACTAACATAGCATATTGACCCAAATATTTATGGTGCAATTAATTGTGTTAGATGCCCATTGAAATTTTTATGTGATTTGAAATGAGTGCCCTGATGTTACTACAGTATCAAAAATTTTAATTTCAACTCCAGAGATCTCATTTTGACTTAGGCTTATAGATCAGTTATGTGATATTGAAACTTACAAACATAAGTAAAAGTTATCTTTTAACTACTAAGAATAAAATGAAGCTACAAAAAAATGAGATAAATTTTGATCTTCAAATTTTCAAAACATTTATTAAACAGTTATTTCTAGTGTTAGCAACAGTTTGGATGTATTTATTTAAAGGATTTAAAATTAAAGATTTTGTCCTTTTGATTTCATGTATACACACTTGCTAATCGAATCATTAGATATAGGTTAAATGTGTTTGTTATACAAGTATTTTCAATGACACTATTACTTACAACAATACAAAGTGGAGACATTCTTAACACCCAAGAACACTGGATTTACGGGAACTAGAAATATACTACATCCTATTGTTGAAGTACATATTTGGGAACTAAACCGCTTGTCCTAAAAACTATAACATAGAATACAATATGGCATGTGTGTGTAACAATGTGTATATAATTTATAACTGCTTAAGCCATCACTAGTTACTTTTTATTAATTTATAGGTTTCAGGAGATTATAATAACTACTGGATATTGATAAGGTTAATAAATAAGGTTAATTATCTCTAAGTAAAAACCAATAGCTCACTAGCACTTGTCCTCCTAAGTAAGGATCACCTCCTGCGTGTTGTATAGCTTTTCATTTTCTTAGGTAAACCTCCTTTGGTTTATCTAAAAAAATTCTGCTCTAGTCTTCTCCTCCTCTTCCTAGGTTCTAATAATCTGTTCGGACTCTCTCTCTAATTTTCCAATTTCTCCTTGAGTCTCTGTTCTCTAGCACCCGCATCTCAGCTTAAAGGCCCCTAAACAGCCAGGGTAGACTTACAGCAGTTAAGATGGTCTTGTTGGCAAGAAAAAGAAATGTATTATTTAAATAGACTTCAACTAAAATGTAAATTCCTGATTCCAGAGTTTCAAAAAAAATGTTCAAAGTGAGAATAATTGGTCTTGATTTAATGCATATCACACCATTCAGAAGTATATTATTTCTTCTTTTTTCTTTCTGCATTCCTTGAAACAGTTCTGAGATTCAGTCCTTTCAGTTTGGTGAGGTGCCCAACACTGAATCATTCAGTGGGATGGAAGTGGTTAAAGTATGTGAAACTTTATCTTTGGAGTAAATACACTTTTTTGGATCCACATAGACTTCAAATTAAAATTAGTCTGTTCAAAAGAGGGAAAGGAGCCCAGCCGGCGTGGCTCAGCGGTCCAGCATCGACCTAGGATCCAGGAGCCTGTGGTTCGATCCCTGATCAGGGCACCTGCCCAGGTTGGGGGCTCGATCCCCAGTGGGGGGCGTGCAGGAGGCAGCTGATCAATGACTCTCTCATCATTAATGTTTCTCTCCCTCTCCCTTCCTTGCTCGTTGATCCTAGGGAGAAAAATCAACAAAGTCAACAGCAAAACTGGATTGCTACCTCCTATATTCTTGACTGAGACAGACTCCCCTACTATTAAAAAATAACTCTGACACAACCTGATGGCAAAATGAGTGTTTGTTCTTTATTGTAATGCGTAGAAGCAGAGCACCTCTCTCTCTGAAACTGCCAGATTTGCTCATTTGTCTCTGATACTTTTTCATGTCTACAAATGTTTAGCTCTTTGATCAGTGTCATTATTTACCTCTTCCATAAGTATTTATATGTTTCATCTGTGTGGTTTAGAAATAATAAATGAGCTGTTGTGCAGCCTTAAGTATCAAACAACAGCAGGTCATTTGTCTTGTTAGCCAAGATTTTTAAATCTGGCATCATTGTTCTTTTCTGTAGGGTTTTGTAAAATATAGTCTTAGGTCTTATTTCATAGTGCCCTGCTTATCAGCATTTATTCATAGTTTAATCATGGTATACCCTCTAATGCCCACTGATATTATCCACAATAGATAGAACAAACACCATTAAATAAACTACTTTATGTTAATTTAACAAAGCAATGTACTAAAACACAATTATTTGACCTAGATGTATGTATAATTTGAAAAACATCTCTAAATTTTGGATGTTACTTTACTAGACTATATAAGAAAAGTTGTAATAAAATAAAATACCATATAAAGGCAATTTAAGCTATTATAGAAAACATTAGTATCTTCAATATAAGAAGAAAAGACCATCCTGAAACAAGGAAACAAGAGTGACATTTGTACACAATTTACCATTGCAAATAAAATAATTGGGGGAAAATGTGATTTTCTACCTGTGAGCTTTGAAGGTTGTGTAAATTATACCTTAATGGTTTCTGAAATGATGTAAGTGATTTATAGAGTTCAGGACTGTTAAGAGGGTGTAGAAATGGCCATAGTTCAACTCTGGCTTAGGGCTTCGAAGTGGTGTTATATAGTTGTTCTCACAGTAAAATGGTTCACCTTTCACTTCATAGAGCATGATGATGGATGGTTCCCTAGGAGTCTTGAAGTGATATGTAGCAGCCCCAAACACTGAGATCTCTTCTAGTGTTTAAATAGCAATTCACCCCTGGGCACCATAGGTGAATATGCTGGCTTTGGTATGTTCTAATTATGCCATGAGCAAGAGATGGAATTGTCCTGAAAATACTGATTAACTGACTTTCTTGAACAAAAGTAAATTTATTGCCCAGCTGGCTGTGGCTCAGCAGTTGAGCATCGACCTGTGATCCAGGAGATTGTGGTTCGATTCCCAGTGAGGGCACATGCCTGGGGTATCAGGCTTGATCCCCAGTGGGGGGCGTGTAGAAGGCAGCCCATCAATGACTCATCATTGATGTTTCCATCTCTCTCTCTCTCCCTCCCCCTTCCTCTTTCTGATATCAATAAAGATATATTTTTAAAAAAGTAAACTTATCTATCAATATATCATTATCATATTTGCAATAATGTGGCATAGAATGCTGGAGAGGTCTTTAATGAAAACAAATAGAAGATGTTAGTTTGCTGGCTGGCTTTGTGAAAGAGAATTATATTGCATTTTAAGTTGTGAGCTGTGTTATCTTCAGCACATAATTTAACCTCTCTGAGGCTTATTTTCTGTAAAATGTGGGCAAAATTACCTGCTTTATTTGTCATCATGTGTTTACTGTAAAATAAAAATGAGATAGTATGTGCAAAATCATCTATGTATTGGTTCTTTTCCAGTATTCTTTTCTGGTTTTTCTCTTGATCCCTTCTTAAGTTACCTGACCATTACATGCTATTTTTCTATAAGTTTCTATGCTTGACACTCTTTCTTCTACTTATTTTTTCTACCATGGTGGGTGATACTGTTCACTTCCACTGATACAAATTTCAATACAGGTTTATGATTTTCCAGCACCATTTTCAATTTAGGCTCCAGTACCCACGTAGGTAACACTTGCTCTTTTCCCTTCAGTAATTAGCTAACTATGATAACAGGTTCAGTTGCCATCCACATGATCTCTCCATTACAGAGTTCCACATTCTTATGTTATACATTTTGCTCTAGATTTTATTATACTTTAAATTGGAGATATTCTTATTACCATAGTCCTTTTTTTTCTTAGTGATAACATTTTTTCAAGATACTATTTTCCCTTAACTATTAAGTCAAGATACATTTTATGCAGACAGAACAGGACATGTTTATTCTTTATATTATTTTCATGATTGGTTTTCTAGTATCATTTGAAGTCATGGACTTTATCTGCTTTAATCTATTGCAATTGTTATTGTTATCGGAACACCGATTGCCCCATATTTGGTCAATAGGGTCCCTTCTAGTTTCCACTTGAATCAGGTAATTTTTTTTTGATATCTGGTTTTTGGTGTGAATCTTAGATAGTATCAACTGTCCACTGTCTGCCATAATATGTAAGAGCTAGAAAATATTAATAAGCAACAAAACTGTCATATTTAATTTTAGAATAAGAATATATATCTCCACCACTTTTTGTCATCCTTGTTGTTAAAACCTGGGTGAGAACAAAGCACCACGTATCCCAAGTGATAAAGACTACTGCTCTTTGCAAATAATTGACAATTATGTGGAGAAAGAAATATAATGTCACTTGATTCTATTCATTCTGGCATGTGAGACTTTTACAAGTCAAGTTATTTTATAGTGACTGTAAATGGCAGTCGGTTTTGACGTAAACCGCCTATGTTTTGAGGCTCAGGTTGCTTTATTTTTCATGCCACCATCACTTTCTGCTTGCCTTTCCCTTTCATTATCACGCCGGGGAGTCAGTGTGTGAGTCACGCCGTGGTGAGCGCTGACTATAGTATGGGGTGTGTATTCTCTTAAACCCCACCGCCTCTCAGTGTTGCTTTTCGAACTTTCAAATCAAGAGTTTCAAGACGCTCATTAAGAGGTGACTTTGTCCAGAGTTCACTCTTTCAGACCTTACGTGAGCCGCAGAAGGGTGGCCGCTGCACTGCCCCGGTTCCTCCCCAGAGGCCTAGCTGCTAGTCTCCCCAGTGAAAGCCGCATGCCTGTGCTTCATATCAAAGGGCATCGCTGTGCGCAGAGCTGCGCCTTTGTGGACTCTCCCCTCCAAACCCTGTGCGTAAACTCTCAAAAGGATTCTCAAAGCTCTTTGCTTTATGTTTTCAAGAGACACTCAGTGCAAAGTATTTAAGTTCTTGGAATAGATGCATATCACTTTCCTTCCTTAGAAAAATTCTCTGTATTATTCCCAAACTAAAAATTAGAGTGAACTCTGAAACATTAAATATGCTAATAATGGTTCTAACATACTGTGTATATATAAAGGCTACAGTTGCAGTAATAGTCTTGTGCATAGCCCACGTCACCTACAGTACTGCTAATTATAAATATAGCTTTAAAAAATCAATAAGAAATACCTCAATTGCAGTTCTGAATTGCATAACTTTCTGGGGCAGAATGTATGCTATTCAGAGGGTGACACCAATTATGTATTGTTTCTGGGAAGAGAAGTTCTAAAAATATCTGAGGAAAAATTAAGACATGAAAGAAAAATGATTTCTTGTTGGCATCATTTTTCTTTAGAGGACAGTATCTCTTAAGAAATACTAAGTGTGATGGACCAAATGTCAAGAATCATTATACTACATGACATTGAATACGACAATGGGGATGCTTCATCCTTTGAAATCTCCTGAGTCCAGGCAGTGTTTCTGAGAGTTTAAAATTAACACTTAAGCAAAACTACAACTGACAGTATTCACTCAGATTTTTATATGTAGGAAAATCAATCATCCTCACTTATTTTCATTCGTAATATAGAATGCTTTGGCATCTGGTGTTTCTTTCTCATGATCAGTGTAATAATATAATGACTCACATGGACTCATCATATTGGGTAATTTTTTATATCACATGGGTAATTTTTTATAAAGAGCTTATGTGATTATTTTCAGTGAACAATTGTAAACCTGTCATGTAAAATACATGGAATTGCTTAATTTAGGTTTATAATAACAGCTATAACTTGCAGATAATGTATTAGGACTTGACAACTGTGTAGATCTAGACTCATTAATGGGCCTGCATTTAAAAACTGTGGAAGGCAATTAAAAAGAAATGTAATTCTTTAGGAATTTTTTAAAAATATATTTTTATTGATTTCAGAGAGAGGAAGGGAGAGGGAGATGGAGAAAGAAACGTCAATGATGAGAGAGTCATTGATCCCCTGCCTCCTGCACGCCCCCTGCTGAGGATTGAGCCTGCAACCCAGTCATGTGCCCTGACCAGGAATTGAACTGTGATCTCCTGAATCATAGGCCAATGCTCAACCACTGAGCCACGCCGACAGGGCTAGGAAAATTAAAAGAAACTCAATCACCATTGCCGTCAAATCTAAAATATCTTATAAAATATACCACATAATGGTAGGTTTTTACTAACAATGTTTCTTTCATTGTTAAGTTGTCTTTATGTGTATTTTCTGTTTCATCAGTGCCACCTTTCATAATAATGTCAAATGTGGGGCAGACAAATAGTGTTTCTCAGGCAAATAAAGCTTGTTTTTACTCCTTTGGCGATCTGAAGAAACTAGATACTAAACATAAGAAATTATATATTTTAATCCAACTTTTAAAAGAAGTTTAATTACTGAAATAGTTAACATATAAACTTGTAAGGAAATTTGATGTTCATCAAGAATTTAAAATTATATTTTAGGATGTTTAAGAGATCTCATTTACAATGAAAGAAAGCTATGGTATTTAGTGAAAAAAAAAATGTTTATAATATGGCAATTACGTTATGAGGTATTCCCATCGGAGTCTGCTGTGCGATAATGAAACAGTTAGATACATGCTAAGTAATAGGTGTTTGGAAGGTGTCGGTTATGTAACGGTGTCTCTCTCTGCCTTTTGGATAGAAGTGTACAACTAGTATTTGCATGGCCTTGTTGTAGCTAAAACTTTCTATCATTAGTCCACGTTCACCATTTGATTCTATATTCTTAAAAACTATGGTGTTATCCCATAATCTTTTATGAATCCCTCCTTTCTTTTGACCCTTTTATCTTCTTTACAGGTTTACATGTTATTGGGAGATAAAAGGTTGAATAAACCAGATGCTTTTTTCAGGAGCAAATTTCATTCTAATTTAGGAGTCCCTCATCTTGATGCTTTAACACCCTTGGTTTTTCTCAGTAATTGTTTTCTTCCTTTCCCAAATACATTGTCATTTCTTCATAGAATGAATGCTCTTTATATACAAGTGGTTCTCATTGCACAACGTCTTTACACTCTTAAAATTTTTCAGGATCCCAAAGAGCTTTTGTTTATGTGACATATCTATCAATATTGCCCTAGTAAAAACAAAAACAAAAAAATTTAAACACAATAATACACAAATGCACATTTCACCAGATAGCTAATCAATGATGCCATCACAATACATGTAGCCTTTGCAGAATCTCATGGTACCAATGAGAAAATGAGAATAAAAAATGGCAAATAATGTCCTAGTATTATATGAAATATAATTGAACTTTCAGGTCCCATGAAAGGTACCTTGGGGACCCCAGGGGTACCCATACCACATTTTAAGAACTAACCTTTGTCATACTTGTTTTATGTATATCTCCTTTGCTCACTGATTCTTTTTCCCATGGAACTTATATCATTTTACTTTGTTTCCTGAACCCACTAAAATGACTTCTTTATAGTAAATGCTTGGTCAACATTTGTCAGGTGAATTAATGTATTATATGTGTTATGTATCACAGAATCATTATAACTATACTTTCTTAATATTTTTAATATATATGGAAAATATTGCTTTATACTGTATATAGTATATATACTATATATAACTATAGTTGTAAATATATACACAGTTTTGTATACACAGATATTACGGTTGTTCCTAAGTTCAGGAGATTATGGTGACTCGTGATTGCCAATGTCTCCACAGTCAGAGGACCTTGTGGAACACAATTTTTTCAATAAGGCATTTATCCTGCTTCTTGCAGCCTTGATCCTACCAGCTTATCTCGCAGCCATGTCCTCTAAACACTAGCATTTTACTAATGCCATGAAGAAAAAAGCTCTCCAATCACTTTACCTGTCCCTTCCTCTACTTTAACTCATGCATTCCCTCTCTCTCTCTCTCTCTCTCCCTCTGCTCCCCTGATTTTCTTGAGTACATTCTTCAGTGTAAACTATTTTCAGACATTATCCTGAAGAACTCCAAAGAAAAACAACTGGTCTTTGAGATTTAGACAAGCTGTATGTAATCCCCTATTGCTGTGATCTCTGAGCATAAAAAAAATTGGACAAGAATTTAATAAAGGGGACAAAGATTCTGCTTAGAAAATATTTACCAATCACTACTTTGTTTCAATCTTGAGACCAAGTGGAAAATAAAATTGTAATTGCCACCTTATTTAGTAATTTCTTTTAGCAATCCCTAAAATTAATGGAGTAAAACTCTTGAGATGAGAAAAGCTGATTCACAAAAACCTGATTTATTTCAGTGGATACAATTAAGTTGAACTTAGATAACTCTGCTTTCTACATTAAGCACTAGTAACAGTGGTAAAATAATAGTAACAGTTTATTTTTCTTCTTTTTCTCTTTTTAATATATGCCAATCATACTTATAAAAAGTGCACATATTCAATATTTACAATTCCATGATTTATCACAGAGAGAACACCCTGTAACAACACAATGCTCAACACATCGGGAACCACTGCAAAGCCTGCCTCTCAGCAATCCCTCTTTTTCCCATGTAAGAAACCCCTTTCCTGAGTTCTATGGAAATCAGTTCTTTGTTTCTGTTTTTCCATTTACAAATGAAATATTCATTCTTGAACTGTGCAGTTTTGTTCTTTGGTTTTAACTTATTATAAATATAAGCATATAGAATATATTTTGTGTCTGCCTTTTCTTTCTTGGCTATATATTTGTGAAATTTTTCCTAGTTGTTTGTTGTTTTCTAATTGTAGCATTGTTTATCTTTCAATTATACAAATACATCACAATTAATTTATCTATTTTTGATGAACCAGATGGGTTATTTCAGTTTGTGGTTATTATGAATTATACTGTTATACCTATTCTTAAATATTTTTCTTGGTGTACATGAACACACATTTCTGTTGGATATATTTACTTCGGAGTAAAATTACTGGGTCATGGACAATGTATATATCCAACTTTCTTGGAAATGACTGATTATTTTCTGAAGTGGTTGTAATAATTCAAAACATGGCTAGACTTTCAATTGCTTCACATAATTTTCACATATGATATTAATGAACTAATTTTAGATCTTCTGATGTATGTATAGTGATGTTTAATTACGGTTATTTTATTTTCTTGGTTATTAATGAGTTAAGGCATTTTTTCTTATATTTATTGAACATTGAGATATTATAGATCTGTGTTTTTAGTTAGCTTCTCTATTTTGTATTATCTTTTTATTACTGATTTTAAGAATCTAAAATATATCACTGAAACTGGATATCTGCCAGTTACATTCTTTTAAACTTTGTGGCTTGCTTTTTTAACTCAATGAAATCTTTTGTAGAATAGGATTATTTTTAAGTTTAATGTAATACCTTATGGTTAGTGCTTTGTCTTGGAGTGCTTAAAAATTGTTTTCCTACCCGAAGGTCAAAAATATATTATCTTAATATAATTTCTAAATTTTTGTTGCTTTGCTCTTCACATTTAGATCCACAGTCTATCTGGAATTGATTTATGTGCATAGTTTTAAATAAAGGTCATTTTTTTTTTTTTACCATATTGACATAGCATAATTTTTAAAAATTTAATTTCTTCACTTTTCTGTAGTACAAACATTGCCCTAAATCAAATTCCCATGTGTGAGTAACTATGATTTGGAGACTGCTATACTATTTTATCTTTTCACAATATTGTATTTCTATACATTTGAGGAGTTTATGTTTTATAAATAGTTAATTATTATATATATGCATAATAGATAGATCTGATAAAACAGGTTCTCCTACATTCTGTTTCTTTGCTGTTTTCAACCTATTGGAATCTTATATAAAATTTAGTAACAGCTTGCCTATTTCTACAAAAAAAAAATTGGGGAACTTGATTGAGATTTTATTGAATCTATGTATCATTTTATATGACATCATTTTAACACTAAATATTCCAAATCCATAAACATGATAGATCTTTGTATTGTTGTAGGCCTTCTTTCGTTTAGTTTCTTCCTACCCCAGACCTCCACCAGTCTGTTGTCTGTGTCCATGAGTAATGCAACTGATGAGTAAAATAGAGCCAGAGGTATGGAAACATGGAACAGACTGAGGGATCTCAGAGGGAGAAGGGGGTAGGTGGAAAGAGATTAACCAAAGAACCTGTATGCATAGTCTATGAAAATGTTTTAGGGATAGCATAGATGACGATGAACTATGCACTTAGCACAATACTTGACACAGGGTGTTTAATTACCTCTGGCTGAAAACTATGTATTTAGACAAGAGGAAAGATAGTTACCAATTATACACATATAATGCAAAAAAAAAAATTCCACAAGTGATTTTGATCACCCCATTCCTGCTCGCCTACACAGTCTACCTCCCACATTGAAACTCCCATAGGGCACAAATGGTATATTTTTATGGGTATGTATATTTTGTTTTAATCAAATTCAACATATTTTCCAACATAATTAATTCGTCCAACAATCTTATCCAGGTCCCTTAAATTTAATTAGCCATTGTATATGATTCCATTTCACTTTCCTATATAAACACAGTACTATTACATATAACATTTTATTACCGAATGTACAATGTAATAAACCAACTTATGGTATATAACCTAAAAATATATGATGAAAAATCCATTTGCAATTTAGTCAAAATCATTCAGGAGTTTCTATCTACCTATTAATTCAATGGCTAATTGCTGCCCATGATAAAGAGTAATGGGGTCAACTTCAAAACTTTTAATAAAACAGAAGCTTGTGTTTTCACTCTTCTGTATTAAACATCTGTTCTGCCACCCTATGGGGAAACCTTTTGACAAAAATCATCTATTAAGATGTCAGTTCCCCACAGTTTCACTTTTAAGTAGTTTTCTAAGCAGAGA